>NC_083572.1:59072614-59415114 GCF_027579695.1 Neoarius graeffei
ACCTAAACATTATGACCCTGTCAAAAATGCATCAATCTGAAGGTATAGACAACTTTAAGTTAGGAGGATTGTGTGTTTTAAATGAGGATAATAGCATGACTTGTACGTTTTGCATAATTATTTCACATTCTGTTTGACACATACACATGTAATGTTTTCATTCTCTTCCAGCATATATTTGAGATGCAAATTTGCCAGAGCCATCAGTGCAAAGGTTCGAAGCTTTTTTAAAGGACATGAAACATAAATGCACGCTATATCAGTTTCTTTCCATTAAAAATATGAAAGAATTGCATCAACAAATACAAAATTATCTATTAAATTCAGCAAAATTGTTATATTCGTGATGATTATATGGCATTTCTGCTTGAGCTCCGATATGCATATTTTACAACCGGAAGAGCCGCTGTCACGTGATCATACGTCACAAAAACTTTCGGATACAGCACAAGCGGGTAGATGAATATGGAGAAGTGTGAATCGTGATGATGACGAATGCGACAAAATAGTTTTTGTGTCTTGGATGACAAGAAAATTGTTTCGTTTTTAGAGTGTTTAACCTACATTGAACATCATGGTGTATTGCGACCTCCCAGTCAGTCAGACGCACTGTTACTCCTGTTAGCAATGTAGCTAGGCTCAGCATGGCCAATGGTATTTTTTGGGGCTGTAGTTAGATGCAACCAAACTCTTCCACGTTTTTCCTGTTTACATAGGTTTATATGACCAGTGACATGAAACAAAGTTCAGTTACACAAATTGAAACGTGGCGATTTTCTATGCTATGGAAAGTCCGCACTATAATGACAGGCGTACTAACACCTTCTGCACGCTTCGACAGCGCATTGATACCTTCACTCGGAGTTGTACCATTATTTTTTAGACAGGGCGGACGGACCAGGGCATTCGCCCGCCTGGCCATGCCCGACGAGGAGCGCTCTCAGCCGGCTTGGGAGGCAGACGGCAGCCCCTCCTGGAAGTGTGGTTTTACCATGGGCCTCATGCAGTAAGGATTAGTATTATAATTTTGGGTGTATCAATTATTGATTATCATAATTCTGACTCGTTTCGTCATTTTGAATGTTTTCATCTCGGACTCTGGAAGCATTGTATCTCAATCAATCTCGAAAAATATCAGCAAAAAAAAACTAGCTTGCAACGGACTTTAGCTAGATCTATGATGAACTTTCAATGTATGATACAAAAATAATACTTCTTTCAACAGATCATTAACCTTTGAGCAGAATTGTTTTTAACTTACCAGGATGTGTTATCGAGCCGACTGCTTTCAGTTTCATGGGGATTGAATGAACTCTCACTCTCAGAATCATCTGACCCGTTAGAGTAAAGACAAGATCTATGTTCATGTGAATTTCCAGCTATCGGTTCGAATTGATAGGGTCTAACTTCACATCTCTGTGAAACATCGGGAATGTCACTGTTGATGGTGTCCATTTCGGTAACCTGTTTACATTAGATACCCAAGCGCTGGCTCCTTGAAAAGTTTTTGTGACGTCACGGGTCACGTGACCGCTTAGCTAATTAACGAATCATTGTTTTACGCTGATGTATAAAAAAGTTGAATAATGTGATAATTTTCACATTTTTGACGCCCTGCAGTGATTTAGATGGCATTTCTTATGTCCTTTATACATAATTATACCCAGAAAAAAATCCATGTCCCATGTCCTTTAAGTCCTTCTGGGGTTACTGCTACAAACTGTAAGGGGACAGCTCAAACTATCAACTATGACATTGCACTTTGGAATTTTTGAAGATTGACCTTCTGCTAGAATTTTGTATGTTGAATACCCACCTGGAAACAAATCCAAAATCATGAAAACATATACATTCAGACGCTTGTTGTGTCATGCACAAAATGTATTTTATTTACTGGTTAATTGTTTGACTTTGTATAGAAAAGAAAACCATCCCAAATAAGCTGACTAAAGTAGTATGAACCCCTTAACCCCTGTGTAATTCATCTAATTCTCATTACCTGTAGCCGCTTTATCCTGTTCTACAGGGTCGCAGGCAAGCTGGAGCCTATCCCAGCTGACTACAGGTGAAAGGCGGGATACACCCTGGACAAGTCGTCAGGTCATCACAGGGCTGACACATAGACACAGACACCCATTCACACTCACACCTACGGTCAATTTAGAGTCACCAGTTAACCTAACCCGCATGTCTTTGGACTGTGGGGGAAACCGGAGCACCCGGAGGAAACCCACGCGGACACGGGGAGAACATGCAAACGCCGCACAGAAAGGCCCTCGTCGGCCACGAACCAGGACCTTCTTGCTGTGAGGCAACAGCGCTAACCACTACACCACCGTGCCGCCCTGTGTAATTCAAGAAAACTTTAAATATTTAAGTATAAGTAGAACTGATCTTGAAGTGCTAAAATTATTTTGTAAGTGAAAAGCCTGCCCACATATAGCCCTATTAAGTTGCTCGAGAATAAAAGTGTCTCTTTGGTCTATTGTCATGCCTGACACTGTAGCTTTTTTTTTTTATCTCTGCATTCATCAGAATGAATGAAATCCTATGAAGTGATGGGAAAGTGCAATGTATTGTTTCTCCTTCAATTGGAATGTCTTAAGACAGATCTAGGTTATTGATGTGAAAGACAGACAATGAAGTACATTTAATGATAGAGAAGCCAGACATTTGGTGTTGAAGAACGTCTCATTAATGCCAACTACTAGTGTTTTGAATCTTAAGTGCTGACTTGCTTTTATCAGGCTGACTTCAGACTTCAGACTGAACTGTCAAGTCTTCCATGGCTGTGAGCCTCACTGTTTTCTAGCCTGTTGATTTCTGAGCTATTTTTAAAATTCTTTGGCTCAATAGGCAGTAATGGCAAACCCTTCAAAATAACAGCTGAGCATGTATAGATGTAAATACGTTTGTTCGCTTACAGTATTTTATTACTTCCACAGACTTTATCTTTTTTCTGCTTTTTATATTACACTAACAAATGGAAATTATAGTTGTCATTTATAAATGTCTGTTTCTACATTCTACTGTAGACTATCCATATGCACACTACAATGGGTTAACTGCAAGTAGCCTAAGTATAAATAAACTAGCAGCTTCAACATCCATCCATCCATTATCTGTATCCGCTTATCCTGTTCTACAGGGTCGCAGGCAAGCTGGAGCCTATCCCAGCTGACTATGGGCGAGAGGCGGGGTACACCCTGGACAAGTCACCAGGTTATTGCAGGGCTGACACAGAGACAAACAACCATTCACACTCACATTCACACCTACGGTCAATTTTAGAGCCACCAGTTAACCTAACCTGCATGTCTTTGGACTCTGGGGGAAACCAGAGCACCCGGAGGAAACCCACGCAGACATGGGGAGAGCATGCAAACTCCACACAAAAAGGCCCTTGCCGGCTGCTGGGCTTGAACCCAGGACCTTCTTGCTGTGCAAAAATCAACATAAAATACAAATTTAAATTTACACACACACACAAACAAAACAAAAAAACCCAGTGCATTATTTTTTTTTGTCATGATGAGGTGTATTGGAAAATATTTATCATTCACAGAGGCCTTGAAAAGGTTTGGAACATTTCATGGGTGAACGGGCAATTCACACTTCTGTCAGACTGGGAAATTATGAATGTAGCCAAGAGAGTTATCTCCCATCTGGACCACTCTCCTATCTGTTAAAAAGAAAAAAAAAATCTGCTTTTCTGTCAGTGAATAATTTACACTTTATTAGCAGCTGATGCATATGCAGTGTGGTGCTGAGAAAAACAGCTTTCGCTCAGCTTGGCATCATTGGGGGATCAACATGCTGGAATAATTTAATAATTTTGACAGCAGCTTTATTTACTATTGCTTTCATTAAAAGCCTGCTCAGTAAGTGTAAAACGTTGGCTGTTTCTGTGATGCCCTATCAAAGATGTTCTGGGGTATCTATAGCATGTTTCTACCAAAGCAGTGGGAATCAAACTGTGCTTATGGAACTGTGGAAAATTTGATTAGACTGCAAACTTGGATTTGGTAGCATAGTTTCGACGTTTTGTATGATTTAGGCAAAATAAATCTTATGTGCTTATATCAGTGGTGGTAATGTTGATTGGAGGGGAGCATGTGTAAATTTACCTTATGTATGGAGTGCTGTGCCAAAAATAGTTTAAATACTAAAGCACTAAAGCATCACAGTTTCACAAAAAATGCATTAATTCCTTATGAAAGCTGTGGATTCTACCAGTGAATTGTTGGTGTTCAATGCAGCAGGGTGACTATTACTTTACCCAGATGTATAGAGAGCTGAAATTAAAAGCTATAAAGCTGTGTTAAACAAACACACTATAAAACAAGGAAATACTGTGTACACGTATAGCTCACATAACAGTTCATTCATTCTTTACCTCTCACAAAGTTGCCTGAACTCTATGAAGTGTCGCCTCAAAATATCTATGGCAGTGATTTTTTTTTAATTAATGAAATCCTGTGTATAGGTTCAGATATGTTGACTGTATGTATAGGTAATCATATGGGGCCGAGTAAAATTAAGGATTAATTTCACGAGTGATTTTGAAGTTTTGAAAATTGCCTGAGTCGCGAAGCGATGAGGGCAATTTCAAAACTTCGAAATCACAAGTTAAATTGATCCTTAATTTTACAAGGAACCACACAATTACTTGTTTATAATATATAGGGCCAAATTCTTAGTTCAGAAGCCATTCAAGTTCACAACATTTGTCTGTAGAAAGACCCTGATGTGGGTGGAGCACAGAAGCACGGCAGGCGGTTGTTTGCGTCTTAATTATTTCTTTTATTGCTGCTTTTCAGCACACAACTCAGACTCTCATTCACAGACACACACATACACAAGCTACTGTCCTAAGCCACTGGAACATAGCGGGTGCCCCAAACAGCCCAAACAGAAGTATGACGAATTGGTGTAAGCCAAACGGTGTGGACAGAGGAGTCAAGGGGATCTGCCAATATCCCTTTGTTAAATCCAGTGTCAAATAAAAACAAGCAGTGCCCAATTGATTGAGCAACTTGTCAATGCGAGGCATTGGGAACACGTCAAATTTAGACACCGCGTTGACTTTCCTATAGTCCACACAGAACTGGACCGACCCATCAGTCTTGGGGACCAGGACCACTGGGCTGCTCCAGAAACTGTGGGACTCCTCGATTATGCCCATTTTGAGCATGGCTTCGAGTTCATCCCGGACCACCTTTTTTTTGTGTTCGGGCAAGCGGTAAGGGTGGCTGCGCTCCACCACCCCCGGGGGCATCTCAATGTGGTGTTCTATGAGGTGGGTGTGGCCAGGCAGGGGCAAAAACACGTTGGAAAATTCTTTCTGCAACTGGGCTACCTCCGTGAGCTGGGTCGGGGAGAGGTGGTCTCCACAGGGGACCGGAGCGGTGGGCGATGTCAATTTTCTTTTTTGAACCTCCGGCCCCAGCTCCGCCTTCTCTGGAATTACTGACACCAACGCCACAGGGACCTCCTCATTCCAACGTTTTAATAGATTGAGTTGGTAAATTTGCAATGCCCCACCCCTGTCCATTTGCCTCACCTCATAGTCGACGCCCCCGACTTGCCGTGTGACCTCGAAGGGCCCTTGCCACTTGGCGACCAATTTGGAGCTCGACGTGGGCAGTAATATGAGTACTTTGTCTCCCGGTGTGAACTCCCTAAGGCGCGTGCCTCTGTCGTACAGTCAGACTTGACGTTCTTGCGCCTGCGGCAAATTCTCCTGGGTTAACTGCGTGAGTGTGTGGAGTTTGGCATGCAGGTCGAGAACGTATTGAATTTCATTCTTACTAGATGAAGGTGCCTCCTCCCAATTTTCATGTAGCACGTCCAAAATGCCACGCGGCTTACGCCCATATAATAATTCAAATGGTGAAAACCCTGTGGAGGCTTGAGAGACCTCTCGTACCGCAAATAACAGGGGCTCAAGCCACTTATCCCAATTACGTGCATCTTCGCTTTCGAACTTCCGAATTATATTTTTGAGAGTTTGATTAAACCGTTCTACTAAGCCATCCGTTTGTGGGTGAAAGACACTGGTGCGGATAGGGTTAATCCCCAGTAACCCATACAGCCCGCACAGTGTGCGTGACATGAATGTAGTGCCTTGGTCTGTCAGGATTTCTTTCGGAATCCCGACCCAAGAGATAAAGCGGAAGAGCACTTCTGCAATACTGTGTGCTGAGATATTGCGAAGAGGCACTGCTTCTGGGTGTCACGTTGCATAGTCCACCAGAACTAAAATAAAGCGATATCCCCATGCTGACTGATCTAATGGCCCGACGAGATCCATCCCAATTCTTTCAAAAGGGGTCTCAATTAAAGGGAGAGAGTGCAAAGGCATTTTTGGAGTGACTGCAGGATTTATTAATTGGCATTCGTGGCACGCCGCACACCACCGATGGACATCCCCGCGAATCCCTGGCCAATAGAACCGGGCCATTATTCAGGCTAGTGTTTTATCCTGCCCTAAGTGTCCGGCCATGGGATTAAAGAGAGCTGCCTGGAATATGAATTCCTGGCGGCTCTTTGGAATTAATAACTGCATTATCTTTTCACCAGTTTAAGTGTCCTGCGTCACTCGGTATAACCTATACTTAATAATAGCAAAGTAGGGGAAGGCCGGCGTCGCATTTGGCTGGAGAATTTGACCATTGATTACTCTCACTTAGTCAAATGCATGCCGCAGAGTCCCAACTGACGACTACTCTTACCGGAACTCCCCAAGGGAATCCCCGAGAGAGGGAGGAGGGGTGGGGCGCTCCTCACTCCACATACCGCCCTGACACGGTGCTGACATAGATGGCTCTCTGACAGCTTCTCCCGCCAATGCTACTCCAGGGCTTTCCCCAGACGGATTACTGCAGGACCCACTCTTCACTATGTATGTCATTAACTCCTTAAAACCCGGCCAATCAGTCCCCAAAATCAGCGAGTGGGTAAAACGAGGGTTAACTGCTGCCTTTACACTATGCTTTTCCCCTCAAAATAGAATGTGGATAGACACGAAAGGGTAGTCGTGAATATCCCCATGCACACACAACACCTTCACCACTCATGCTCTTTCCAATGCCTCACCTTGCACCAGGCTTTGGTGGATTGAGGTCTGGTTACAGCCGGAATCCACCAAAGCCTGGTACGTATCCCCTTGGACACTTACTGGTATACAATACGCTCCGGCCCAATTGAGGGCGGTTTCTGGCGCGTCGGGGACCTGGACCACCGTGCCCACCTCCATCGCGGAGCACTGATGTTGGAGATGTCCTGGCTCCCTGCAGTGCCAGCACACCCGGCCAGGCTCTCCCTCTGCACCGGTGTTACGGGCATCACTCATCTGGGGGGGGAGGAGACACAGACACGGAAGGGGAAAACAGGAGGACACCACAGGTGTGCCGGGCCGGCTGGGGGGGAACTGGCCCCCGCCTCCGTGGTGGGGGAATGGGACGAGGATGGGAAGCAGAGGGAGAGAGAAGAGAGAGGAGAAGACGAGACACGCCTTCCTGCCATCGGAACTGCCGTCATGTGGTCCTCTGCCAGCTCGATAGCTTGGTCCAGCGACGCTGGGCAATGACACTGGACCCACTCCGCGGTTCCTTCCGGAAGTCGTGTGACGAATTGTTCCAGTGTCACCAGGTCGATCACTCCTGCAGCGTCGCGGTTGTCTGCCCTCAGCCACCACCGGCAGGCGTCCCGGAGTTGTTGCTCCGGGGAGCGGCCGACATGCTGGAGGGTGGCTCGTCGGAGGTCCGCGTACACAAGCCGGCTGTCGGCAGGGAGCTGTAGCGCAGCCAGTTGTGCCTCACCTGTCAGCAGGGGGAGGAGGCACGCTGCGCGCTGGTCGACAGGCCAACCCCACGCCTCCGCTGCTTGCTCAAAGAGCGCGAGGAAGGCTTCTGGATCGTCGTGCGGACCCATCTTTGTTAGGGTGAGGTGGGGAGGGTCTGTTCCGGTGGCAGTCGTGGGCCCCACCGACGCGAGCAGGTGCCGGAAAGCCTGGCGTTCTTCCTGTTGGGCCAGCACCAAGGCTTCGAACCGTTGTTCTTGCTCCTTCCAGAGGGCAACCAGTGCTTGGTGCTGGTTCTGCTGGGCTGTGGCGAGGGCATGGATTAAGTCCTTGAACAGGGAGGACTCCATGGGGCTGTTCCCTTCTGCACTCTCCTGGGTTTCGGCACCACTATAGAAACACCCTGATGTGGGTGGAGCACAGAAGCATGGCAGGCAGTTGTTTACATCTTAATTACTTCTTTTATTGCTGCTTTTTAGCACACAACTCAGACTCTCTCTCACAGACACACACATACACACACAGGCTACTAGCAAGCCCTTGGCGCCGACCTCTCCCTTCTCACTCTCCTTTTATAAGGCGCAGTCACTGGAGGAGACACAAACAAACACACGTTAATTGACAACAGGTGTCGTGACACGACCACTTACCTTCCCTGACTCCACCCTCCATTCACAGACTGATGCTCGGCCATGCCCCCGCTGCCACGTTGTTGTTCACGTTTTCTGAACCAATCAGGGTGGAAGACTATCTTGCACATTTGAATCAGTTTCTAAAGCATCTTTTGGTATTTTCATTTTTGCTTGCAGCTTTCAATTGGTTTATCATTTCTTCATCAAATATAGCGAAACGTGGCATTGCTGAGTTATCAGAGTCAGCCATTTTGTTGACAAAATTTGCTAATTTTTGTAACCGTAACCGAGCAACGAACTAGCCAATAGTCTTTCAGAAATCAGAATCAGAAACACTTTTATTGCCAGGTATGCGAACACACATGAGGAATTTGACTCTGGTACCACTTAGCTTTCATAGTACAACACAGATAAATGCGTATACACAAAACAAACAAACAAACAAACAAACAAACAAACAAACAAGCAAAACAAAGGAATGGTGCAATAGTAGGGAATAATAGGGAATACAGAGACAGAGTCTAACTGCAGTGATCTTCAGGGGAAGATTGTTGCTCCAGCAACGACCTTGACCAAGGCAGTGCTGGCTGAGAGAGCCGAAGATAAGATTGGAATTTGTTTAGGCTTGAAACGGGTAGACGTGGCAGACTACCCCGCTCGTCCATTCTGGTCACTAAGATCCACATGTTAAGGAAAAAAGCCCTCCTTGATTAACCAATCAGAATTGAGTAATTTGGCCTTATGTATTATAAAAGTAGAAATATTACATGGGGTAATCTATCTCTGTAATTATGTGAAAGTCTTTCTGATGAAATGTGTTTGACTAATTGTAACGTGCCACCATCCTAACAAACAATTAAATGCTGTTTTTAATCCTTGGTGTATGAAGTTTCATGCTGTAAATAAATATATTCTGAAAAATAATCATTATTTTCACTGTAGAAATTCTTCATTGAATGCAACCTTTAGATACTATTAGAAAACAAGACATCACATTCATAAAAATAATTCATCTCATCATCTCTAGCCGTTTTATCCTGTTCTACAGGGTCGCAGGCAAGCTGGAGCCTATCCCAGCTGACTATGGGCAAAAGGCGGGATTCACCCTGGACAAGTCGCCAGGTCATCACAGGGCTGACACATAGACAACCATTCACACTCACACCTACGGTCAATTTAGAGTCACCAGTTAACCTAACCTGTATGTCTTTGGACTGTGGGGGAAACTGGAGCACCCGGAGGAAACCCATGCGGACAAAATACAAACTCTGCACAGAAAGGCCCTCGCCGGCCTTGGGGCTCAAACCCAGAACTTCTTGCTGTGAGGCGACAGCGCTAACCACTACACCACCGTGCCGCCCCATAAAAATAATTCTTTAATTAAATTAGAAAATAGCGTATTTATTCCAAAGCCTAGGATCACCTTAAAACAGTACTTCGGTCACAAATTTTGGCATGCTGGTTTAACCATTCTCATGGTTCTAGGAAATGAGAAGTCAGGGAACAGGCTTGTGATAACTCAGGTGGGTTTACAAACATTTTTCACTCTAACTTTTCAGCTGAACTACTTTTAATTTGCAGGTCTGAGACACACACTGAGACACACACGTGCACTCATAGGACCACACAGAGCCCTGTGCTGGTTCTTTCTCTCTCTGGTCACTAGCTTCTCTCTGCAAACACACACATAGGACACACATAAATCAACTGCCAGCAATTGGACACAGGTGAGACTCATCACGTGTTACCTGCCGGTTCAACCTGCCTGCTGGTTCTACCTGTCTGCAGTTTGCATACCGGGCAGGTGTCAGTGTGGAAGACGCCATCCTCTACCTGCTACACCGAGCCCACTCGCATCTGGATAAGGGAAATGGCACAGTGAGGATCCTCTTCTTGGACCTCTTGAGTGCCTTCAACACCATCCAGCCCCTACTGCCTCAGGACAAACTGAACAGGATGCGAGTGGACCCCTGCCTGGTCACCTGGATCTCCAGCTACCTCACTGACAGGCCGCAGTACGTCAGGCTGAAGGACATCACGTCTGACACTGTGATTAGCAGCACCGGAGCACCCCAGGGCATGGTGCTGGCCCCTCTTCTCTTCACCCTGTACACCGCGGACTTCTGCTACAACTCAGAGCTGTGTCACATTCAGAAGTTTGCCGATGACACAGCCATCGTTGGGTGTATCAGTGATGACAGAGAGGAGGAGTATAGGAGCCTGGTGAGGGACTTTGCTGTGTGGTGCAACAGGAACCATCTGCAGCTCAACACCTCGAAGACCAAGGAGCTGGTCATTGACTTTGGGAGGTCCAGACCAAGGTCATGACCAGTTCTGATCGAGGGAGTCGAGGTGGAGGCTGTGGATTACTACAAGTACCTCAGGGTGTGGCTGGACAGCAAGCTGGACTGGACTTGCAACACCAAACACTTATACAGGAAGGGACAGAGCAGGCTATACTTCCTTAGGAGGCTGCGGTCCTTTAACATCTGCAGGAAACTCCTGTGGATGTTCTATCACTCTGTGGTCGCCAGTGTCCTGTTTTACACCATGGTGTGCTGGGGGGGGGGCAGCACATCCAAGAAGGACACATCCAGGCTGGACAAACTGATCAGGCGGCCCGGCTCTGTGGTCGGCATGAAGCTGGACTCTCCGGTGATGGTGTCAGAGAAGAGGTCTATGGACAAACTATTGAACATCATGGACGATGCCAGTCACCCTCTGCACACCGTCATCAGCAACCAGAGGAGCCTGTTCAGTGACAGAATGCGCCTTCCCAAGTGCAGGATGAACAGACTTAAAAACTCCTTTGTCCCTCATGCCATCAGACTGTACACCTCCTCTCTGGGGGGGGAGGAGGGGTAACAGGAGGATGGGAAGGAGCAGTAGCCTAGCCTAACAATAAGCAATACTGGACAATGTGCAATATAATGTGCAATATAAAGTGCAATATCTCTTCTGCCGCTGCCCCCCCTTCTCCCCACCATTTTCCCCCTCCTTCCCCCACTCCCCCTTCCTCTCTTCCCCATATCTTATTCTTTTTATATTTGTATATGTAAATACTTAATTTATTTTAATTTATCTAGAAGTTTTCTCTATTTCTTTTCTCTGTTTATCTGTAATGGTGCTGCTGGAATCTTAATTTCCCTGAGGGAACCCACCCAAAGGGATCAATAAAGTTTTATCTAATCTAATCTAATCTAATCTAATCTAATCTAATCTAATCTGCCTCCTCTCTGTCCACAGCTGATGCTTGACCACACCCCTGCTGCCACACTGGTATATGATAAAACAGCACAATCACAACACACTGGTAAACAGCTCAGACCTCACTAAGAACTGTGAATTTTGCAATGTCAAAGAGGCATACAAGGACAACAGAAAAAAACACCAACAACAAGATACAGGTTTACACAATGACTAATTGTAACCCATTAGTCCAGCAATGGGCGGCACGGTGGTGTAGTGGTTAGCACTGTAGCCTCACAGCAAGAAGGTCCTGGGTTCGAGCCCAGTGGCTGACGAGGGCCTTTCTGTGTGGAGTTTGCATGCTCTCCCCATGTCCGCATGGGTTTGCTCTGGTTTCCCCCACAGTCCAAAGGCATGCAGGTTGGGCTAATTGGTGGCTCTAAATTGACCGTCGGTATGAATGTGAGTGTGAATGGTTGTTTGTGTCTATGTGTTAGCCCTGCGATAACCTGGCGACTTGTACCCCGCCTCTCGCCCATAGTCAGCTGGGATAGGCTCCAGCTTGCCTGCGACCCTGTAGAACAGGATAAGCAGCTACAGATAATGGATGGAGGGATGGATAGTCCTGCAATGTGGAGCAGTGATAAGTAATTGCAGATGTAATAGCAGCCAAAGGGTGTAACACAGTTCTGGTTTTACTGCTGTTATTTCCATCCATCCATTATCTGTAGTCACTTATCCTGTCCTACAGAGTCGCAGGCAAGCTGGAGCCTATCCCAGCTGACTATGGGCGAGAGGCGGAGTACACCCTGGACAAGTCGCCAGGTCATCACAGGGCTGACACAGAGAGATAAACAACCATTCACACTCACATTTACACCAATGGTCAATTTAGAGCCACCAATTAACCTAACCTGCATGTCTTTGGACTGGGGGGGACTGGAGCACCCGGAGCAAACCCATGCAGACATGGGGAGAGCATGCAAACGCCACACAGAAAAGCCCTCACCGGCTGCTGGGCTCGAACCCAGAACCTTCTTGTTGTGAGGCAACAGTGTTAACCACTACACCACCGTGCCGCCCCTGCTGTTATTTTTGTTAGTTTATTAGTTAGTTTGTATACAAATGATTTAGACTATAGGCAGGTTATACAGTACAAAAAATATTGAAACATATTTGATCTATCATGGAAGCAAACCTAATTTACATAATTTAGCTTCTAAATTCAACTTGGATAATAGTTTGGCTTTGCAATAATATTACTATTGAAATGCTGAAAAATATGCAGCAGGCAAATGCAGAATACGTTATCCTTTTTTTTTCCCTGAATGATATTTTCTGAGTGCTTCTGTGAATTCTAAATTACATAAATTGGTACACAGATCCGAAAAATAAACTGCATAATTTATGCATTATTAAAAAAAATACATTATCCTTAATCCATTGGAGGCATTAATTTTTCAGGTTGTCTGTGTGTCCCTGTGTGCATTCATGATTCCATCCATGCGTCCATCCATCTACTGTATGATTCTTGTTTAATCCAATATCGAGTGGATAATGGGTTTTTGAATGTTTGTAGGATTTATATGGAACTGTCATTGTAACCAGCAGACGAACTGTCAGTTCATCAGTAGGAAATTATTGTTAGTGCAATATCTTAATATCAAAATAAATGGTTAAATATAGGATTTGTATTGACTTATCCTTGGTACCACTAGATGAACTGATTATATTCTGGCATTGATCCAACACACACACACACACACACACACACACACACACACACACACACAGTATACAGGATATTTACAGCAAGATGTGTTAAATAAATTAGAAAATGGCACCTTTTGTTTGAAACCACCCATTTTTCAAGTGAACACATTTTCAAGTAATACTGGAGCATGTAACTGGCAGGTGTTTCTTGTTATGGTGTGCCCTGTTAGATTGTTTGTTTAAACAAATAATAGTTATGAATGTCACCTCTTGGTCTAAGCCCCAGATCTTGCATGTGAAGACTACATTTGTTGTTAAAAAGGATCAGCCAAAATAAAGACAGAGAACTGTCAATGGGAGAAAAACAAGCCATTTGAAAGCTGAGGGAAAGCGGGAAGATCAGAGCCATTGCACAAGCACTGGGCATAGCCAATATAATAATTTAGAATGTCTTAAAAAAAGAGAGAGAGAGAAACCATTGGTGTACTAACATCCAGACAGCCAACTGGTCAGCCAAAGAAAACAACAGCAGTTGATGACAGAAATATTGCGAGAGCTGTGAGGAACCCCCCTGCCAAAAAAAAAACCAAACAAACAAAAAACCGTGACATCACTAACAACCTCCACAGGGCAGGGGTGAAGGGATCACAATCCACCGTTTGAAAGAGACATTGAGAGCAGAAATATAGAGGTCGTGTCACAACTACTCATAAGGAGAGTCAGACTACCAAACTGGGATTGACATAGAAATACAGAGATGAGACACAAAGGTTCTGGAGCCAAGAATAATCTCTCTCAAAGTGATGGAAAGACCAGAGTGTGAAGAAAGAAAGGATCTGCTCATGATCCAAAACATGCAAGCTCATCAGTGAAGCATGGTGGAGGTAGTGTCATGGCTTGAGCTTGCATGGCTGCTTTTGGAATTGGTGGTTTCTTCCATCAGATCAACTCTAAAAAAGTGAAGCCACCATAGGTCTATTGCCTCTGTTGGCTGGATGTGGTAGAATTTTTAGTCCTGCCTATCCCCATGAGTTTCAGTGACAAAACAGCCTTTTTTTTCATATCACTTTTCTCATCTAAGCTGTCTTCCTGTCTGCACATTTTTTATATTTTCCCCATAAATTAATTTTTAAAATGTAATTCTACTTTAAAATAAGAAGGCATGGTTACACTTGGGAATGATGTGATTGACAGCTTTCCTGGAAGACAGCTACAACGGTGCTTGAAAGTTTGTGAACCCTTTAGAATTTTCTATATTTCTGCATAAATATGACCTAAAACATCATTAGATTGTCACACAAGTCCTAAAAGTAGATAAAGAGAACCCAATTAAACAAATGAGGCAAAAATATTATACTCGGTCATTTATTTATTGAGGAAAATGATCCAATATTACATATCTGTGAGTGGCAAAAGTATGTGAACATCTAGGATTAGCAGTTAATTTGAAGGTGAAATTAGAGTCAGGTGTTTTCAATCAATGGGATGACAATCAGGTGTGAGTGGGCACCCTGTTTTATTTAAAGAACAGGGATCTATCAAAGTCTGATCTTTACAACACATGTTTGTGGAAGTGTATCATGGTACGAAGAAAGGAGATTTCTGAGGACCTCAGAAAAAGCGTTGTTGATGCTCATCAGGCTGGAAAAGGTTACAAAACCATCTCTAAAGAGTTTGGACTCCACCAATTCACAGTCAGACAGATTGTGTACAAATGGATGAAATTCAAGACCATTATTACCCTCCCCAGGAGTGGTCGATCAACAAAGATCACTCCAAGAGCAAGGTGTGTAATAGGCGGTGAGGTCACAAAGGACCCCAGGGTAACTTCTAAGCAACTGAAGGCCTCTCTCACATTGGCTAATGTTAATGTTCATGAGTCCATCATCAGGAGAACACTGAACAACAATGGTGTGCATGGCAGGTTTGCAAGGAGAAAGCCACTGATCTCCAAAAGGAACATTGCTGCTCATCAACAGTTTGCTAAAGATCACGTGAACAAGCCAGAAGACTATTAGAAAAATGTTTTGTGGACAGATGAGACCAAAATAGAACTATTTGGTTTAAATGAGAAGCTTTATGTTTGGAGAAAGGAAAACACTGCATTCCAGCATAAGAACCTTAACCCATCTGTGAAACATGGTGGTGGTAATATCATGGTTTGGGTCTGTTTTGCTGCATCTGGGCCATGACGGCTTGCCATCATTGATGGAATAATGAATTCTGAATTATACCAGCAAATTCTAAAGGAAAATATCAGGACATCTGTTCATGAACTGAATCTCAAGAGAAGGTGGGTCATGCAGCAAGACAACAACCCTAAACATACAAGTTGTTTGACCAAAGAATGGTTAAAGAAGAATAAAGTTAATGTTTTGGAATGGCCAAGTCAAACTTCTGACCTTAATCCAATCCAAATGTTGTGGAAGAACCTGAAGCGAGCAGTTCACGTGAGGAAACCCACCAAAATCCCAGAGTTGAAGCTGTTCTGTATGGAGGAATGGGCTAAAATTCCTCCAAGCCGGTGTGCAGGACTGATCAACAGTTACCAGAAACGTTTAGTTGCAGTTATTGCTGCACAAGGGGGTTACACCAGATATTGAAAGCAAATGTTCACATCCTTTTGCCACTCACAGATATCAAGAAACCTTTATTTGTCACATGCACACTTCAAGCACAATGAGATTCATCCTCTGCATTTAACCCATATGAAGCAGTGAACACACACACACACACCCAGAGCAGTGGGCAGCCACACTACAGCGCCCAGGGAGCAGTTAGGGGTTAGGTACCTTGCTTAAGGGCACTTCAGCCCAACGCTCCCCCATGTTAACCTAACTGCATGTCTTTGAACATGATATGTAATATTGGATCATTTTCCTCAATAAATAAATAAATGACTAAGTATAATATTTTTTCTCATTTATTTAACTGGGTTCTCTTTATCTACTTTTAGGACTTGTGTGAAAATCTGATGGGGTTTTAGGTCATGTTTATGCAGAAATATAGAAAATTCTAAAGGGTTCACAAACTTTCAAGCACCACTGTACTTATTTGAACTTTTCTGGACACAGAAACTACAAACAGCCATTTCTATTAAAACATTTGAAACATTAAAAGATTTAATAGAAAAAAGGCTAGTTAAATTGCACTAGCTTAATCATGCTAGCACATATAGCCACCATGATAGCAATATTATTTCAGCATTATTGACATCCAGCTAGGTAGCTATCAAAATTTGCACAAAAGCCATTTGTACTTCAGGGAACACATAAACTATGAATAACATTATGATGGCTTTTATAAGTGGGTGTCCAAAATAATAAGTTTTTATCTCACCATGCACTGCTGACTGCAGTCTTCTCTTCCTGAAACCATGGTGAAGCTGTTGGCAAACTTCCAGTTCATGTGATAAACATCCTTGCATTAATCAGTATTAATTAAATATCTCCAACTGAAACTATTTAAAGGAGATACGCAGAACCTTTATTTTTAAATACATTTCTGAGTGGATACTATCTCCATCCTTGACTCTTGTATGCTGCATAATTGGGAATAAAAAATATATATTTTTGAGAGTTAAAATTGACCGCAAAGTTGGCATTTGAGCTGCTCTGCTGAGCCAGCCAGCCCTGGGTGGGTGATGTCACAGCGGGAACCGGTGCTATAGACCAAAGCCAGACTCGGCAGGCGAGAGTGGTTGCAATGGCCTCTTCGTTCGGATTCATTGGAGATTCTTCGGATTCCTCAGATAGTAGTACATGTGACTGTGATAGTCCTGAAATTGGAGTGTGTGTACATGCTACTGCTATACATGTGGAACCGTATCAGTTCGAACCATTGTAAAGTGAATCCGATAGTAACATGTCGGCCACGGAGGCCCCCACATTACGAAATAAAGCCAGAGAACAAAGCCGTCTAGAAAATTGGATGGAATTGAACTGACAGTCTCATGTGACTCTCATTAAAACAGGATAGGCATTATAACTTATGCAACATACATGTATATACATGCATTTTCACTGATAAAACATAAAAGGCTAATTAAATAATCAAATGAACTGAGACAAGCACATTCTGAAGCAAATTAAATAATCTTATACCGGTAACTTAAATACACAATACAAGTTACATGTATTAATCTAAATGCAGGTAAACAATGAGTGTTGTTGTTTTTGTTATGTAACCAAATGAGAGTCACATCTTACCCGTCTGTGTTCTCACTTCTTGAAGGCCAAGCTGGTAGCCAACTGTTTTGAAACAATCTGACTTTCAGTTCTTCGTTCATTCGCTTCTTCCACATAAGGGCGAGATATTGCTGCTGAGGCAAGCATATCCAGTGGGGGGAAAAAGCACATCAAGCAGAGAAATCTGACGACTGGTCCACTCATTCTCCATTTTCTCCATACTGAGTACTCTGCCATTACTGCTCAGCTCACACTCTGGGAGAACTGGTGCAACTGAACTTACTTTCCTTTTCTTGTAGTTTTCTTTTCCTTTAATTGTTGGTACTGTACTGTAGAGCTCTCTGAAGTGTGGGTGGAGCACGGAGGATGGCAGGACAAAGCTTCAGGTATAAATAGGCTTTTTATTGCCAGACTTTTCAGTATAACAGCCTACTTTTAGAGAAACACACACGCTGTGTTCTAGTCCCGGGATGAGCTCTCCTCTGCTCTCCCTCTGCCTCCTTAAATAGGGCGCGGTTACTGGGAAGACACACAAACACAGGCTAATTACCGTCAGGTGTAGTGATTCTGCCACTCACCTTCCCTGGCTCCGCCCTCCTGTCACAGACCGGCACTTGACCACGCCCCCGCTGCAACATGCACCCTCTTTCAATACGAGCTTATAGCCAACGCTCCTCAACAGATCAGAGGTTTCGTACGAGTCCTCAGGAAAAATGTGCAGAGCAGAGGAGAGACCACTTCATAGGCACCCAATCCGTGAATTTCTCACAAAACGCATCCAAATCTTTGCAGTTTGAAAATTCTTGGGCCATGAATGCAAGATAAATCCACCTTCTGTCATGTTGCTGCAACTGCCAGCAACACATCTATGTGGCATGGCAATAAATTAGCTCAAATTGGAGGATAGAAGTTGAAGTTAGCACTGTGTTTTAGTATAGCAGAAATGGCGATGAGACCGATAGCCTTCCTGCTGTGATGTCACAGATGTCAAAGTCATTCACTCAGACTGCTACCTGTATGAATCACTTTAATCGTAAAAATTACTATATTAGATTTATTGTTAATGCTTAAAACCATTCCTATGCCATTCTTGAGGTCTCAAGGCATTTATAAACAAAAAGTGAGGCCATGGTTCTGCATGGCTCCTTTAAGCTCTCTGGATAGATGTAACAAAGAAAATTTGAGAATGTGACCATATTCGTCTCATCCACTTCTACTGGAGAAGTGGATGGGCCTACCAAAACAATGACTTTGCCCCTTGGCACTACTGTGCAAACTCAAGAAGGAGAAAGTTCCTACTCTGCAGTCTCTGGTTGCAAATTTGACAACATGGTGGTGGTATTTTGGTTTCATTGCTTGAGAACTGGAGTGAACGGAAGCATCTCATCTCTCATTATCTCTAGCCGCTTTATCCTGTTCGACAGGGTCACAGGCAAGCTGGAGCCTATCCCAGCTGACTACGGGCGAAAGGCAGGGTACACCCTGGACAAGTCGCCAGGTCATCACAGGGCTGACACATAGACACAGACAACCATTCACACTCACATTCACACCTATGGTCAATTTAGAGTCACCATTTAGAGTCACCAGTTAACCTAACCTGCATGTCTTTGGACTGTGGGGGAAACCGGAGCACCCGGAGGAAACCCACGGGAACACGGGGAGAACATGCAAACTCCGCACAGAAAGGCCCTCGTCGGCCATGGGGCTCGAACCCAGACCTTCTTGCTGTGAGGTGACAGCGCTAACCACTACACTACCGTGCCGCCCTAAATGGAAGCATGTTGTCCATTTTTTGGATAGGCAATGGCTTCTTCTAGTTGAAAGGTACTTCATTATGCAGCAATGCAATGATCCGAAACATGTTGCCAACACAACAAATGACTTCATCAGAGAAAAAAAAGGGAGAAAATTTTAGACTGGCCAAATTAATCAAAAGACCTTAAACCAATTGAGCATGCATTTCATCTCCTGGAAAGGAGACTGAGGGAGAAACCCACCAAAACAACAACTGAAAGAAGCTGCGATACAAGCCTGGAAAAGCATCACAAAAGTATAATGCAAAAGTTTGATGTCAGTGTTTTGTTTTGTTTTATTTGATGGAATTTTTACAGGCTAGGGATATGCAACTAATGTTAAGTGTTATTTACTTTAAGAATATCTTTTCAAATACTTTGGCTCACCTAAATATTGGATAGGGCATGTTCTAAGTTGTAAATGTAAATATCAGCAAATAAAAGCTGAAGTTCTGATTTATCATCTCATTCATATTTTGATCTCAAACCCAAATGTCGTCACAAAAACAAAAGAATTCGCCTTGATGCTCCAATACTTCAAGAGGAGACGAGACTATATATATATATATATATATATATATATATATATATATATATATATATATACATACACACACACAGTGGTGCTTGAAAGTTTGTGAACCCTTTAGAATTTTCTATATTTCTGCATAAATATGACCTAAAACATCATCAGATTTTCACACAAGTCCTAAAAGTAGATAAAGAGAACCCACTTAAACAAATGAGACAAAAATATTATGCTTGGTCATTTATTTATTGAGGAAACTGATCCAATATTACATATCTGTGAGTGGCAAAAGTATATGAACCTCTAGGATTAGCAGTTAATTTGAAGGTGAAATTAGAGTCAGGTGTTTACAATCAATGGGATGACAGTCAAGTGTGAGTGGGCACCCTGTTTTATTTAAAGAACAGGGATCTATCAAAGTCTGATCTTCACAATACATGTTTGTGGAAGTGTATCATGGCAAGAACAAAGGAGATTTCTGAGGACCTCAGAAAAAGCATTGTTGATGCTCATCAGGCTGGAAAAGGTTACAAAACCATCTCTAAAGAGTTTGGACTCCACCAATCCATAGTCAGACAGATTGTGTGCAAATGGAGGAAATTCAAGACCATTGTTACCCTCCTCAGGACTGATCGACCAACAGAGATCACTCCAAAAGCAAGGCATGTAATAGTCAGCGAGGTCACAAAGGACCCCAGGGTAACTTCTAAGCAACCGAAGGCCTCTCTCACATTGGCTAATGTTAATGTTCATGAGGCCACCATCAGGAGAACACTGAACAACAATGGTGTGCATGGCAGGGTTGCAAGGAGAAAGCCACTGCTCTCCAAAAAGAACATTGCTGCTCATCTGCAGTTTGCTAAAGATCACATGGACAAGCCAGAAGGCTATTGGAGAAATGCTTTGTGGATGGATGAGACCAAAATAGAACTTTTTGGTTTCAATGAGAAGCATTATGTTTGGAGAAAGGAAAACACTGCATTCCAGCATAAGAACCTTATCCCATGTGTGAAACATGGTGGTGGTAGTATCGTGGTTTGGGCCTCTTTTGCTGCATCTGGGCCAGGACGGCTTGTCATCATTGATGGAACAATGAATTCTGAATTATACCAGCGAATTCTAAAGGAAAATGTCAGAACATCTGTCCATGAACTGAATCTCAAGAGAAGGTGGGTCATGCAGCAAGACAACAACCCTAAGCACACAAGTTGTTCTACCAAAGAATGGTTAAAGAAGAATAAAGTTACTGTTTTGGAATGGCCAAGTCAAAGTCCTGACCTTAATCCAATCAAAATGTTGTGGAAGGACCTGAAGCGAACAGTTCATGTGAGGAAACCCACTAACATCCCAGAGTTGAAGCTGTTCTGTATGGAGGAATGGGCTAAAATGCCTCCAAGCCGGTGTGCAGGACTGATCAACAGTTACCGGAAATGTTTAGTTGCAGTTATTGCTGCACAAGGGGGTCACACCATTTACTGAAAGCAAAAGTTCACATACGTTTGCCACTCACAGATATGTAATATTGGATCATTTTCCTCAATAAATAAATGACCAAGTTTCATATTTTTGTCTCAATTGTTTAACTGGGTTCTCTTTATCTACTTTTAGGACTTGTGTGAAAATCTGATGATGTTTTAGGTCATATTTATGCAGAAATATAGAAAATTCTAAAGGGTTCACAAACTTTCAAGCACCACTGTATATATATATATATATACAACCCCGATTCCAAAAAAGTTGGGACAAAGTACAATTGTAAATAAAAACGGAATGCAATAATTTACAAATCTCAAAAACTGATATTGTATTCACAATAGAACATGGACAACATATCAAATGTCTAAAGTGAGACATTTTGAAATTTCATGCCAAATACTGGCTCATTTGAAATTTCATGACAGCAACACATCTCAAAAAAGTTGGGACAGGGGCAATAAGAGGCTGGAAAAGTTAAAGGTACAAAAAAGGAACAGCTGGAGGACCAAATTGCAACTCATTAGGTCAATTGGTCATTAACATGACTGGGTATAAAAAGAGCATCTTGGAGTGGCAGCGGCTCTCAGAAGTAAAGATGGGAAGAGGATCACCAATCCCCCTAATTCTGCGCCGACAAATAGTGGATCAATATCAGAAAGGAGTTCGACAGTGTAAAATTGCAAAGAGTTTGAACATATCATCATCTACAGTGCATAATATCATCAAAAGATTCAGAGAATCTGGAAGAATCTCTGTGCGTAAGGGTCAAGGCCGGAAAACCATACTGGGTGCCTGTGATCTTTGGGCCCTTAGACGGCACTGCATCACATACAGGCATGCTTCTGTATTGGAAATCACAAAATGGGCTCAGGAATATTTCCAGAGAACATTATCTGTGAACACAATTCACCGTGCCATCCGCCGCTGCCAGCTAAAACTCTATAGTTCAAAGAAGAAGCCATATCTAAACATGATCCAGAAGCGCAGACGTCTTCTCTGGGCCAAAGCTCATTTAAAATGGACTCTGGCAAAGTGGAAAACTGTTCTGTGGTCAGACGAATCAAAATTTGAAGTTCTTTATGGAAATCAGGGACGCCGTGCCATTTGGACTAAAGAGGAGAAGGACGACCCAAGTTATTATCAGCGCTCAGTTCAGAAGCCTGCATCTCTGATGGTATGGGGTTGCATTAGTGCGTGTGGCATGGGCAGCTTACACATCTGGAAAGACACCATCAATGCTGAAAGGTATATCCAGGTTCTAGAGCAACATATGCTCCCATCCAGACGACGTCTCTTTCAGGGAAGACCTTGCATTTTCCAACATGACAGTGCCAAACCACATACTGCATCAATTACAGCATCATGGCTGCATAGAAGAAGGGTCCGGGTACTGAACTAGCCAGCCTGCAGTCCAGATCTTTCACCCATAGAAAACATTTGGCGCATCATAAAACGGAAGATACGACAAAAAAGACCTAAGACAATTGAGCAACTAGAATCCTACATTAGACAAGAATGGGTTAACATTCCTATCCCTAAACTTGAGCAACTTGTCTCCTCAGTCCCCAGACGTTTACAGACTGTTGTAAAGAGAAAAGGGGATGTCTCACAGTGGTAAACATGACCTTGTCCCAACTTTTTTGAGATGTGTTGTTGTCATGAAATTTAAAATCACCTAATTTCTCTTTTTAAATGATACATTTTCTCAGTTTAAACATTTGATATGTCATCTATGTTCTATTCTGAATAAAATATGGAATTTTGAAACTCCCACATCATTGCATTCCATTTTTATTTACAATTTGTACTTTGTCCCAACTTTTTTGGAATCAGGGTTGTACATGTTCTCCCTGTATACATGTGTGTTTCCTCTGGGTTCTCCACTTTCCTTCCACCTCCCAATATGTGTGCGTGCATGATGTGGTGAAATGGATTGGCATCCCATCCTCAGTGTGTTCCTGCTTTGTGTCTCATGTTGAGATAAGATAAGATGCATTTATCTATCATTATCATTTATCATTCACTTATTACATGCATCTAGGAATTCTTACACATAACAGTCATTTAAGTAAGACAACAATTCAAGGGAAAAGTGATAAGAAATACAAGCGCACATAAAACACAAACAATTTGGCTGCAATTGTTTTTAGTGTAACAATGCAAAGACCCTGAGAATGTGTCTATAGTGCAAATCACATTATAGATGTTTTACAGTAATGCTAGTGTAGTGTATATATAGTAGTGCAAATAGTAGCATAAATATATTACTAGTTATAGTTATGCAAGGAATCCTGACATGTACCCAAAAGCAGTGGTTCTCAGCTGCTTTTGCTTCCAGGACCCATACTTTATGTTGGACATCAAGTCATGATGCAACACTACACTAAAGTTATTTTTCATATAGATGTAAAGAAAGAACTGTGTATTAATTTGTATAATAATGTTATTAATACTACTACTAATAATAATTATGTATTGCATAAGCCTAATAAAGTTGGATAATAATCATTTACTAATCAAATTACATATTGGGCTGTTAAGGTTGTATTTACTGTGGAAAATATTGGTTTATTAAATGAAATGCACATGCTTAATTAAGTATAAAATTAATTATTCACATTAATATGAAAGATGTTAATATGAAAATGGGCCACTATATCAATGGTTACACATAATCCGGAACAAATGCAAATTACCTAGCCCAGCAAATGAAACCATCACTGCATATACCCAAATGTTGAATGACAAATTGTGCACTAATATGAGTTATGCAGGCGGCAAGGTGGTGCAGTGGTTGGCACTGTTGCCTCACAGAAAGAAGGTTCTGTATTCGAACCTCATGGCCAACAGTGACCTTTCTATGTGGAGTTTGCATGTTCTCGCCATGCCTGCATGGGTTTCCTCTGGCTGCTCCAGTTTCCCCCAAAGACATGCAGTTGGTTAACTGGCTACTCTAAATTGCCCATAGGTGTGAATGGTTGTTTGTCTCGGGAAGCTGCGACAAGCCTAGCAAACTGGCAGTAAATGAAGTGTGTGCAAGATAGATGCAGACAGCCTTGTAAGAGGCTGGCAACTGACAGGTCAGTTGGCCTACAGGGTGTCAGTAACGTGACTGAACATGAAATATGCACAAATATTAAATGCATAATAATGATAATTAACTGCAGCTAACAAGAACAGAGCTAAATTCATAGCCTGTAAAAATCAATGAGAAACCTGAGGTTGTGATTATTTTTTGCTCAGTCTCTCAAAATCAGGATGGCATGATTGGATCCAGCTGTTGATTGTAGCTTGTGTGCATAGTAGTCACTTGCTTTAATGCATATTACCTTCTGCTACTTTATTGTCCTTGGACACATCCTGTATTCTCCTTTGTATGGTATCATTGGCGATTGAGATTTTTTCAACAGATTTTTGCCGAGGATCTCTCTGGTCATATCAACTGTGGTTAGTGGCTAAAACAAGATCCTCTGTATGTCAGTAAAGGTGGGCGGTAGATGGATGTAATCACTGGAAGTGTGTTTATTATAAAAACAACAAGCAGGCATACAAGTCCAAAACTTTAGGCAGAATCAAAAACAGGAGACAGGCAAACATCATGCAAGGCACAAACAGACTAGACAAGGCAGAGACAAAAGGCAGAATCCAAAATACAAACATAAGTTGGAAAAACCAGAACAACAATATAAATGAAAGGCTTGGTAAGGTCAGATTCTAGACAGAGAGCACGTTACTTCGCAAAAATCTGTATGCGTTCTGAGTTCTTATATGCATGCACCATGATTGCCCTCTGATCAGGAACAGGTTCCTCGTAGTAAGTCCTTATGGTGTGTGCAACACACTCTGCATGTGGATGAGAGTAACCCCTTGAGGTGTGCCAAGCTCAAGCATGTGATGACATGACAGAAACACCCCCCCCCCCCCCCAAAAAAGAGCTTTTTCTGGGAGTTTAAAACCTTCTTGGTTGGCCCTGGAGCTAAGGACCTGGCACTGGACAATGTCCCCTCAGAGCTCCACTCTGGCTCAGGAAGGATGTGGCACTTGAACATGGGCTTAGGCGGAGGTTTGAGTTCTGGTGGGGTTTTGAATGGGGGCAAGGACACAGGTGGAGGCTTAAGTTCATGCTTGGACTCAAACTGGGTCAGGTATGCAGGTGGAGGCTCAGACATGGGTTTAGATATAGACATAGGTTTGAGCATAGTCATGGGCTCAGGCATGAGCACAGGCTTAGGCCCGGACATGGGCTCAGGCATAGGCATGGACGTGGGCTCAACCATGGACCTGGGCTTGAGCATGGGCATGGATTTGAACATGGGCATGGTCTCAGGCATCAGCATGGTCATGGACTCAGGTGTGGACCTGGGCTTGAGCATGTGCATGGACTCTGGCGACAGCATGGGCATGGATTCGAACTTGGGCATGGACTCAGGCATCGACATGGGCATGGATTAAAACATGGGTATGGACTCAGTTGTGGACCTGGGCTTGAGCATGAGCATGAACTTGGACTTGGGCTTTGATCTGGACATGGGCTCTGGCATTAGTATGGGCATGAATTTAGACATGGGCTTGGATTCAGGCCTGGACTCCAAGGCAGGACTAGGCTTCATTTGAGTGAAGGTCTCATCCTCACTGAAGCCCAGTGGTGGAGCGATGATATCTTCGAAGCCAGGCAGTGGAGCAAAGAACTCAAGTCCTGCTGAAGCCAGGCGTCAGAGCGAAGAGCTCGTCCCCACTGAAATCTGGAGTGGAGGCTGCCCTGTCTGCCTCTGGCACTGGCTCTGGAAAGGAGGCTGCCCTGTTGGCCTCTAGCGCTGGCTCTGAAGTGGAGGCTACCCTCTTGGCCCCCACTTCGGCCTCTGGAGAGAGCTCAGGAACAAAGGCCTCCCCGTCTGCCACTGTGTCAGCCTCTGGAGGGAGCTCTGGGGTGTGAGTGTCCTCCTCTGCCACTGCATTGACCTCTAGAGGTATCAGCCCCCCCAAAAAATATTTCTAGGGGATCCTTCTTCCTTAAAGCCTGGAATAGGTATGCAAGCATAGTGCTGAACGACTTCGAGTCTCTGAGGAATGGATATTCGATGGTGAATAAATACTTGGCCCAGCAGTGTGCTTGCACAGTGAGCCAGTACATCATGCACCCTACCAAGAAGTTCTGTGCAGGCTTGGGCTCCACCAGGTCCTCATAGAATAGCCTGCATTTGAGCAAAAATCTGTCTGGCAGGTAATCCACTCCATTATAAGGTGCCTGTATGTCCAATCCTAACCATGCCAAAAAACATACTGATCCAGGCTGAGGAACGGAAACCTTGGCATGGTGTTAAGCAGTGTGCCTGCTCTATCCTGTTACATGCATAGTTAGGTGAAGTAATCAGTCAGTAAAGGTGGGCAGTAGATGGATGTAATCACTGGAAGTGTGTTTATTATAAAACGAACAAGCAGTCATACAAGTCCAAAACGCTAGGTAGAAACAAAAACAGAAGACAGGCAAAGGTCATAGGAGGCACAAACATACTAGATAGGGCAGGGGCAAAAGGCAGAATCCAAAATACTAATGTGAGTCGGAAAAAACAGTATAACAATATAAACGAAAGGCTCAGTAAGGTCAGACTCTACGCACTGAGCATTACTTTGCAAAGTCTGTATGCATTCAGAGCCCTTACATGCATGTGCTGTGATTGCCCTCTGATCAGGAACAGGTGCCTTGTAACTAGTCATGATACTGTAACTATTTGTGCCTTTTTGCATTTTAAAATACAATGAGCGAATTTGTATGATGCACAAACTGATTGCTACTGAACAGTACATATGTGCACATGACAAAAAAGCTTGTCTTTATGGCTTGAGTGTTTTGTCCCTCCCGTGCCAGGACCTGGTCTTCCTAGGCAGTCTCCCATCCCAGTACTCATCACATTGGGCACCTGGGCCCCTTGCCTATTACATAGATATAGTTACAGTGTGTGTGTGTGTGTGTGTGGGGGGGGGGGGGGGGGCAGAGAGTTTGACTCCCTACTTGCATCTGTAGTGCAGCATGCTTTGCTAGATGCGAGTAGGTACCACTTTTATGATGGTCTTTGGTATGACCCAACTACAAGTAGAACTCGCAATCTCCCAGTTGAGAGTTAGACACGCTAACCACTAAGCCAGCTCTCAGTTTTGTCTCTAAATGCTTTATGAATTTTAATAGTTTCATGTTACCACAGCCAATAACTCATGCCATTTTGTACATTGCTCTGGATAAGAGCATTTGCTAAATGGCTGTAAAGTAATGTAATTTTGTGGACTGCAAAAAACATTCTTGTCATGTTTTCTTTTATCTTGCATAGTATATTTTTCAGCCTTTTATAGGAACCGGGAATTTTGCTCTGTTTATTGATGTAAGCAGCAACTGTTTACAGATGGATTAGCACCAAAATTAACAGAACTCTCTCTCTCTCTCTCTCTCTCTCTCTGATACAGTCCTCAAAAAAAAAAAAATCTCCCAGCCTTACTTGCCCAATGGGCAAGCGGCACCCAAAACATACTTGCCCAAAAAAACAATTCCACTTGCCCAGAGTGTTATTTTATTTTGGAGAGGACAGAATGCAGTTTATTTTTTTTATATAGGTGAAGCAGCATAATTATCATAAATCCACAAAACCATAACACCAATATATGCACACACATTCAGAAAGAAAAGTTCTAGTAGCAGAGGAATGAAATTTTAGGGTATATTAAGCTGTAGAGTTTTGAAAGAGTATAATAATAATGCTGGTGCTTTGTTTCTGTTATCAAAGGAGCACAGTCCTGTGCAAAATGTTACCATGGAACCAGAGTGTAGAAATGAACCTACAGTTCAAGAGAGTTCTACACAAACACACTGAACTTTACAGCAGCTGTACACATGTGAAATGGAAATAAATCGACTAAGGCAGGAAAAACTATTTTGGATAAAATTGTTATTGTCCGTTACACACTTATCAACCTGTGTGACTCAGCTGTGCCTTTGAATCAAGAATTAATGAAAAGGGAACTGAACATTAATCGTTTATTGAAATTATTATTACAAGAATGATTGTAGTTACTATATGACTACAGCTACAACTGGAATGTGCTGATTCTGTTAGTGTTTGTAAGTATTGTACCATCCACTATTAAATAAAATTAAAATAAAATATTACAGTACAATATTGTTTGAAAGTCTAGAGCAATATATTTTATTTTACAAATAATAACACTTCAGATATTGTTTTAACAATAATAAGCATCACTGTATAAATGATAGCGTGCAGATAGCTGTGTAACTAAATATCCTTGGGGTTGATGAGACATGGACGGGTGGGAATAAGATCTACCCCAAAGTTCAAGTCAAAGCCCTTTGAGAGTAAATGTTTTGGGTTTCACAACATTCTGTTCCCCAAAGCTGATGTCAGGAAAAAGTCTTTACACAAAGGTTTTCTTGCTTCTGTACTTTTTTAAGAACTGGTTTTCTGTGTTGGAACTTTTTAGGAAAAAGAAGGTATATTCCAACATGTAGCTAACGCTAATGCTAGGCCACAAATCTGCACCGTCACTCCAGTCATTTCGAGGAATTTTGTACGGATCAGAACCACTAATAAACTCTCATTTCTGTGTATATCTATCCTTTGCTTCTTTGTGACTAAGATTGTCCAAGTAATCCAGTAGTAAAGCTTTTTTAGCTGTAGTTTTCTTTGGACAACAGCACCAGATGCTGGACATCTCCACTTGGCTTCAGTATGTGAACAGTCAATCAGCGGGTCCCGTATGCGTTTATGATTTTTATGTCACGATTTAAAACCAATGGGAGACACCCTTTGTCGGCTGTCCACCAATCACAGGCTCCCATGTCACAATGGCGGTATGTTGATAAATATTTAGAAAAGAAAAATTATATTACTACGAAATATATGAAACCGTCAAAAACAATTTAAAAATCTTAATATATATACTGGTTAGAGGTAAGGAACATTATTCAGTGATATTGTTTATTGTTAACTCCAATCATGATAAAGTTCCAAGTCTGACACCTGCCCGCTTCAGCCGCATTGCTGGCACACAATGTTTTTGACCCTCATCACCCTTAGCCATTTGGTATCATTACGTCATTACGTGGACCCCTCTGAGCTAAGCTTCTCCAGTACACTCAAACACATGCATACTTCGACGAATTATAACCAAAAACAAGGAAATTTGAATGACTTCCTCAAAATATTTTTGTACTTGTATATATTGTCATGTTGATGAATAAAACTTTTTAATGCATTTCCTGTGAAACAAGATGAGCTACTTTAGACTGGATCCCTGCTCTCTTAGCACCTGTGTGCCTGTGTTGCTTAGGTTGCCAGCACTAACTTTAGTCGTCTGATCGGACGATTACCATTAAAGTTGTACTCGTCCTTGCACAGACTTTAGTCATCTGGGATGATTTGACATGAGGTTTTTTGAGCATTCATATATATAACATACATATATACATAGTCTTACATGCATATATACATACAGTGGGGCAAAAAAGTATTTAGTCAGTCACCAACTGTGCAAGTTCTCCCACTTAAAGATGAGAGAGGCCTGTAATTTTCATCATAGGTATACCTCAACTATGAGAGACAAAATGAGAAAAAAAAAATCCAGAAAATCACATTGACTGATTTTTAAATAATTTATTTGCAAATTATGGTGGAAAATAAGTATTTGGTCAATAACAAAAGTTCATCTCAATACTTTGTTATATACCCTTTGTTGGCAATGAGAGGTCAAACGTTTTCTCTAAGTCTTCACAAGGTTTTCACACACTGTTGCTGGTATTTTGGCCCATTCCTCCATGCAGATCTCCTCTAGAGCAGTGATGTTTTGGGGCTGTCACTGGGGAACATGGACTTTCAACTCCCTCCAAAGATTTTCTATGGGGTTGAGATCTGGAGACTGGCTAGGCCACTCCAGGACCTTGAAATGCTTCTTACGAAGCCACTCCTTCGTTGCCCGGGCGGTGTGTTTGGGATCATTGTCATGCTGAAAGACCCAGCAACATTTCATCTTCAATGCCCTTGCTGATGGAAGGAGGTTTTCACTCAAAATCTCACGATACATGGCCCCATTCATTCTTTCCTTTACACGGATCAGTCGTCCTGGTCCCTTTGCAGAAAAACAGCCCCAAAGCACAATGTTTCCACCCCCATGCTTCACAGTAGGTATGGTGTTCTTTGGATGCAACTCAGCATTCTTTCTCCTCCAAACATGACAAGTTGAGTTTTTACCAAAAAGTTCTATTTTGGTTTCATCTGACCATATGACATTCTCCCAATCCTCTTCTGGATCATCCAAATGCTCTCTAGCAAACTTCAGACAGGCCTGGGCATGTACTGGATTAAGCAGGGGGACACATCTGGCACTGCAGGATTTGAGTCCCTGGCGGCGTAGTGTGTTACTGATGGTAGCCTTTGTTACTTTGGTCCCAGCTCTCTGCAGGTCATTCACTAGGTCCCCCCGTATGGTTCTGGGATTTTTGCTCACCGTTCTTGTGATCATTTTGACCCCACGGGGTGAGATCTTGCATGGAGCCCCAGATCGAGGGAGATTATCAGTGGTCTTGTATGTCTTCCATTTTCTAATACTTGCTCCCACAGTTGATTTCTTCACACCAAGCTGCTTACCTATTGCAGATTCAGTCTTCCCAGCCTGGTACAGGTCTACAATTTTGTTTCTGGTGTCCTTTGACAGCTCTTTGGTCTTGGCCATAGTGGAGTTTGGAGTGTGACTGTTTGAGGTTGTGGACAGGTGTCTTTTATACTGATAACGAGTTCAAACAGGTGCCATTAATACAGGTAACGAGTGGAGGACAGAGGAGCCTCTTAAAGAAGAAGTTACAGGTCTGTGAGAGCCAGAAATCTTGCTTGTTTGTAGGTGACCAAATACTTATTTTACCGAGGAATTTGTCAATTAATTCATTAAAAATCCTACAATGTGATTTCCTGGATTCTTTCCCCCCATTCTGTCTCTCATAGTTGAAGTGTACCTATGATGAAAATTACAGGCCTCTCATCTTTTTAAGTGGGAGAACTTGCACAATTGGTGGCTGACTAAATACTTTTTTGCCCCACTGTAGTATACACACACACACACACACACGGGGTGGCATGATGGTGTAGTGGTTAGCACTGTTGCCTCACAGCAAGAAGGTCCGGGTTCGAGCCCCGTGGCCGGCGAGGGCCTTTCTGTGCGGAGTTTGCATGCTCTCCCCATGTCTGCGTGGGTTTCCTCCGGGTGCTCCGGTTTCCCCCACAGTCCAAAGACATGCAGGTTAGGTTAACTGGTGACTCTAAATTGACCATGAATGTGAGTGTGAATGGTTGTCTGTGTCTATGTGTCAGCCCTGTGATGACCTGGTGACTTGTCCAGGGTGTACCCTGCCTTTCGCCTGTTGTCAGCTGGGATAGGCTCCAGCTTGCCTGCGACCCTGTAGAACAGGATAAAGCAGCTAGTGATAATGAGATGAGATATATATACACACACACACAAGTGCATCTCAAACAATAGATTGGACTAGTGCAGCTCAAAAACTAGAATATCATGAAAACGTTCAAAATTTTCCATCAATTAATTGAGAAGGAGAAAATTTTATATATTCTAGACTCATTACACATGAACTAAAATGTTTCATGCATTTTCCTATTTTAATTTGAATAATTATGGCCTGCAATGCAAAAAAAAATCTCATATCAGAGAATTTCATTTTGAGTAAAACAGTATAAATACCATGTGTCTCTCAGTCTAGTTCAATACACACAACCACAATCATAGGGAAGACTGCTGACATGACAGTTGTCCAGAAGACAATCATTGACATCCTCCACAAAGAGGGTAAGCCACAGAAGGTCATTGCTGAAAAGACTGGCTGGAAAAGGTGCACATGCAACAGGGATGACCACAGCCTTGAAAGGATTGTAAAGAAAAGTCAATTCAAGAACTTGGGAGTGCATTAAGAGCCATCACGCACAGTCTTCAGGAAAGGGGCTACCACATCAAGCCACTCCTGGACCAGAGACATCAGAAGTGTCTTACTTGGGCTAAGGCAAGAAAGAACTGGGGTAGGTTTTCTGAAAACGCTGCACTTTAGAGCTAAAGAATGAGTTTAAAAATGCTCTTAAGCAAAAAACATTGTCTCTGTATGTGATTTTCCCAAACTCATTTGTAAGAAGGTGTCTTTAGAACAACTTTGCTAAGAGCATCTTTGCAATGTGCATCCTTGATATAGGCATTAGCAGTTGCTAAATGCAATCATACCGTAGGTGCTGAAGGCATTAATGGTTGCTAAGTCCAGTTGATGAGGTCACATAGCATTCACCTCTAACCAAAATATAATGAAATATAAAGTGTTTAAAATATGATAATATATTGTGTCAGCGTTAAGCATTACATGCAAACTATTTAACATTTTTGGGCAATATATTATTCCAAGTGTGTTTTATAATTAAATGAAGAAACGTTCACATGAAAGAATGAGCAAATAATAAGCTAAATAATTAACCCTTTCACCACTGAACTTTTTCCATAAGGGGTTTACCTACTACCATGAGACCAGAATAGCAGGTCTGCAGTGGTGAAAGGGTTAATGGTTAAAGGGTAAAATGTTTCCCCTGTGCCTGCTCGTTAGTTAGGCAATCAAGAGCTTAATTTCCCCAATAAATTGTCATGCAGCTGAAAAAACATGAAAGTCTGTGTTCACAAAAGATGACTTGTCCAAGTTGCTGGATGTTGTGGAACAGCATAAAAAAGCTCTGTTCATGAAATCTAAGCGCCATGGAGCAAATAAAATGAAGAAGCAGTTGTGGAGGTCCATTGCAGCGCAACTCAGTCCTTCAAACATTCAGTCAAGGAGTGCAGAGGATCTGATGAAGAAGTGGCAGGACTTCTCCAGCCAAACTAAGAGGCAAGGAGCAGAGGTGGAGAGAGAAACAGTGTGACCAGTGGTGGCATGTCCACTGTGGCTCCTCTGACCCGAGTGGAAGAACACGTCCTCACGATACTAGGGCAAACAGTCACAGAGGGCATACCTGGAGGCATTGATGTCTGTTGGAAGGAGGTCTCTGTACCATCACCTGCCTCCCCCTCCTGGGACTGCAGTGTCTCCACACCCCTCACATCCCATGGCCCTGCTGCCTCTTCATCCCTGGACCTTCTCAGCTGACCACTTCTCTGGTTGCAGGCAGCCAGAGTACAGCTGGCCAAGAGTGTAACTGTAGCCAGGAGCTGCTCAACATTGAGAAGGAGCGACTCCACACTGAGAAGGAGCAGCTCCAGTTGCTTCAAGACAGGCATGACCAAAGGGAGAGGCATCAAGAACGGATGGCCCTTAAATGGGCAAAACTAGACCTGCTGGCCAGACAAGTGGAGCTGGCAGAGGCACAGTTTCAGAAGCCCTCTATTTCAGTGCCCATTCTTCTGCCCTCTGAGCAAGGTAACCCATTTCTATAATTGCATAGTTTATATGGGGCATTTTCATATTATCATGAATGCTAACATCCTCTTCTGTAGATGCTGCACCTGCTGGCCAGCATACTTCATCTGAAACCTAAAAGGCCTTTTCCTTTGGTCAGTACATCTCTTCATTTCACTTGAGTGCTGTTTTTATTTATTTTTTTGCCTTGTTCTTATAAGCGTTACATGCAATATTTGTTCATCACACACCTGGGGTAAGCCTACATTTAGTCACTTCCTATAATACCACCAAGCTTAATATGAAATTTTACATTGTACATCAATGATGAAGTCAAGGCTGAAATACAGTATTTAAGCCATGCTATAATTTACCATGCTTTTATTGAATCATTTTCTTGGGTGTCATGGCTTGGAAGTCTCTCTGTAAAGAACAAGAATTCTCTTAATCAAATGGTGAAATGGTCAAGTATAAGCTGATCAGTAAGTCCCAACTGAACCTGGTGTCCCTGTAGACTGGACAGTTACAGCAGATAGCCAATAACATTTAAATGACAACTTGCACCCTTTGCACCATGAGTTTCAGCTTCTCCCCTCTGGATGGAGGTTTTTAGTCCCAAAGTTTAAAAAAATGCTATAAATATAGCTTAGTTTCAGCTGCTATCACAGTGGTAAAGAAGCTGTAGAAAAATAGCACAATATGATTTTTGAGCATGACATATAATTTTTCCCATTTTTTAGATTGTTCTCATCTTAGGGTTTGGTTGTATATTTTAGTGTTTTTAATTGATATTTATCATTTTGATGAGCACTGGAGCACTTTATCTTTTATCATGTTTTATCTTGTTTGATCTCTTCTTGTTTGTGGTGTCTGAACTGTCAATGGATACCTTTGATTTTTAACTGATGACCAAATCTATCTATGGGTGCAAATAAAGTAACCTCAACCTGACATAAGTGTTGAAGTGAAAATGGTTTGCAAATAGTCATTGATGGGAGTAAAGAAACCAGTCAAAATAACAGAAACAAAATGTTATTGTCTGAGGCAGGTTAAATAATTTAACTGAAAACATTCAAAATGAACTGCCTTCTGGCATCAACTCCTGCCTGATGTTGTACATCACACCTCTTCCCTGGCACTGACTGTGGCACCACATGTTGTTGTTCCTGCTCTTCCTGCCCCTCAGTTTCCTCCATAGCTGGAACCTGTGCCTTGTCTGCAATATTATATAACATTGCAGTGACCACCACCACTGCACAGCTTCTGGTTGGGGAGAATCTGAGGCCACCTGAGGATCTGTGGATGCAGCGGAATCACATTTTCCACATCCTAATGATCTGCTCCATCACATTCCAGGCCTCAACAAGAGTGGTGTTGTACCTCTGCTCTGGTTCACTTTTTGGGTTGCCAAAAGGGGTGAAAGGAAGGCACGGAGGGGATAACCACCATTACCAATTATCCAGCCACCTCCAAATTCCCCATTGTTGGCCAGGGTGCAGAGAGATGAGTTTGCCCATAGGAATTAATCATGTGTGCTGCCAGGCCATTTGACAACGACATCAGTGATCACACTATGGTCATCACACACACCTGCACATTCAGGGCAGCATATCCTTTTCTGCATCAGAAGACAGGATCATCAGAGGATGGCAGCCAGATGGGGATCAAGTTGCCATCTATAGCTCCTATGACCTGAGGAATTCCTGGGTCTGTGAGCCGATAGAAGCCCTGGTTGGTTTCCTGGATCTCCTTCCGCAACCTTGAAAATGGGATGAAAGTGTAGCAGTTGCGCAGGAGTGCTGCTGTTACTGAGTGCACAGCCTTAGACACAGCAGCCACACTGAGGCCATGGCCCTCCCCAATCATCTGCAGGAACCCCCTGGGGGCATAGTACCGCAGAACTGTCAGAAGCTGGACTGTTGGGGTGAGGGAAAAGTTGTGATGAGTAGCTCATTGCAACTCTACTCTTATGAGAGTTTCCAAAGAGAGGATTTCAACTCTGGGTAGCCTGTACCTGTCTTGGATGGCTTCATCACTGGAGTGTTCCAGTGGATTAAAATGAAGCCTTATTTCTGCATTTCATCTGGCAGTATTGGTATTGCTTGGCCAGCATGCATTTCTCTGCTTGTGAGTCAGTTGCAGGATTCACTGGATGATTCACCATGATTATTTGAACTGTTACCCACAATGCCAAGTTGGCAATGTTTTGTCCTTATATATGTATACAGTGTGGCAGGTACAGCAATCTGTAATGTTTTGCCCTTTTTTTCTGGACTCGCCACAGTGGTGGAAGCAAGGCAGAGGTGTGGGCATAAAAGGCAGCGTTTAAGGCAGTATGGTGACCATTGCAGGATTTCCTGCCTGGCCCATGAGATGACTGAGTCATGAAGCTCCATCCACAGCATGCACAGTACGAAGGGGTGAGCAGGTGTGGACATGAGCAGGAAGCTTGTAGTCCCTTTGTGTAGGATGCTGACATGGAGTACCAGTGTCAGAGTGCAATATGTTCATAATGTGCCAAATGTTTTATATGGGAGACAGGTCTGGACTGCAGGCAGGCCAGTTTAGCACCTGAACTGTTTTACTATAGAGCCATGCAGTTTTAATATGTACAGAAAGTGGATTGGCGTGGTCTTGCTGAAAGAAGGAAGGCCTGGATGGCAGCATATTGCTCTGAAATGTGTACATCTCATTCAGCATTAATGATGCTTTCCCAGATCTACAAGCTACCCATGTCATGCACACTAATGTACCCTCATACCATCACAGATGATGGCTTTTGAACTGTGCACTGAGAACAAGCCAGATGGTCCTGCTCCTCTTTAGCCTGGAGGACGTGGTGTCTATGATTTCTAAAAAGAATTTCTACTTTTGATTCATCAGACTTCGGGACAATTTTCCACTTTGCCTCAGTCCATCATAAAAGAGTTCAGGTACAGAGAAGGTGGCAGCATTTCTGGATATTGTTTATATATGGTTTTAACTTGCATTTGTAAATACAGTAACGAATGAACTGTTTTCACAGACGGTGGTTTTCTGAAGTGTTCCTGAGCCCATACAGTGATTTCCACTACAGATACGTGTCTGCTTTTAATGCAGTGTCACCTGAGGGCCTGAAGATCACAGGCATCCAATGTCAATTTTCAGTCTTATCTCTTGCATATTATGTGCCATAGATGATGTGAGCCCCAAATTCTTTGCAATTTTATGTTGAGGAACATTATTGTTAAATTGTTGCACTGTTTACCCACACAGTCTTTCACAGAGTGGTGATCCCCTTCCCATCTCTACTTCTGAGAGACTCAGCCCCTCTAGGATGCTCTTTTTATACCCAATCATGTTACTGAACTGTGGCCAATTAAACAAATTAGTTTTTTTTTAATCATTACACAACATTTTTAGTCTTTTGTTGCTCCTGTCCCCACTTTTCTGAAATGTGTTTCTGACATCAACTTGGAAATGAGCATATTTTTCAAAAAACAACAAAATTTCTCAGTTTCAACATTTGATATACTGTCTTTGTACTATTTTCAATTAAATATAGGGTTTCCATGATTTGCAAATCTTCACATTCTGTTTTTATTTATGTTTTACACAGTGTCCCAACTTTTTTGGAATCATGGTTGTAATACCATCTATACCATTCTTGAGAGCATGGATAATTTTCCTCTTCTTTTTCGCAATTAACATGACACTCTCCTGACTCCTGACCAAAGATAGCTGTGGCACTGTTAGGACCTGAACGTGTGATTTCTGGATGCGTTTCTGTTGCACCATTCTAGAAGCACTTCTCATCCTCTCAATACAGCCTGGATGGTCCAGCCTCACTCTGCAGAAGATAAGTGGTGCTGAACATTACTTTTCCAGTATAGTAATACCATAAAATACTTACATCACCTTCTGGATCTAAGAAGGATCCTAAAGTAAAAAAAGAGAAAAAAGTCAAAGTCCCTCCCATGCCAGGTCTTCTCAGGCAGTCTTCCATCCCAGTACTAACCAGGCCCTTAAGGTGCGTGGGACAGCGCTGATCTCCATTCCAGCGCTTGGCCTCTCACAAAGCTAGGGTTATAGTTGGGGGCCAGTAAGCACAAGAGTTTGACCCCCTACTCACATCTGTATTGTGGTGTGCCTCACCAGATGGCAGTAGGTACCATTTTTATGATGGTCTTTGGTATGACCCAACCATGAGTAGAACTCATGATCTCTCAGTCAAGAGGCAGGCACGCTAACCAATAGGCCAACTCAGGATCCTGAAGAGTCAGTATATTTGCCGCAATTGCAATACATTAGACTACTGAGTTAAAGTTTTTTAAAAAATGGAGGTCTTGAAAGGGGCAAAACACTGCCTTGCATATAAGATTGTATTTCACTGGGGACTAGCCTTTAAAGATGGGGTACCTGGTATTTTGCTCCAGTACAAGCTCTTCTGGTGGAGTCAGATACACTGTAGGAGGCCTCCCACAAGTGGCAAAAGAATCAGTCTTCTCTTTTTTTTGGCTGTAAATATGTAGAATAATTTCTGCCTTAATCTTTTATTATAGAAGATTTTCACTTACCATTCTGAAATACTGTATGTTCTTATATTTCACTTTTATCTGCTTGCCATGTCCATCTTACTCCAGGTTCCTTTTAAAGCAACAGATAAAGGCACTGGAGTTGTTTCCCTCACTTTTTTGGACTTTGTTATAGTAAATTTATAACTTTTTACTTTAAAGATGAAAGTCTGTACTAAGTATGTCTTTATTAGCGTGAATGTATATAAAATCATTTTTCCCCTTTTCTTTCTTTCTTTCTTTCTTTCTTTCTTTCTTAGTATTGCTGTTGGTGTACAAATCTCTAAATGGTACAGGGCCCAATTACCTCTCTGATATGTTGCAGCGGCCTAACCCAATCAGATCTACCAGATCGCAGCAGCAAAATTTACTGGTAAAACCTGTTGTTAAAACAAAGTGTGGTGAAGCAGCTTTTAGCTACTATGCAGTACAGCTATGGAACCAACTCCCAGAGGACATTAAAAATGCTCCTGCTGTTGGCAGCTTCAAATCTAGACTAAAGACCAAGCTGTTTTCAGATGCTTTCTGCTAACTGATTAATATTATCTTTACATGTTTTAAACTTTCTTAACTTTTACAGTCTCTGCATGTTTTAAACTTTACTTAACTTTTCATCTCATCTCATTATCTGTAGCCGCTTTATCCTGTTCTACAGGGTCGCAGGCAAGCTGGAGCCTATCCCAGCTGACTACGGGCGAAAGGCGGGGTACACCCTGGACAAGTCGCCAGGTCATCACAGGGCTGACACATAGACACAGACAACCATTCACACTCACATTCACACCTACGGTCAATTTAGAGTCACCAGTTAACCTAACCTGCATGTCTTTGGACTGTGGGGGAAACCGGAGCACCCGGAGGAAACCCACGCGGACACGGGGAGAACATGCAAACTCCACACAGAAAGGCCCTCGCCGGCCACGGGGCTCGAACCCGGACCTTCTTGCTGTGAGGCGACAGCGCTAACCACTACACCACCGTGCCGCCCTACTTAACTTTTATTCTATTTTATTCTGCTATTTTTTACTGAACTTTTACTTAATTTTATTATTTCTACTATTGTTTAATTCTTATTATTTTTCTTCCCCATTTATTTTATGTAATTTTATTTTCTATTGTTTACTGTTTTGCTTTTACTTCTGTAAAGCACATTGAACTGCCACTGTGTATGAAATGTGCTATATAAATAAACTTGCCTTGCCTTAAATATGATTTTATGAAATTAGTCTGTTGGCGGTTTTCTACCAGGATGCTTCTTGAGCTTTGTTAATCGCCGAGGTGTTGCCCGTCTTTGTAGTAATGTCTTTATACTTCTATAATTTAATTAGAATTTTCTGCTCAGTGAAGTAAAACAAAAGTCTCTTTCTTGATGCATATTACTTCATCTTCAATTCACTGTCAAGGATGTGTGCATGTGAGTATCAACGGACAAGTTGCCAATGTCAGTTGCATCTGAACATTGTTCATGGACTGTACTGAACCTATTTCAAATAAATCCTGCTTTTATTAGCTCTGGAATACCACCTGTCCCACACACACTGTGTCTTACCATTTTTCTCCTATTCTCATTATTTTTGTGAATACACTGTGGTTCTGTATTTTTTAAAATTCTTTTCAGTGCAGGAATTCACTTCCCTTTGAAAGATCATAAAATTTATATTCTGCATGATTTTTTTAGTGCTTCCCTTTGACACTTGTCCTGCTCCCATTGTCTTCCACGGGCGAATGCTCTAAGACAACAAGGGAGGCTCAGCCTCCTCTAAAAATTCTGGATCTGAAATAGCAATGTTATAAGTTATAACATTGCTATTTCAGATCCAGAATCATAGAAATATATGTGCTCAACCCAACTACAGTGCGAAATCATTCCGTTATAACTTTCCCCAGTTCACCTAATGTGCGCGTGAGTTTTTCCCCCTCGTGACAGCGCGATGCAGCCCAGCCTCAGTGCACTTCAATGGCATTTGGGAGCTATGCGCTTTTCAATATCAAAATGCAAGACGATTATTGGACAAATACTGCGAAAACGCCCGCCCACGGAGTCCCACGGACTCCCAGCCTCAGTGGACTTCAATGGCATTTGGGAGCTATGCGCTTTTCAATCTCAAAATGCAAGACGGTTATTGGACAAATACTGCGAAAATGCCCGCCTACGGACTCCGAGCCTCACAATGGGAGGGACATGGCAGTTTCCGCGAGGAGACTGGTGATTGGTGAAAGCGGCCGGATATTTTCTTTGATTGACAGCTCGTTTCAACTATAGACAGGCAGCGGTGAATCTCAGTTCAGTCCCATGCGGATTCGCAAGTGCTGTGGTGTATTGTAAGAAATCAGTTTACATTTTGATTTCATTCATTACATACGGTTTCTACCAGCTTTTTTAGTTTGTATATGTTTTCATTGTAAATAAAGTGTAAATATAGTGTTGTCAAGGTTGCTATCTTAGTTCCAGAAATTTCGTTTATTTGAGTGACTGAACTTGAACTTGAGGGGGCTAGTCAGCTAGCAAGAAAGCTGCGCATGATGCCAAGCATTGCTGATTTAATTTTGGCGAATTTAATTTTGGCGAATTTTAATTTTGCCAGTCTTCCTTTCGAGGAAAAAATTAAAATTAAAGAGCAGGGTAGACCAACGCCTCAAATTGACTTGGTGAAAAAGGTAGGGAATAATACTCGTTCCTTTCAGCTCTCCTGGTACGAGAAAGTGAATTGGCTAACAGCAAGTGACCCACATCAACAACAGTAAATAGGCTACTTTAGTAAAATGTCATGGATGGACCAAAAATATAGAATCTATTTAAAATGTTTATGCTGAGTATATTATATTGGAATATATATTTTTCTGGATATGAATTAAACACAGCTACAATTTGGAAAACATTTTTAAACAAAAACACAGCCGAGAACATTTCACACTACAGACCTGGATTAAAAGTGAAGGGTTATCAAAATTGTCAATAAAACATTTCTCAGTCAAAATAAATAAAATATAGGGAAAGTGTCATTGAATGAAATGTGTGGCACCCAGCTCTATGTTTGGCTCCCCAAGGTCAGTGCTTGTGCCTATTCCAGAACACTCTGCTGTTACTGCTGAGGTTCCTGACAAAGAGCTGCTTTCAATAATGATCAATTTTTAAACAACATGCCACAATTTTAAAATATAAAATGTTAAAATATACCCCCCCCAACACCACCATCATGTATATTGGACAGTAGGCTAATGGGCCAAAAGAACCTGTTATTTCACATTTTGAGACCCTGCCAACAATCAGCCAGATCAGAGGCAAGAGTATGGGCAAAATTGATGTGTTTTTTCTTTTAAAATCTGGAAATATCGTAACCGACCAGCCTCCCCTATTTGAAAGACTACCAGCCGCCACTGTTGTCTTCTGATGCAAATTTTTAGACAAGGCCTGCTCTGTCTCTCAATTGCTCTCCTTTTCTCAGACTCCTGTTGGGCCTTTGCTGTTGAGTGTGTGCAAATAAACTCTTGGCTTTGGCATATTTTAATTAAGATTTACTTCAGGTCATGTGTCTCATTTGATTTGGGTTGTGTATATGGTGTTGGGTTTCTACTGAGAATACTATTGAGTTGTCACATGCACGCAGATCCAAGCTTCATCCATTAATAGAGGCCTTCACTGGCATACAGTCTTAAATTATGATTTTGTTGCTTAAATAATGAAGTATTATATATATAAATTTACAGTCCTGGGTATGACTTTAAACTGCAACTGGTGGTGAGTCTCAGGCCCAGGAGGACTTGAGTATTGGGGAAAGTGGAGTTACCCCTTAATCACCATTGCACCCAGGTCCGCTCTGACCCAGAGTGGTAGCACCTGCCTGGGGTCCAGTTATGGGTTAAACAGTACTTCACCAATAAGGCACTGGCAGCAGGGTGCTTTTTAGTGCAATGTGGTAGATGAACCCAACAGAGTCAATGGCACACCGCCAGATGGCATGCTGAAGGGCCACTCAAATGGCCAATGGATGGCATCACTCAGCCAGTCAGTTGTCACTGTGGGGCAACTTCCATACCTGTCAGGTCTGTGGCACTTTTGTACACCACTTGGCATCAGGCCTGGAGGTCCAGAGAGACAACATCATGGGGGCGTGGCCTTGTTTGTCTTACCTTACTGTGCAAGGTGCTTCGTTAGGAGAGGAGAATAATATATGAGAGCTCACAAAGCCAGGAATTCCATGGTGTCTCGGCCAGGCCATTTGTGCAACCGCTGCGGACGGCTCTGTCACTCTGGTGCGGGCCTCGCGGCCCATCTGCATTTCTACGCATCCTAATGAAGCAGTCATCATCGCTAGTGATGGACAGCTGATGATTATTATATTTTATTTAGAATTTTTTACCTGGGTTACTGTTCTTCATGGGAAAAATAATATATTGGACTTTAAGGAATGTTATTCTTAAATTGTTGCATTACTTGCCCATGCAGTCTTTTACAGAGTGGTGAACCTTGCCCTATCATTAGTTATGAGAGATGCAGCCTCTCTGGGCCACTCTTTCACTCCTTTTTATACCCAGTCATGTTACTGACCTGGTGCTATTTAACCTTTTTTTTTTTTTTGCATTACACAACTTCCATTCTTTTGTTGCACCTGTCCCAACTTTTTTGAAGTATGTAGCTGGCATCAAATTCAAAATCTCCATATATTTTACAAAAACAATACACTATCTCAATTTCAGCCTTTGATATGTTGTGTTTATACTATTTGCAATGAAATATTGGGTTTCCATGATTTGCAAATCATTGCATTTTATTTTTATTTATATTTTACCGAGCATCCCAACTTTTTTCTGGAAAGCAGGTAAATGAAGATGCTACTTTTGTCACTGTTCTTCTTGAAACACTAATTAGTTGAGCAGTTCAATTTGATTTTATTTATATAGCACTTTTCACAATAAACTTTGTTACAAAGAAGCTTTACAGTGTAGATTTAGATTTTGATCCTGAATGAGCAAGTCAAAAGTGACATTGGCAAGGAAAAGCACCCTGCAGAAACCTTGAGATAAGCCAGACACAAAAGGGAGTCCTTCCTCTTCTGGTTGCCACTGGATAGTGATATAATAAATCATTACTCTTCTGTAATTGTATATTATGAAGTCAAATTGAGTGCATTGAAAGGATGTTCATTAATAGCATGAGGATCTTTATGATCACAGCAGAAGTACAGTATCTAGGGGAAGTTATTAAGTCTACAGTATCTAGGTGAAGTTATCCACTGAAAAATAAGTGAGTCTTGGACATAATCTGTTTCTATGAAGTGCAATCTTTAGAAAATTTATATGAGACTATCCACAGCAACCTTTACAGTAATCTCAACTTTTTTTTTCAAAAGTAATCTTTACAGTAATCTCAAGGGTGTGAGGATCAGGCAGAGACAGAAGTAACGTGTAGCTTGAGAGAGAGAGAGAGAGAGAGACTTACATTTATAGGCTGGTTTTCTTTTTTCAGAGAGAGTTGTTAATCTTGCACTGTAATTTAATCAAAAGGCTTCTGTGGAAACCTATTTCCAAAATCTAATCTTTTTATTAGCATGGTGGACGAGGTGTGTTTGACTCTCAGCTGTGTGTATGAGGCAGAATGAAAGGGAAGATCCACAGCATTTCTGCTTGTTGAAGATATAGTGTGTATTCGGACATATTGGGACAGTTTCTGAATTTCCAAATTGTCAAGCTTTCTTGCCATTAATCAAACAAAAATACCCAACACATGATGTATTTCTGAAATCCTCATGATGGTGACTATCTACATGTAAATTAAAATGTCTATATAAATTTTCTAAAGAGTATGGTTAACCTTTTGACAAGAATGACTAAACCCATTTCAATTGCAACCCCAATTCCAAAAATGTTGGGATGCTGTGTAAAACATAAATAAAAAGAGAATGCAATGATTTGCAAATCATGGAAACTCTACATTTCATTGAAAATAGTACAAAGATGACATATCAAGTGTTGAAACTGAGAAATTTTATTGTTTTTGAAAAATATATATGCTCATTAGTGCCAGCAACACATTTCAAAAAGTTGGAACAGGGACATGTTTACCACTGTGGGAACTGAGGTGAAATGCTGTCCCACAGATTTTATATACATACACACACACACTATTTTGTGGCAGTGGGGGCGTGGCCAGGCAGCAGTCTGTGAATGGAGGGCGGGGTCGGAAAAGGTAAGTGGCTAAGTCATTCCACCTGCTGTCAATTAATGTGTGTGTGTGTTTGTTACAGGGACGGAGCATAAAAGGAGGGAGAGAGCAGAGAAAAGGGGCTCCTTCCCGACCACAACGCATGTGTGAGTGAGTGAGTGAGTGAGTGAGTGCGTGCGTGCGTGCGTGCGTGCGTGCTGAAAAGCTGAAATAAGTAAAATAAGTAAAATAAAGTGTTTGTGTGTGACCAACAACTCTCGCCTGCCGTGCTTCTGTGCTCCACCCACATCAGGAACTGCTACAGTGGTGCCGACAATCCAGAAGCGTTCTTCACCCTCTTCAAGCAAGCAGCCGAGGCGTAGGGGTGGCCGCTGGAGCAGCACGTGGCGCGTCTCCTCCTGCTCCTGACTGGCGAGGCACAGCTCGCAGCGCAGCAGCTCCCTGCTGACAGCTGACTGGTGTATGCTGACCTGAGGAAAGCCATCCTGCAGCGGGTCGGCTGCTCCTCGGAACAACATCGCCAGCGCTTCCAGACGCTGGCATTGGAGGAGGTCGGCTGCTGTTTGCATTCGGCCAGCAACTCTGGGATGCCTGCCAGTGGTGGCTGAGGGTGGAAGACCGCGACGCCGACGAGATCATCGATCTGGTGGCACTGGAACAGTTTATCTCTCAACTTCCAGAAGGAACAGTGGAACGGGTCAAGTGTCACCGCCCGACATTGCTGGAATTAGCCATCGAGCTGGTGGAGGACCATCTGGAGGCAGCTCTGATGGCAGGCAGACAAGGCATCTCCCCTTGCTTCTCTTCTCTCTCTCTCTTTTCCCACGTCTCTCGTCCCCCTCCCCAACCCGTTCCCCTGCTGCGGAAGCGGCGGCCAGCACCTCCCCAGCCGGCCCGTCGCACCCATGGTGTCCTCCCATCTCCCTCTTCCATGTCTGTGTTGTCTCCCCCTCAGGTGAGTCACACCCATAACACCAGCGCAGAGGGAAAGCCTGGGCCGGTGTGCTGGCGCGGCAGGAAATCGGAGCATCTCCAGAGTCGGAGCTCCGCAAGGGAGGTGGAAGCTGTAATCCGGATCCCCGATGCACCAGAAACCGCCCCTGATCGGGCCAGAACATATCGCATACTGGTAAGTGTTCAAGGGGATACAAATCACACTTTGGTGGATTCCGGTTGTAATCAGACCTCAATTCACCAACACCTGGTGCAAGGTGAAGCATTGGGGAGAGCACAAGCAGTGAAAGTGTTGTGTGTGCACAGGGATGTTCACAATTATCCCTTAGTTTCTGTCCATATTCTATTCCGGGGCCAAATGCATAGAGTAAAGGCAGTGGTTAGTCCTCGTCTCACCCACTCATTGATTTTGGGTACTGATTGGCCAGGGTTTAAAAAGATGATGGAATATTTAACACATAGTGGGTCCTGCACTAGTAGGTCATGGGAAGATCCCGGTGTGGCATTGACTGGAGAAGCTGTCACAGAGTCGTCTACATCAACACCACATCAGAGTGAGGAGCAGCCCGCTCCTCCTCCCTCTCTCAGGGATTCCCTTGGGGATTTCCTGTTGGAGCAGTCGTGAGACTAGACTCTGCAGCATGAGTTTGACCAAGTGAGAGTAATCGATGGTCAAACTCTTCAGTCAAGCGCGGCACTGACCTTCCCTTATTTTGCTATTATTAAAGATAGATTGTACCGAGTGACACAGGACACTGAATCTAGTGAATGAATAACCCGATTGTTAATCCCAAAGAGCCGTAGGGAACTTGTATTCCATGCGGCTCACTTTAATCCCATGGCTGGACACTTAGGGCAAGATAAAACACTAGCCTGAATAATGGCCCGGTTCTATTGGCCAGGGATTCACGGGGATGTCCGTCGGTGGTGTGCAGCGTGCTGTGAATGCCAATTAGTAAATCCCGTGGCCACTCCAAAAGCACCGTTGTGCCCTCTTTCTCTAATCGAGATCCCATTTGAGTGAATTGGGATGGATCTTGTTGGGCCATTCGATCGATCAGCATGGGGATATCACTTTATTTTAGTTCTGGTGGACTATGCAATGTGACATCCGGAAGCAATGACTCTCCGCAATATCTCAGCACGCAGTATTGCGGAAGCGCTCTTCCACTTTATCTCCCGGGTCGGGATTCCAAAAGAAATCCTGACAGACCAAGGCACTTTGTTTATGTCATACACACTGCGTGAACTGTATGGGTTATTGGGGATTAAGTCTATCTGCACCAGTGTCTATCACCCACAAATGGATGGCTTAGTAGAGCAATTTTACCAAACACTCAAGAACATAATCCAGAAATTCGTAAGTGAAGATGCGCATAATTGGGATAAGTGGCTCGAGCCCCTGTTATTTGCAGTATGAGAGGTCCCGCAAGCCTCCATGGGGTTTTCTCCATTTGAATTATTATATTGGCATAAGCCGCATGGCATTCTGGATGTGCTACGCGAAAATTGGGAGGAGGGACCTTCACCTAGCAAAAACGAAATCCAGTACGTTCTTGACCTGTGCGCAAAACTCCACACCCTCATGCACCTAACCCAGGAGAATTTGCAGCAGGCACAAGAACATCAAATCCAGCTGTATGATGGGCACGCGCCTTAGAGAGTTCATGCCGGGAGACAAAGTGCTCATATTATTGCCCACATCAAGCTCCAAATTAGTCACCAAGTGGCAAGGACCCTTTGAGGTCAGACGGCGAGTCGGGGATGTCGACTATGAGGTGAGGCGAACGGATAGGGGCAGGGCATTGCAAATCTACCACCTCAACCTTTTAAAATGCTGGAATGAAAGGGTCCCCGTGGCGTTGGCTTCGGTAGTCCCGGAGAAGGCGGAGCTGGGGCTGGAGGTGAAAAAGATAACATCTTGGACCACTCCGGTCCCTTGTGGAGACCACCTCTCACCGGCCCAACTCACGGAGGTGGCCAAGTTGCAAAAGGAATTTTCTGACATGTTGTTGTACCCACCTCAGAGAACACCATATTGAAATGTCCCCGGGGGTGGTAGAGCATAGCCGCCCTTACCGCTTGCCCGAACACATGAAAAAGGTGGTTCAGGACAAACTCAAGGCCATGTTCAAAATGGGCATAATCAAGGAGTCCCACAGTGACTGGAGCAGCCCAGTGGTCCTGGTTCCCAAGACCGACGGGTCGTTCCGGTTCTGTGTGGACTATAGAAAGGTCAACACGCTGTCTAAATTTGATGCATACTCAATGCCTTGCATTGGTGAGTTGCTTGATCGGTTAGTCGCTGCTCGCTTTTATTCGACACTGGATCTAACAAAGGGATATTGGCAGATCCCCTTGACTCCTCTATCCCGAGAGAAAATGGCCTTTTCCACACCGTTTGGTTTATACCAACTTGTCACGCTCCCTTTTGGGTTGTTTAGGGTGCCCACTACATTCCAGCGGCTTATGGACAGGGTCCTCCGTCCTCATGCTGCCTATGTGGCTGCCTATCTGGACGATATAATAATTTACAGCCATGATTGGCCGCGGCACTTGGAACACCTGAGGGCCGTTCTAAAGTTGCTGAGGTGAGCGGGCCTCACAGCTAACCCGAAAAAGTGTGCGATTGGGCGGGTGGAAGTAGGGTATCTGGGATTCCACTTGGGTCATGTGCAGGTATGTCCCCAAATTAACAAGGCTTCAGCGAGTGTGGCCCAAGACCAAAAAGGAGGTGAGACGGTTCTTGGGGCTGGCTGGCTATTATCATATGTTTCTACTTAATTATTTGGATGTCACCAGCCTGCTAACCGATCTCACTAAAAAGGGGGCTCCAGATCCGGTCCAGTGGACGGAGCAGTGCCAACGGGCCTTCTCTGAGGTAAAAGTTGCACTGTGTGAGGGGCCACTTTTACACTCCCCTGACTTCTCTCTCCCTTTTATTTTGCAGACTGATGCATCAGACAGAGGGCTGGGGGCTGTTTTGTCCCAGGAGGTGGAGGGTGAGGAGCACCCCGTGCTGTACATCAGCCGGAAACTGTCGATGCGTGAAAGCAAGTACAACACAATTGAGAAGGAGTGTCTTGCAAGTACAGCACAATTGAGAAGGAGTATCATCAAGTGGGTGGTCCTCGCCCTCCGATATTACCTGCTGGGGCGCCCTTCCACTCTCTGTTTGGACCATGAGCTCCTCCAGTGGCTCCACCACATGAAGGATGTCAATGCGCGGATCACCCATTGGTATCTTGCCCTCCAGCCATTTAAGTTCAAGGTGATCCACAGGCTGGGGGCACAGATGGTGGTGGCAGACTTCCTGTCCCGTCGCGGGGGGGGAGTCAGCTTCAGGCCGGACGGCTCCCCGGCCAGAGTCGGGCGGTGGGGGTATGTGGCAGCAGGGGCATGGCCAAGCAGCAGTCTGTAAATGGAAGGCAGGGTTGGGGAAGGTAAGTGGCTAAGTCATTCCACCTACTGTCAATTAATGTGTGTGTTTGTTACAGGGATGGAGCATAAAAGGAGGGAGAGAGAAGAGAAAAGGGGCTCCCTCCCGACCACAATGCATGTGTGCATGTTGAGTGAGTGAGTGAGTGAGTGAGTGAGTGAGTGCTGAAAAGCTGAAATAAGTAAAAAAAAAAGTTTTTGTGTGTGACCAACAACTCTCGCCTGCCGTGCTTCCATGCTCCACCCACATCAGGAACTGCTACATACATACATACATACATATATATATACACACACACACACACATACATATATACACACAGCTTGCCTGCAACCCTATAGAACAGGACAAAGCGGCTAGAGATAATGAGATGAGATGATTTATATATATATATTTCATCTCATTATCTCTAGCTGCTTTATCCTGTTCTACAGGGTTGCAGGCAAGCTGGAGCCTATCCCAGCTGACTACGGGCAAAAAGCAAGGTACACCCTGGACAAGTCGCCAGGTCATACAGGGCTGACACATAGACACAGACAACCATTCACACTCAATTTAGAGTCACTAGTTAACCTAACTTGCATGTCTCTGGGGGAAACCAGAGCACCCAAAGGGGACCCACGCAGACACAGGGAGAATATGCAAACTCCGCACAGAAAGGCCCTCGCCGGCCACGGGGCCCGAACCCAGACCTTCTTACTGTGAGGCAATACCACTACACCACCATGCCACCCTTATATATATATCCCTGTGATGACCTGGCAACTTGTCCAGGGTGTACCCCGCCTTTTGCCCGTAGTCAGCTGGGATAGGCTCCAGCTTGCCTGCGACCCTGTAGAAGGATAAAGCGGCTAGAGATAATGAGATGAGATGAGATATATATACACACACACATATATATACAGTGGTGCTTGAAAGTTTGTGAACCTTTGAGAATTTTCTATATTTCTGAATAAATATGACCTAAAACATCATCAGATTTTCACACAAGTCCTAAAAGTAGATAAAGAGAACCCAGTTAAACAAATGAGACAAAAATATTATACTTGGTCATTTATTTATTGAGGAAAATGATCCAATATTACATATCTGTGAGTGGCAAAAGTATGTGAACCTCTAGGATTACCTCTTGAACCTCTTGAAGATTTGGGCCAGTGGTCTCTGTCATCTGGACTAAAATTTAATGAAAGCAAGTGTAAAGTTCAAACTATCAGTAGAAAAAAGAATAATGTCTTTCATCCCTATTTAATGAATAATATCCATCTCAAACGAACCAAAGAAGAACGCGACCTTGGAGTGTGGATTACTTCTGACCTCTCATGGAAAAAGCAAGTACTCACACAGTGTGCAAAAGCTAATCAGCTGTTGGGCTATGTTAGACGGTCTACAAAATGTTTAAATTCTCAATGTTCAAGACGTACCATTTACCTCACCATCATACGCCCGCATTTAGGGTATGCGACGCAGGTATGGGCTCCTCAGTCTGTAGAACTCATCAGACGAACTGAACTGGTTCAAAGACGGGCTACAAAATACATCCTTGGTTTGCCATACATCTGTGATATTAACTACAAGGAAAGATTATTAAGAACAGAACTACTTCCTTTATGTTACTGGCACGAGTATCTTGACATGGTACTATTTTATAAGCTTGTCACTGGGATAGCTAAGATTGATCCCAAAGTCACACCATCGGTAATCAGTCCAAGAAAAAGGACAAGAAACCAAGGTTCAGCTGAAATCCTGTTTAAACAACCATTTTGCAGAACCTCCACATACCAGAAGTCATTTTTGATAAGAACGACAAGAATTTGGAATTCACTTCCGCAAGAAACTCGTCAACTCAAAGTATCACTGTCTTCCTACAAGTCGCTCCTCTTACAGTACTACACACTATCCTTACAGTCTACTTACGATCCAGATGACCTACGCTCATGGAGAACAATATGTGTGAAGTGCAATTCTGCACGAAGTCTTCATAAGCCTTTGACTTGTTGTTTTTAAATATTTTAGAATTAATTAAGATGTTTTTGTTATATTTTCACTTTATAGAAGGGTCTGCAGTAAATGGCTCAGCTGTTGCGGATTCCCTGCCTTAGTTTTTTTTTTTTTTTTTTTTTGTTTTGTTATTGTTGTTGTTGATATTATGCTTTTACATAATTTAATTATTCTAAGGCAAAGTTAAATAAAAAAAAAAAAAAGGATTAGCAGTTAATTTGAAAGTGAAATTAGAGTCAGGTGTTTTCAATCAATGGGATGACAATCAGGTGTGAGTGGGCACCCTGTTTTATTTAAAGAACAGGGATCTATCAAAGTCTGATCTTCACAACACATGTTTGTGGAAGTGTACCATGGCACGAACGAAGGAGATTTCTGAGGACCTCAGAAAAAGCATTGTTGATGCTCATCAGGCTGGAAAAGGTTACAAAACCATCTCTAAAGAGTTTGGACTTAACCAATCCACAGTCAGACAGATTGTGTACAAATGGAAGAAATTCAAAACCACTGTTACCCTCCCCAGGAGAGGTCGACCAACAAAGATCACTCCAAGAGCAAAGCGTGTCATAGTCGGCGAGGTCACAAAGGACCCCAGGGTAACTTCTAAGCAACTGAAGGCCTCTCTCACATTGGCTAATGTTAATGTTCATGAGTCCACCATCAAGAGAACACTGAACAACGATGGTGTGCAATGGCAGGGTTGCAAGGAGAAAGCCACTGCTCTCCAAAAAGAGCATTGCTGCTCATCTGCAGTTTGCTAAAGATCACGTGGACAAGCCAGATGGCTATTGGAAAAATGTTTTGTGGACGGATGAGACCAAAATAGAACTTTTTGGTTGAAATGAGAAGCGTTATGTTTGGAGAAAGGAAAACACTGCATTCCAGCATAAGAACTGTGGCAGCGGGGGCGTGGTCAAGCACCGGTCTGTGACAGGAGGGCGGAGTCAGGGAAGGTAAGTGGCAGATTCACTTCACCTGAGAGCAATTAACCTGTGTTTGTGTGTCTTCCCAGGGACCGCGCCCTATTTAGGGAGGGAGAGCGAGAGCAGAGGAGATCTCTCCCGAACCAGACACCTGATGTGTGTGTGTGCGTGTGTCTGCGTTAAACATATTGTGTTCCCTGAAAAGTGGAACAATAAAACTATTTGTTGAACCTGATCTCTGTCCTGCCATCCTCTGTGCTCCACCCACACCTAGGGAAAGCTACAGTGGTGCCGAAACCCGGGAAATGGAGCACCAACCCAGCAGCCCCATGGAATCCTCCCCGTTCACCGACCTGGTCCACGCCCTTGCCACGGCTCAGCAAAGCCAGCACCAGGCGCTCGTCACACTCCGAAAGGAACAAGAGTGGCGCTTCGATGCCCTGGTGCTGGCCCAGCAAGAAGATCGCAAGGCGTTCCGGCGTCTCCTCGCGTCGGCGGGGCCCACCAGCGCTCCGGCCGCGGGCCCGTCTCCCCTCACCTTAACTAAGATGGGCCCGCAGGATGACCCCGAGGCTTTCTTCACGTTATTCGAGCAGGTCGCTGAAGCCTCGGGGTGGCCGATGGAGCAGCGCGCGGCGCGCCTCCTCCCCCTCCTGACGGGAGAGGCGCAGCTGGCTGCACTACAGCTCCCCGCCGATCGCCGGCTGGCCTACGCCGACCTTCGCCGGGCTGTCCTTCAGCGCGTGGGGCGCACGCCGGAGCAGCAGCGCCAGCGCTTCCGCGCGCTGCGGATGGAGGAAGTCGGCAGCCCGTTCGCGTTCGGCCAGCAGCTCCGGGACGCCTGCTGGCGGTGGCTGAGGGCCGAAGATCGCGACGCCGAGGGAATCGTCGATCAGGTGGTACTGGAACAGTTCATCGCCCGCTTACCAGCAGGAGCCGCGGAGTGGGTCCAGTGCCACCGCCCGGCGTTGCTGGATCAGGCAGTCGAGCTGGCGGAGGATCATCTGGCGGCTGTCTCGGCGGCAGGACAGCAGATGTCGACATCTCTTCTCTCCTCTTCTCTTTCTCTCTCTCTCCCCTCCTTCTGTGTCCCGTCCTCGCCCCATTCCCCCACCGCAGAGGCGGGGGCCGGCACCACCCCTGCCGGCCCGCCGCACCCGCGGTGCCCTCCCGTTTCTCCCTTCTGTGTCTGTCTCTCCCCTACCTCAGGTGAGTGAGCCCCAGAGCACCGGTGCAGAGGGGAAGCCCGGGCCGGTTTGCTGGCGCTGCGGGGAACCGGACCACCTTCAACAGCAGTGCACAGCAATGGAAGTGGGCGTGGTGGTTCGGATCCCCGACGCGCCAGAGGCCGCCCTCGATCGGGCCGGAGCGTATCGCATACCGGTGAGTATCCAAGGGGCTACATATCAGGCATTGGTGGATTCTGGTTGTAATCAGACCTCAATTCGCCAAAGCCTGGTTCAAAAAGAGGCATTGGGGGGAGCACAAGGGGTGAAGGTTTTGTGTGTGCACGGGGATGTTCACAGCTACCCTTTGGTGTCGGTCCATATTATTTTCAGAGGGGAAAAATTTATAGTGAAGGCGGCGGTTAATCCTCGCCTTACCCACTCGTTAATTTTGGGGACTGATTGGCCGGGATTTCGGGGTTTAATGACGCGCCTAGTAGAGAGTGGGTCCTGCCAGTTGACAGGGGGAGGTCCCGGTGTCGTTTTGGCGGGAGCAGCTGTCGCAGAGCCGTCTACGTCATCTCCGCGTCAGGGTGAGGAGCCACCGGCTCCTCCTCTCTCTATTGGGGAATCCCTCACGGATTTCCCATTGGAGCAGTCGCGAGACGAGACTCTGCGGCATGCGTTTGACCAAGTGAGAGTAATCGATGGTCAAATGCTCCCGCCGAACGCCACCCCGTCCTTCCCCTACTTCGCGATTATGAAGGATAGATTATACCGAGTGACGCAGGACACTCAAACTAAAGAGCGAGTCACGCAGCTTTTGATTCCAAAGAGCCGTCGGGAATTGGGAACAGGCGGCTCACTTTAATCCCATGGCTGGACACTTAGGGCAGGATAAAACACTAGCCCGAATAATGGCCCGATTCTATTGGCCGGGGATTCGCGGCGATGTCCGTAGGTGGTGTACGGCATGCCGCGAATGCCAGTTAGTAAATCCAGCGGCCATTCCAAAAGCGCCATTGCGCCCTCTACCGTTAATCGAGACCCCGTTTGAAAGAATTGGGATGGATCTCGTCGGGCCATTAGATCGGTCAGCACGAGGGTACCGCTTTATATTAGTTCTAGTGGACTATGCAACGCGATACCCGGAAGCAGTGCCTCTGCGCAATATCTCAGCGCGCAGTATTGCAGAGGCACTCTTCCGCGTCATCTCCCGAGTTGGAATCCCGAAAGAGATTCTGACTGATCAAGGCACTACGTTTATGTCACGAACAGTACGCGAACTGTATGGGTTATTGGGGATTAAGCCGATCCGCACCAGTGTATATCACCCACAAACGGACGGTTTAGTAGAACGGTTCAACCGCACCCTCAAAAATATCATTAAAAAATTCGTAAGTGAGGACGCACGTAATTGGGATAAGTGGCTCGAACCCTTGCTGTTCTCAGTGCGAGAGGTCCCTCAAGCCTCCACGGGGTTCTCCCCGTTCGAATTATTATATGGGCGTAAGCCGCGCGGCATCCTGGACGTGCTGCGGGAAAATTGGGAGGAGGGACCTTCACAAAGTAAGAACGAAATTCAGTACGTTATGGACCTGCGCGCAAAACTCCACACGCTCACCCACCTAACTCAGGAGAATTTGCGGCAGGCCCAGGAACGGCAAGCCCGCCTGTACAACAAGGGTACGCGCCTTAGAGAGTTCACACCGGGAGATAAAGTACTCGTACTCTTGCCCACGTCGAGCTCCAAATTAATCGCCAAGTGGCAAGGACCCTTTGAGGTCACACGGCGAGTCGGGGACGTCGACTATGAGGTGAGGCGAACAGACAGGGGTGGGGCGCTACAGATTTACCACCTCAATCTGCTCAAACTCTGGAACGAGGAGGTCCCCGTGGCGTTGGTGTCGGTAGTTCCGGAGAAGGCGGAGCTGGGGCCGGAGGTTCAAAAAGGGAATTTGGCATCACGTACCTCTCCGGTCCCCTGTGGAGACCACCTCTCCCCGACCCAACTCACGGAGGTCGCCCAGTTGCAGGCCGAGTTTTCGGATGTGTTCTCGCCCCTGCCCGGTCGCACTAACCTCATAGAGCACCACATAGAGACACCCCGGGGGTGGTAGTGCGTAGCCGCCCTTATAGACTACCCGAACACAAAAAAAAGGTGGTTCGGGAAGAACTTCAGGCCATGCTCGAAATGGGCATCGTCGAGGAGTCCCACAGCGACTGGAGCAGCCCGGTGGTCTTGGTTCCCAAGGCCGACGGCTCGGTCCGGTTCTGTGTGGACTATAGAAAAGTCAACGCGGTGTCTAAATTCGACGCGTACCCAATGCCTCGTATTGATGAGCTGCTCGATCGACTAGGCACGGCTCGCTTTTACTCGACACTGGATTTAACGAAGGGATATTGGCAGATCCCCTTGACTCCATTATCCCGGGAGAAAACAGCCTTTTCCACACCGTTCGGCTTACACCAGTTCGTCACACTTCCGTTTGGGCTGTTTGGGGCGCCCGCTACGTTTCAGCGGCTGATGGACCGGGTCCTCCGGCCCCACGCCACCTATGCGGCCGCCTACCTGGACGACATTATCGTTTATAGTAACGACTGGCAGCGGCAACTGCAACACCTGAGGGCCGTCCTTAGGTCGCTGAGACGGGCGGGACTCACGGCCAACCCAAAGAAGTGTGCGATTGGGCGGGTGGAAGTACGGTATCTGGGCTTCCACTTGGGCAACGGGCAGGTGCGTCCCCAAATTAATAAGACAGCAGCGATTGCGGCCTGCCCGAGGCCCAAGACCAAAAAGGGGGTGAGACAGTTCCTGGGGCTGGCTGGCTACTATCGTAGGTTTATACCTAATTATTCGGACGTCACCAGCCCGCTGACTGACCTCACTAAAAAGGGGGCGCCAGATCCGGTCCAGTGGACGGAGCAGTGCCAGCGGGCTTTCTCTGAGGTAAAGGCTGCACTGTGTGGGGGGCCACTTTTACACTCCCCTGACTTCTCTCTCCCTTTTATGTTACAGACGGATGCGTCGGACAGAGGGCTGGGGGCCGTTTTGTCCCAGCAGGTGGAGGGGGAGGATCGCCCGGTCCTATACATCAGCCGGAAGCTGTCAGTGCGTGAGGGGCGCTACAGCACGATTGAGAAGGAGTGCCTGGCGATCAAATGGGCGGTCCTCGCCCTCCGGTACTACCTGCTGGGGCGCTCTTTCACCCTCTGTTCGGACCACGCGCCCCTCCAGTGGCTCCACCGCATGAAAGATGCCAACGCGCGGATCACCCATTGGTATCTGGCGCTCCAACCCTTTAATTTCAAGGTGGTCCACAGGCCGGGGGCGCAGATGGTCGTGGCGGACTTCCTCTCCCGTCAAGGGGGGGGGAGTCGGCTGCGGGCCGGATGGCTGCCCGGCCTGAGTCGGGCGGTGGGGGTATGTGGCAGCGGGGGCGTGGTCAAGCACCGGTCTGTGACAGGAGGGCGGAGTCAGGGAAGGTAAGTGGCAGATTCACTTCACCTGAGAGCAATTAACCTGTGTTTGTGTGTCTTCCCAGGGACCGCGCCCTATTTAGGGGGGGAGAGCGAGAGCAGAGGAGATCTCTCCCGAACCAGACACCTGATGTGTGTGTGTGCGTGTGTCTGCGTTAAACATATTGTGTTCCCTGAAAAGTGGAACAATAAAACTATTTGTTGAACCTGATCTCTGTCCTGCCGTCCTCTGTGCTCCACCCACACCTAGGGAAAGCTACAAGAACCTTATCCTATCTGTGAAACATGGTGGTGGTATTATCAAGGTTCAGGTCTGTTTTGCTGCATCTGGGCCAGGACGGCTTGCCATCATTGCTGGAACAATGAATTCTGAATTATAGCAGCGAATTCTAAAGGAAAATGTCAGGACATCTGTCCATGAACTGAATCTCAAGAGAAGGTGGGTCATGCAGCAAGACAACAACCCTAAGCACACAAGTTGTTCTACCAAAGAATGGTTAAAGAAGAATAAAGTTAATGTTTTGGAATGGCCAAGTCAAAGTCCTGACCTTAATCCAATCGAAATGTTGTGGAAGGACCTGAAGCGAGCAGTTCATGTGAGGAAACCCACCAACATCCCAGAGTTGAAGCTGTTCTGTACAGAGGAATGGGCTAAAATTCCTCCAAGCCGGTGTGCAGGACTGATCAACAGTTACCGGAAACGTTTAGTTGCATTTATTGCTGCACAAGGGGGCCACACCAGATACTGAAAGCAAAGGTTCACATACTTTTGCCACTCAGAGATATGTAATATTGGATCATTTTCCTCAATAAATAAATGACCAAGTATAATATTTTTTGTCTCATTTGTTTAACTGGGTTCTCTTTATCTACTTTTAGGACTTGTGTGAAAATCTGATGATGTTTTAGGTCATATTTATTCAGAAATATAGAAAATTCTAAAGGGTTCACAAACTTTCAAGCACCACTGTATATATATATATATATATATATCAGGGCTTTACGTTAGCACCCAGGCGGCACGGTGGTGTAGTGGTTAGCGCTGTCGCCTCACAGCAAGAAGGTCCTGGGTTCGAGCCCTGGGGCCAGCGAGGGCCTTTCTGTGTGGAGTTTGCATGTTCTCCCCGTGTCCGCGTGGGTTTCCTCCGGGTGCTCCGGTTTCCCCCACAGTCCAAAGACATGCAGGTTAGGTTAACTGGTGACTCTAAATTGACCGTAGGTGTGAATGTGAGTGTGAATGGTTGTCTGTGTCTATGTGTCAGCCCTGTGATGACCTGGCGACTTGTCCAGGGTGTACCCCGCCTTTCGCCCGTAGTCAGCTGGGATAGGCTCCAGCTTGCCTGCGACCCTGTAGAAGGATAAAGCGGCTAGAGATAATGAGATGAGACATTAGCACCCGCCAAATGAAGGTAAAATTCGGCTTTGGCGGGTAATGACTTTAGTCTCACTGGCTACTTTGGCGTGTGGTTTATTCTGTGGTATGACAATATATTTTAATTGTAGTTTTCTCTGAAGGCATCATAAATGCATTGCAATGTGATATTACGCACCTACAACTCCCATGAGCACCTACATAAACATTCTGTCAACATGTTAGAATTGTTGAGAACGTTCGTTAACGTCTCAGATAAAATCAGTGATACGGTAACCTGCAGTTAATGAACGAAGCAAAAAAATTGCTGACGACTGACAAGCGCATGATGTGGCAGCATATAGCTGGAATTTCAAGCCCTGCTGCTCAGGAAAAAAGGGGCAGAGATGAGCAGGGCCGTAGGCAGCATTTTAAAATCACTGAGTTCCGTGATGCGCAAAGCGTGCGCCGAAAAATTTTTGACATATTTAAATGAGAGGGGTGAATTACACACCACACGAGAGATCTGTAACTGAAATTACTTGTGAATGTGAGTGTGAATGGTTGTCTGTGTCTATGTGTCAGCCCTGTGATGACCTGGCGACTTGTCCAGGGTGTACCCCACCTTTCGCCCATAGTCAGCTGGGATAGGCTCCAGCTTGCCTGCGACCCTGTAGAACAGGATAAAGCAGCTAGGGATAATGAGATGAGATATATAGGTCTGCAAAAGTTTGGGCACCCCTAGTCAAAATTGCTGTTACTGTCAACAGTTAAACAAGATGAAATGATCTCTAAGAGGCATAAAGTTAAAGATGACTCATTCCCTTTATATTTTAAGCAAAAACAATTTTTTATTTTCATCTTTTACATTTTCAAAATGACAAAAAAGGAAAAGAGCCTGGAGCAAAAGTTTGGCTCAGGTTGATAAGGTGCCATACCATAAGTCTGGGGACCTGTGTTTGATTCCAGCCTGAGGTCATTTCCCAATCCCTCTCTTTCTCCTGCTCATTTCCTGTCTCTACACTGTCCTATCCATTAAAGGTGAAAAAAGCCCCCCAAAAAAATCTTAAAAAAGATCAGGGGACTGTGAGGGCCATGGCAAAACCTTCAGCTTGTGCCTCGAAGTATTCCATTGTACTGTAGATTTTGAGGTGTGTTTTGGATCATCGTCTCATTGTAGGACCCATCCTCTTTTTAACTTCAACTTTTTTACACATGGTGTGATGTTTGCTTCCAGAATTTGCTGGAATTTATTCAAATCCATGCTTCCCTCGACCAGTGAAATGTGCCCTGTGCCACTGGCTGCAAACACAACCCCAAAGCATGATCAATCCACACCCATGCTTCAGAGTTGGAGAGGTGTTCTTTTCCTGGAATTTGGCAACCTTTTTTCTCCAAATATACCTTTGCACATTATGGCCAAAAAGTTCTATTTTGATTTCATCAGTCCACAGGACTTGTTTCCAAAATGCATCATTTTCCTCAATAAATAAATCTCATCTCATTATCTCTAGCCACTTTATCCTTCTACAGGGTCGCAGGCAAGCTGGAGCCTATCCCAGCTGACTACAGGCGAAAGGCAGGGTACACCCTGGACAAGTCGCCAGGTCATCACAGGGCTGACACATAGACACAGACAACCATTCACACTCACATTCACACCTACAGTCAATTTAGAGTCACCAGTTAACCTAACCTGCATGTCTTTGGACTGTGGGGGAAACCGGAGCACCCAGAGGAAACCCACGCGGACACGGGGAGAACATGCAAACTCCGCACAGAAAGGCCCTCGCCAGCCCCGGGGCTCGAACCCAGGACCTTCTTGCTGTGAGGCGACAGCGCTAACCACTACACCACCGTGCCGCCTCAATAAATAAATGACCAAGTATAATATTTTTGTCTCATTTGTTTAACTGGGTTCTCTTTATCTACTTTTAGGGCTTGTGTGAAAATCTGATGATGTTTTAGGTCATATTTATGCAGAAATATAGAAAATTCTAAAGGGTTCACAAACTTTCAAGCACCACTGTATTACATAAGGCACCACTTTTCAGATTAAAAAAGAAAACATAATGAAGGCAACTGGGTTTTGCTGCAAAATTAAGAAGCAAGTGTGACAGTCAAAGTGTCCAGAAGAACTGTGGTTGGTTCTACAATATACAGTTTCAGTTGCTCAACAGTTCAGGGTTTGTCATATTTTGCACTTCATAATGCACCAAATGTTTTCAATGGAAGACAAGTCTGGACTGCAGGCAGGCCGGTTTAGCATACATATCATTCCACATTAATGATGCCCTCCCAGATGTGCCAGCTACCCATGCCATGTGCACTAATGCACACCTATATCATCACAGATGCTGGCTTTTGAATGGTGTGCTGATAACAAACCGGATGGTCCCTCTCCTCTTTAGCCCACAGGATGGAGTGTCCATGATTTCCAAAAATGCTTTGATATTTTGATTCATCAAACCACAGGACAATTTTCCATTTTGCCTCAGTCCATCATAAATGAGCTTGGGCCCAGAGAAGGCAGTGATATTTATAGATATTGTTTTAACCTGCATTTGTAGATGCAGTAATGAACCGTTTTCACAGACAATGTTTTTTGAAAGTTTTCTTGAGCCCATATGTTAGGGTTTTGCTGGGATTCAAACCCAGTTCGCTGGTGTGATAATCCAGCAAACCCCCACTAGGCCACCAGGGGGGATGACGCAAGTGCAGAGGCGTGAGGCAAAAGTAGAGTAGCAAAAAACAGTTTATTTACTATATGTACAATCCAAAAGGTGTAGTCCAAAAACGCTCAGAAGATCTCATCTCATTCATCTCATTATCTCTAGCCGCTTTATCCTGTTCTACAGGGTCGCAGGCAAGCTGGAGCCTATCCCAACTGAAAGGCGAAAGGCGGGGTACACCCTGGACAAGTCGCCCGGTCATCACAGGGCTGACACACAGACAACCATTCACACTCACACCTACGGTCAATTTAGAGTCACCAGTTAACCTAACCTGCATGTCTTTGGACTGTGGGGGAAACCGGAGCACCCGGAGGAAACCCACGTGGACAACATGCAAACTCCACACAGAAAGGCCCTCGCCGGCCCCGGGGCTCGAACCCAGGACCTTCTTGCCGTGAGGCAACAGCGCTAACCACTACACCACCGTGCCCGCTCAGAAGATATAAGGGAAAAAATAAAAAAATCCAAAAGTTCAAAGTCAATACAAAAGCCAAAAAAAACAGAAAAGAAGAGGCAAAAATACCAACGCTCAGAAGATCCAAAAACCAGTAAATACCAAGTCCAAAAAGTCCAAAAAGAAAAGCAAAGTACAAACCACAAAGACAAAGGCAAGGAACACGGAACAGAGGTAACTGGAGTTAAACATAACAGCACAAAGACTCTGTGACAAGAGGACTGAACTGAGGGGGTAAAAATACACAAACTAATTAAGGAACAGGGCGGGGCAGGAAACAGGCAATCAAGACAAACACAAAACACAACACAGTGGCGACCTCTAGAGGCCAAAACAAACATGACAAGAAAAAAGGAATAACAGCGGCCTCTAGAGGCCAAAACAGTCCCAGTCCTAACAGGACCCCCCCCCCCCCCCCCAGGAGCATCTCCTGACGTTCCCAGGGCGATCCGGATGGGCCGAATGGAAGTCCCGACAAAGTTCTTTATCTAGTATGTCCCGAGCTCGGACCCAGCAGCGCTCCTCAGGGCCATAGCCCTCCCAGTCCACTAGATATTGAAGGCCCCCGCGGACCCGGCGGGAGTCCAGCAGGCAGCGCACGGTGAAAACAGTCTGACCCTGGAAGATGCGGGGGGGCAGGGGATTACTAGGGGCAGGGGCATACGTTGATGTCAGTACAGGCCGCAACAGGGAAACATGGAATGTGGGGTTGATCCTTAGCGTACGTGGTAACTGGAGCCAGTAGGAGACAGGGTTAACTCTGCGTACAACCTTGAAGGGGCCAACGTAGCGAGGAGCAAGCTTGTGGTTCTCCACTCGCAGCGGAAGGTCCTTGGTGGACAGCCAAACCTGCTGCCCAGGGCGGAAAGTGTGGGCAGGTCTTCTATGGCGGTTGGCCTGAGTCTGGTTGGTTCTGGAGGGCTGGATGAGGGTCCTCCTGACCTTGCTCCAGGTCTTGTGACACCGTCTCACATATTGGTTGACCGAGGGCACCCCAGCGTCCTCCTCCTGGTCCGGGAACATAGGTGGCTGGAACACGAATTGGCACTGGAACGGCGACAGCTTGGTGGCCGATGACTGCAGGGTGTTGTGGGCATACTCTGCCCATGGCAGCCAGGTGCTCCACGATGTCAGGTTATCCATCGCCAGGCCTCGCAGGGTGGTTTCCAGGTCCTGGTTGAGCCTCTCCGTCTGGCCATTGGACTGGGGATGGAACCCAGAGGAGAGGCTGGCAGTGGCCCCGATGAGCTTGCAGAAGCCGTGCCACACTCGGGAGGAGAACTGGGGCCCCCGGTCAGAGACAATGTCCTGTGGGAGACCAAAGACTTGGAAGACATGATTAAATAACAATTTAGCTGTGTCAAGGGCAGAAGGGAGCTTGCACAGTGGTTTGAAGCGGCAGGCCTTAGAGAATCTGTCAACTATGACTAAAATGACAGTGTTACCTTGAGAGTCAGGAAGGCCCGTGATGAAGTCGACCACCACATGGGACCAGGGATGCCGGGGAATAGGCAGAGGATGCAGGAGACCCTGGGGACGCTGTCGTGGATTCTTGGTTCTGGTGCAGATATCACAGGACAGGACGAATGACCTCACTTCCTTCTCCATGTTTGGCCACCAGAAGCGTCTTTTCAAGAAGTCCAGGGTCCTCCGAGCTCCCGGGTGGGCGGTGAGAGGGGAAGAGTGACCCCACTGGAGAACCTTGGCCCAGGCTTGACGAGGGACATACAGGAGGCCCAGTGGCCCCGTCCCAGGACCAGGGTCCTGGCGTTGAGCTTGTTGGACAGCCTCCTCAACACCCCAGCGGACAGGGGCTACAATCCGGGACACAGGGATAATAGGCCCAACTTCACTCTCCCTGTTGTTGGGCGAGAACAGCCTGGAGAGTGTGTCCGGTTTGGTGTTCTTAGAGCCCAGGTGGTATGATAGGGTGAAATTGAAACGGCTGAAAAACAAAGCCCACCTAGCCTGTCGTGGGTTCAGCCTCTTGGCTTGCTGGAGGTACTCCAGGTTCTTATGGTCCATCCACACCAGGAATGGATGTTGCGCTCCCTCCAGCCAGTGCCTCCACTCCTCAAGGGCCCGTTTGACCGCTAACAGTTCCCGATCCCCCACATCATAGCGGGACTCCGCAGGGCTCAGGCGGTGGGAGAAGTATGCGCAGGGGTGCAACTTTCCTTCCGAACGTTGAGAGAGCACCGCGCCGACACCACTGTCCGAGGCGTCCACCTCCATGATGAATGGTTGGGAAGTGTCCGGGAGGACCAGAATGGGTGCCGTGCAGAAGCAGTGTTTGAGGTCATTAAATGCCTTTTCCGCCTGAGGGGACCAGACATAAGATCCACCAGTCCTTTTGGTGAGATCCGACATAGGTGCTGCTACGGAACTGAAGTCCCTGATGAACTTGCGGTAGAAGTTAGCGAATCCTAAGAACCGTTGAACCTCCTTAACGTATTTGGGAGTAGGCCAGTCCCGGACGGCCAGGATCTTGGCTGGGTCCATTTGGAGTTGCCCCGTTCGTATGATAAATCCCAGGAAGGAGACCTCGGGGACATGAAACTCGCATTTCTGGGCTTTAGCAAACAGATTATTCTGTAGAAGTCTCTGGAGGACTTGGCGGACATGGTGGCGGTGCTCCTGTAAGGTCTTAGAAAATATCAGGATGTCCTCGAGGTAGACGAAAATGTATTGATTGATCATATCCCTCAAGACATCGTTGATAAGGGCCTGAAAAACAGCTGGTGCATTGGTGAGTCCGAAGGGCATCACCTGGTACTCGTAGTGCCCTGACGGGGTGTTAAAGGCGGTCTTCCACTCGTCTCCCTGTCGGATACGGACGAGGTGGTATGCGTTCCGTAAGTCCAACTTGGTGAAGATGGTGGCGCCTTGGAGCAGGTTGAATGCTGTGGACATCAGCGGAAGGGGATAGTGGTTGCGCACGGTGATCTTGTTCAGGCCCCTATAGTCAATACATGGCTGGAGCCCCCCATTCTTCTTGCCGACAAAGAAGAAGCCGGCACCAGCAGGTGAGGTGGAGGGTCGAATGAACCCAGAGGCCAAGGCTTCCTTGATGTACTCCTCCATGGCCTTGCGTCCTGGCTGAGAGAGGGAAAACAGTCTGCCACGAGGATGGGTAGTCCCAGGGAGCAAGTCGATGGCACAGTCGTAGGCACGGTGCGGAGGGAGAACGGCGGCCCTGCTCTTACTGAAAACTTCCTTGAGATCCCAGTACTCTGTGGGAACTTGAGATAACTCGGTGAGATCAGGAGGCTCGGCAGGAGACACAGGAGAGCTAGAGAGCAGACAAGAGGCATAGCAAGCAGGACCCCACTCCACAACCTGGCTAGTGACCCAGTCTATACGAGGGTTGTGGCAGGTAAGCCAAGGAAGACCTAGAATAACTGGGAACTCTGGTGAAGGAATCAGGTGCAGGGATATTTCTTCCTTGTGACCTTGAGACTGGAGGAAGACTGGAGAAGTTACTTGGGTGACTCTTCCATCACCTAAGGCTTGGCCATCGAGGGCAGACACAGACAGTGGGACTTCAAGAGGCGCAGTCGGGACATTGATACTTTGGGCGAAGTGGATATCCATAAAGTTTTCAGCCGCCCCTGAGTCTAACAAGGCCTGGCAAGAGTGGACGGACTCACCCCAGGAGATGGAAACCGGGATGTAGATTCCTTGGCCAGGAAGCCCGGGAGAGAGGGTAGGCCCCGTCACAACCCTCCCCTGGCTGGACGGGGTGGTCCTTTTCCCGAGAGCTCGGGACATGATGTTCGGAAGTGACCAGGCTTGCCACAGTAGATGCAGCACTTGTCCCTCCTTCTGCGCTCCCTCTCAGATGCGGAGAGGCGAGTACGGCCCACTTGCATGGGTTCTGGACAGTCACTGGAAGAGGTAGATGGGCTCCATGTTGAGGCAGTGAGGCCGGGGAGACTCAGGACTTGGCGGCGCTCTCTAATCCTGTTGTTAAGATGAATGGCATGAGAAATCAGTGTTTCGAGGTCACTTGGGCATCCGATAGAGGCCAGACCGTCTTTGATGAGGTCAGACAGACCATGGTGAAAGGCTGAAACCAGGGCAGTCTCGTTCTATCCACTTACTGCTGCGAGCGTCCAGAACGAGATGGCATAGTCTGTGACGCTTCCTCCTTGCCAGATGGACATGAGCTTTCTGGCTGCGTCTTTACTGATGTCTGCTTGATTGAAGACACGAAGCATCTCCTCCGTAAACAGCTGGAAATCAGAGCACTCAGGTCCCTGTCTCTGCCAGACGGCTGTTGCCCAAGCCTTACCAGCTAACAAGGTTATCACAAAGGCAATCTTGCGGCTATCCGTAGTGTAGGTGGTAGGCTGGAGCTCAAAGGTGAGTTGGCACTGGGTAAGGAACTCCCGACACTCACTGTGCTTGCCATCGTACCTCTGGTGCAGGAAGTCTGGGTTCGTGAGATGAAGGAGGCAACATGGCAGGAGGCCCTGGAGCAGGAAAGTCAGCTGTGCTAGGGTTTTCCCAATTTGCTGAAGCAGTACCTCGTGGCGAGCAAGAGTCTCACGTTGGCTTGCAAGAGTCTGTCCATGAGTGTCTATGGTGGATCTGAGGCGTGTTAACGCGGCCATCATTCCCTGAAGGTTAGCCGGGTAGACAGTTGAAGAAGCCTCTGCTGAGTCGGTCATGATGGAGTCTTTCTGTTAGGGTTTTGCTGGGATTTGAACCCGGTTCGCTGGTGTGATAATCCAGCAAACCCCCACTAGGCCACCAGGGGGGATGACACAAGTGCAGAGGCGTGAGGCAAAAGTAGAGTAGCAAAAAACAGTTTATTTACAATATGTACAATCCAAAAGGTGTAGTCCAAAAACGCTCAGAAGATATAAGGGAAAAAATTAAAAAATCCAAAAGTTCAAAGTCAATACAAAAGCCAAAAAAACAGAAAAGAAAAGGCAAAAATACCAACGCTCAGAAGATCCAAAAAACAGTACTACTAAGTCCAAAAAGAAAAACAAAGTACAAAGACAAAGGCAAGGAACACGGAACAGAGGTAACTGGAGTTAAACATAACAGCACAAAGACTCCGTGACAAGAGGACTGAACTGAGGGGGTATAAGTACACAAACTAATTAAGGAACAGGGCGGGGCAGGAAACAGGTAATCAAGACAAACACAAAACACAGAACACAGTGGCGACCTCTAGAGGCCAAAACAAACATGACAAGAAAAAGGGAATAACAGCGGCCCCTAGAGGCCAAAACAGTCCCAGTCCTAACAACATACAGTGATTTCCATCAGAATTGTCCCTTGCATACAGAGATTTCTCCAGATTCTCTGAATCTTTTTCATGATGTGATGTACTGTAGATGATGTGATCCCTAAATTCTTTGCAATTTTACAGTGAGGAATGTTATTCTTAAATTGTTGCACTGTTTGTCCACACATGCCCCTTTTCCACCAAAGCGGTTCCAGGGCTGGTTCGGGGCCGGTGCTTAGTTTGGAACCGGGTTTTCTGTTTCCACTGACAAAGAACTGGCTCTGGGGCCAGAAAAACCGGTTCCAGGGTAGCACCAACTCTCTGCTGGGCCAGAGGAAAGAACTGCTTATGTCAGCGGGGGGCCGGAGTTGTTAAGACCAACAACAATAACAAGACCACGAAAGATCGCCATTTTTAAGCGACGAGAAGCAGCAGCTGTACAAACGCGAAGTCATCCATTATTATTATTATTGCTGTTGTTGTTGCTGCTGCTAATTCCGTGTTGTTTTTACTTCAATATTCGCGCCAAGGTTTATGCAAACGTAGCGATGTAACTGATGTATACAGCGACGTAATGACATATACAATGACGTAACTGACGTATACAGCGACGTAATGACATGTCTTCCCTTAGCACCGCGAGCTATGGAAAAGCAAACTGGTTCTCAGCTGGCTTGCAAGTTGAACGAGTTGTGAACCAGCACCAGCACTGGCCCCGAACCAGCCCTGGAACTGATTTGGTGGAAAAGGGGCAACAGTCTTTCACAGAGCAGTGAACCCCTCCCCATCTGTTCTTCTGATGCCCCTTTTCCACCAAAGCAGTTCCAGGGCTGGTTCGGGGCCAGTGCTTAGTTTGGAACTGGGTTTTCTGTTTCCACTGACAAAGAACTGGCTCTGGGGCCAGAAAAAATGGTTCCAGGCTAGCACCAACTCTTTGCTGGGCCAGAGGAAAGAACCACTTACGTCAGCGGGGGGGCGGAGTTGTTAAGACCAACAACAATAACAAGACCACAAAAGATCGCCATTTTTAAGCGATGAGAAGCAGCAGCTGTACAAACGTGAAGTCATCCATTATTATTATTATTGCTGTTGTTGTTGCTGCTGCTTCTTCCATGTTGTTTTTGCTTCGATATTCGGCCCAAGGTTTATGCAAACGTAGCGACGTAACTGACGTATACAGTGACGTAACTGATGTATACAACGACGTAATGACGTGGCTTCCCTTAGCACCGCGAGCTATGGAAAAGCAAATTGGTTCTCAGCTAGCTCGCAAGTTGAACGAGTTGTGAACCAGCACCAGCACTGGCCCCAAACCAGCCCTGGAACTGATTTGGTGGAAAAGGGGTATTAGAGACTCCGCCTCTCTGGGATGCTCTTTTTATACCCAGTCATGTTACTGACCTGTTGCCAATTAACATAATTAGGTTTTTTTGTTTGGTTGGTTGTGGGTTGTTGTTTTTTTTTTACATTACATAACTTTTCCAGCCCTTTGTTGCCCTGTTCCACCTTTTTTGAAAGATCTTGCTGCACTGTAAAAAATGATTTGTTGTTTTAACTTAAAAAAGGGGCAGCACGGTGGTATAGTAGTTAGCGCTGTCGCCTCACAGCAAGAAGGTCCGGGTTCGAGCCCCGTGGCCGGCGAGGGCCTTTCTGTGTGGAGTTTGCATGTTCTCCTTGTGTCCGCGTGGGTTTCCTCTGGGTAGCTCCAGTTTCCCCCACAGTCCAAAGACATGCAGGTTAGGTTAACTGGTGACTCTAAATTGACCGTAGGTGTGAATGGTTGTCTGTGTCTATGTGTCAGCCCTGTGATGACCTGGCGACTTGTCCAGGGTGTACCCTGCCTTTCGCCCGTAGTCAGCTGGGATAGGCTCCAGCTTGCCTGCAACCCTGTAAAACAGGATAAAGTGGCTAGAGATGATGAGATGAGAACTTAAAGTTAGTGCGAGGGCTGCCTTAAAATTTTGAGTTCATTGAAATTCACATCGTAAGTTAAATTGTTGTGAACTTACTATATTAATTTTAGTGAACTCAAAATTTTAAGGCAGCCCTTGCACTAACTTTTTTAAGTTAAAACAACAAATCATTTTTATAGTGTGGCACTAAACTCAAAATGAGCATATATTTAAAAATCTTTCAATAAAATAGAATTCTCAGTTTCAACATGTGATCTGTAGTCTTTGTACTATTTTCAGTGAACTATCGGGTTTATATTATAATCTGTTTACATTTTATACAGTGTCCCAATTTTTTGGACATGGAATTTTGGACATGTTTTCATTGATTTAGGCATTTACTTTTACCTTCACTGATATTTGTAGAATACTGATTCATGCTGTCACTAAATCAAATTTAAGTAACATGATTTAAAAATATTTTCTCCAAATTCAACATCAACGTAATATTGTATAAACACTGTAGACTATGTACTAGAATTTACTATGTACATATTAACATACTGGCCTAAGTAACATTCTATAATTCTTTTCTTACAGCAACATCAACAATAATAGGGTTTAGTAAACCTGTGATGTTTTCCAAATTCATAACCCATCTTTTTTTTCCTCAAATTCAGTATGAACAGAAGTACAAATCCCTGCAAAGAACACACCACAAAATGTAAAGTAACATACTGGCCTAAGTAACATTCTATAATTCTTTTCTTACAGCAACATCAACAATAATAGGGTTTAGTAAACCTGTGATGTTTTCCAAATTCATAACCCATCTTTTTTTTCCTCAAATTCAGTATGAACAGAAGTACAAATCCCTGCAAAGAACACACCACAAAATGTAAAGTAACATTTTAGAATTAATTTCTTGCAGTAGCAGCACACACACACACACACACACACACACACACACACACACACACACACACACACACACACACAAATCAGCATTAATCTCTAAATTTATATGAACACAGTACACAAGGTAAATAATCTCTGCATGCTAAATAGTATGCCTACGTAAGTAATGATCTGTTACCCAGTCTACCTTCCCCTGCTTCATAAAAACACCATTTAATGCACATAAGATCCAGCAGAGCATCAATTAACCGGAATTGTGTTGTTTCATGATTCTTTCATTACCGTAATAATTATATTATTTCACTCTTCCTGTCTGCACTTGTCTTTAAAGACAGTCCCAAATAACCTAATCCATATTGTCCCAAATTACTTAAACACATTTGTTAAATATATATATTTTTTATTTGGGACATTGTGGAAATAATTCAATTATAAACATATGTACATGATTTGCTCAATGCTTATGGCTACTGTGTTCCTGTAGTACATCTTATGTACTATATGTGCTTCATAAATATGTAGATTAATCATAAAATGTATTATAGCAATTTTATAACTTTATAACCAGCCAAAGCTTAGGTAATTTTTCATGTCCCTCAAAATTTGGAGTTTAACTTTCTGTTTGATTCTTATCACATGCCTAAATATGATATCACAGAAATTAAGCCATATTATAACCATCAAGCATTTCCATGCTTGATAATGCTGTCACTTATCAGGTCAGAAAATAAATGCTGCTCAGTTCATCAACATCATCAGCCATAATCAGCCCACTGCAGGGCGAAGGCCTCCCCAAGTTGGTGCCAAATATGCCTACCTTTTGCTGATGCAATCCACTTGTTACCAATGAACTTTGTGAGCTCATGACTCCATCTCAGCTTCTACTTTCCTTGTTGTCTTGAGCCCAACCAAGGTCTCCATTCTGCAACATGTTTAGTCCACTTATTGTCAGATGTTCTTGCAATGTGGCCAGCCCATCTCCATTTCTTTCTTGCTTTATCAGTCTTCCTTTATGCCTGTGAAACATGGACTCTTACAGCAGAGCTACAAAGAAGGATTCAAGCAACAGAAATGAGATGCTAAAGAAAGATCCTAGGTATCCATTACACAGACCATGTAACAAACCAAGAAGTCTGCAGATTGATACCACAAGCAATAGGACCTCATTATGACCTCCTCACAATCATTTAGAAAAGGAAGCTGAAATGGTACGGCCATGTCTCCTGCTCATCAGGTCTTGCAAAAACCATCCTGCAGGGGACAGTGAAAGGCAGCCACAGATGAGGAAGACAACGTAAGAGGTGGGAAGACATCAAAGAGTGGACAGGAATGAGCTTTGCGGAGTCCCAGAGGGGACAGAGACAGATGAAAGAGAGTGGTGGTTACGTCTTCAGTGGTGCCCCAACAACATCAGCAAGATGTCACAGGATAGGTGAAGATGAAGAAGAAATCCTATAAAGGAAATATTTGACCATATTGCAATAAAGGTCCTAACTTTTTTTCTTTTTGCAGTAAAGTTCTGGCAACCACAGCTGCCTTTTTTAACTATAAATTTGAGTTCTTTTTGTAGTGTATTCAAAAAACAATTTTCTTAATGACACACAGACGCATAGCATTAATGCATATTTGTATTCCTTGCTTATTTGTATTTTGTGGGTGGCACAGTGGTGTAGTGGTTAGTACTGTCACCTCACAGCAAGAAGGTCCTGGGTTTGTGGCCGGTAAGGGCCTTTCTGTGTGGAGTTTGCATGTTCTTCCCGTGTCTGTGTGGGTTTCCTCCGGGTGCTCCGGTTTCCCCCATAGTTCAAAGACATGCAGTTAGGTTAATGTGGGGTGGCCTTGGGCTGAAGTGCCCTTGGGCTGAAGTGCCCTTGAGCAAGGTACTTAACCCCTGACTGCTCCCCGGGTGCTGTAGTGTGGCTGCCCACTGCTCTGGGTGTGTGTGCATGTGTTCACTGCCCTAGATGGGTTAAATGCAGAGGATGAATCTCACTGTGCTGGAAGTGTGCATGTGACAAATAAAAGTTTCTTCTTCTTCTTCGACAATTGTTTACATTGATTTTATAACATCTCATCTCATTATCTCTAGCCACTTTATCCTGTTCTACAGGGTCGCAGGCAAGCTGGAGCCTATCCCAGCTGACTACGGGGGAAAGGCGGGGTACACCCTGGATAAGTCACCAGGTCATCACAGGGCTGACACACAGAGACAAACAACCATTCACACCTACGGTCAATTTAAAGCTACCAGTTAACCTAACCTGCATGTCTTTGGACTGTGGGGAAAACTGGAGCACCTGGAGGAAACCCACACGGACACAGGGAGAACATGCAAACTCCCCACAGAAAGGCCCTTGCCGGCCACGGGGCTCGAACCCAGACCTTCTTGCTGTGAGGCGACAGCGCTAACCACTACACCACCGTGCCACCCATTTTATAACATACAATGTAAATTTATATTATTTTCAAGGTACAGCAAAACTTGATTAAACAAGTTACAAAGCCCCACAGTTATGGAACAGCCTTCCAAGTAGTGTTCGGGAATCAGACACAGTCTCAGCATTTAAATCTAGGCTGAAAACATATCTGTTTAGTCAAGCCTTTTGTTAATGGTGTTTATGAGGTAAAGGAGTAGATCTGGAGGGTCCTCAGACATAGAGTGTTTTGGTAAACTGGGATGTATGGATGCTGTCAGTCCCCCACTCCCTTGCTCACTTGAGTTTGTTGACGGTGTAGTGGCTGGCTGCTTTATGTCCCAGGGCTCCCTCATGCCTGTGTTACCTTCTGGCTCTTACCTTTTAGTTATGCTGTCATAGTTAGTTTTGCCGGAGTCCCTGTTTGTACTCTTTACTTTTACTTTACTTTAATTGCATTTGGCAGACGCTTTTTAAACCCAAAGCGACTTACAATCAGTGCAATTACTCAGTGCAAATGTATACTGTACATACTTATTCAGGTGACATTGGGCATACCTAACAACCTGTGTTCCTACCCCCCCCCCCCCAAAAAAAAAAAAATAATCTGTCCCTCTAAGTTACATGTCAATCCTCGGATCGAAGTGCTGACCTCTTCTGCTCCTCCTCGGACCTGCCTGATCGACCCTGATGCCCTATGTCTGGTTGGAGTCTCATCACATCGCTCCTGTGGAGGACAGCCCCAGATGGACAGTTGGAATTCACACTTGGAAGACGCTCTGGACACTTACAGTAATGCTTTTATGGCTGAGGACTACAGTTGACTTGCTTACTTTAGGACTGCAGTTGTCATGAACAGTTTTGCACTCAAGTTTCCATAAATGAAGAGTTTATAACATCAACGAAACTGACTTCATGTTAAAACTGTTAATGTTATAGTCATGCTGTCTGTTGTTGTCCAGGTAAGGATGGGTTCCCTTTTGAGTCTGGTTCCTCTTGAGGTTTCTTCCTCATGTCGTCTGGGGGAGTTTTTCCTTGCCACCGTCGCCACGGGCTTGCTCATTGGGGATCGATTAGGGATAAAATTGGCTCATGTCTTGGATCATTCAGATTATGTAAAGCTACTTTGGAACAATGTCTATTGTTAAAAGCACTATACAAACAAACTTGACAATTTAAGTCATAATTACAGTGGTGCTTGAAAGTTTGTGAACCCTTTAGAATTTTCTATATTTCTGCATAAATATGACTGAAAACATCATCAGATTTTCACACAAGTCCTAAAAGTAGATAAAGAGAACCCAGTCAAACAAATGAGGCAAAAATATTATACTTGGTCATTTATTTATTGAGGAAAATGATCCAATATTACATATCTGTGAGTGGCAAAAGTATGTGAACCTTTGGTTTCAGTATCTGGTGTGACCCCCTTGTGCAGCAATAACTGCAAATAAACGTTTGTGGTAACTGTTGATCAGTCCTGCACACCGGCTTGGAGGAATTTTAGCCCATTCCTCCGTACAGAACAGCTTCTACTCTGGGATGTTGGTGGGTTTCCTCACATGAACTGCTCACTTCAGGTCCTTCCACAACATTTTGATTGGATTAAGGTCAGGACTTTGACTTGGCCATTCCAAAACATTAACTTTATTCTTCTTTAACCATTCTTTGGTAGAACGACTTGTGTGCTTAGGGTCATTGTCTTGCTGCATGACCCACCTTCTCTTGAGATGGACAGATGTCCTGACATTTTCCTTTAGAATTCGCTGCTATAATTCAGAATTCATTGTTCCAGCAATGATGGCAAGCTGTCCTGGCCCAGATGCAGCAAAACAGGCCCAAACCATGATACTACCACCACCATGTTTCACAGATGGGATAAGGTTCTTATGCTGGAATGCAGTGTTTCTCCTTTCTCCAAACATAACGCTTCTCATTTAAACCAAAAAGTTCTATTTTGGTCTCATCTGTCCACAAAACATTTTTAATAGCCTTCTGGCTTGTCCACGTGATCTTTAGTAAACTACAGACAAGCAGCAATGTTCTTTTTGGAGAGCAGTGACTTTCTCCTTGCAACCCTGCCATGCACACCATTGTTGTTTAGTGTTCTCCTGATGGTGGACTCATGAACATTAACATTAGCCAATGTGAGAGAGGCCTTCAGTTGCTTAGAAGTTACCCTGGGGTCCTTTGTGACCTCGCTGACTATTACACGCCTTGCTCTTGGAGTGATCTTTGTTGGTCGACCACTCCTGGGGAGGGTAACAATGGTCTTGAATTTCCTCCATTTGTTCACAATGTGTCTGACTGTGGATGGGTGGAGTCCAAACTCTTTAGAGATGGTTTTGTAACCTTTTCCAGCCTGATGAGCATCAACAACGCTTTTTCTGAGGTCCTCAGAAATCTCCTTTGTTCGTGGCATGATACACTTCCACAAACATGTGTTGTGAAGATCAGATGTTGATAGATCCCTGTTCTTTAAATAAAACAGGGTGCCTACTCACACCTGATTGTCATCCCACTGATTGAAAACACCTGACTCTAATTTCACCTTCAAATTAACTGCTAATCCTAGGGGTTCACATACTTTTGCCACTCACAGATATGTAATATTGGATCATTTTCCTCAATAAATAAATGACCAAGTATAATATTTTTGTCTCATTTGTTTAAGTGGGTTCTCTTTATCTACTTTTAGGACTTGTGTGGAAATCTGATGATGTTTTCGGTCATATTTATGCAGAAATATAGAAAATTCTAAAGGGTTCACAAACTTTCAAGCACCACTGTAGGTGATGAAAAACAATAAGATCATAAAAGCTTGGATGGAAAGGCATGGGTGCAGATTCCCCCCCCCCCCCCCCCCCCCCAATTTCTGAAAAACATGAATTTTTTCCCCCCCAATAAAAATCCCCTAAATTATTCAAAATTGTACAAACAAATGTATTTTCAGACAAATGATTCCCTGTGCAGTACTTTTTGAATGATGTGGCGAGCATCTACGAAGTTGTGATTTATGGTTGCATGGTATGAGTTGCATACGGGCAAAAAAAAAAAAAATCACTTTTGTTCCCCCCCAATGCTGACATCGGATCTGCACCCCTGTGGAAAGGGGTGAAAAAAAGGCAACCACTTCTCGGGGAGCCGAAAGAGCCGACTCTTATTGCTGAGTCGAACCAAATGAACCGACTCACTGAAAAGAGCCGGGATTCAAAGGCTGCGCTGTGTTTGTGCACGCGCTTCGCTGCTGTCTCGCGTCACGTTGGCATAGAAACGGTCCTGATCCTACCTGCACACTGTGAGCTTTCTTCAGTTCCTCTAGTTTTACCTTCTTGCTTTCATAATAGCCCTTACCGTAAAATTATATTAAATATACCGAAGAGAAATATCCCAGTGCACCGTTTGAAAACTTTGTGTGGCGTTGAGTAGACTTGTCGGTATTGTTTGTTTATCATTAAATTGCGGTGAGACCAGATAACTACTGACTTTAGCTACCGACCTTTCTTTCTAATGAATCATCATTTCATTATGTCTAAAAACACGTCAAATAACGACTTTGTTAGATTAAACTTCAAAGCAAATAAATCCATCCTCTCGCGTGTGGTTTAAAAACTCAATGCAAAATTAATATTATTGTAAATATATCCTTTTAGACACTTCATGTTGGAAACATCTGAAAATGTTCAAGAACGAGTATCAGGTAAGGCTCAGTGCACACAGTTACTATATACATGAAACTGACCGCACTCTATTAAGCAGCTTGTTTTTTGTTTGTTTGTTTTATGATGTTCAAGGGAGGTGCAGTTGTAGAGGTCTTCAGTGCACAAGGAAAGGATCCAGTGGCAAAATGGAAACTTAGCGGTCAGCCGTCAATAAGTAAGGTAGGCATATATGGAGTTGTCTGTTGGGGAAGCAGTATCACAACAGCAGAGAGGAAAAAACTTAAGCTGATTAGGAAGGCAGGATCTGTCCTGGGCTGTGCACTGGACTCAGTGGGCGTAGTGGGGGAGAGGAGGATGTTGGCCAAGTTGTCATCCTTAATGGCGAACACCTCCCATCCACTGCAGGAGACAGTAGCAGCACTGGGCACAGGCCCGGCGCCGTGGGGGTCGAAAGGGGGCGTCGCCCCCTCGTGGCTACAGCCCCGCCCCCTCAACGGAGACTCAGATCACTTAATTGTTTTCTTAATTGTTATTGTGGGTGTATGTGTGAAATGCTGACACAGCCGCGCACACACGGACCTGTGATAAGGACAGGGGGAGGGGTCGTGCGGGCGGGCGGGGGTTTTACATGTACACTTACAGGTGCACTGTCTCTGCAATATCCTGTAATATGCAGTCAGTTTACGGGAGTAGTCTTTCCCCCACCAAATTAAACGAATTCAATCACAATATTGTGAATCCATTTTCTTTCTTTGTAGGCTAAGTTTATCTCCGTTTATGTTGGTGTATGTGTTCATATATGGTCCGCTTTGTGCGCAAATAGCGTAAGAATATGTGTCGTTGACGTCACCCCCCCATGCAGCGGGGGTGAAAATTCATCACTTTAGAGTGTTTAGTCCCCTACACGCCTAAACTGGGATCGCGGATTAAGTGGTTAGCGTTGACTCGGTGCGAGTCAGGAAGGCTATTACTGGTGCAGCCGCGGGGTCTGTTGATTTTTTTAAATTATGATTTTGGCCGCCGAGCCAAGTACCTTAGACTTGCATTGACGTTTTGTTTTCATGCCGCGGAGCTATTTGTATGTATTTTAAATGTAAAGGACTTGCCTGTAGGTTTGTGTGTGTTGTTTTATGTTTGGCATCTTTCCGGTTGTACCGCGTGTCTGTGAGAAAATTGGAGGGGAGGGTTAACAGGTGGGCACGGGGGCTGATAAAGCGCAACTGCCCTGGTAATATGTCACATGATTTTCCCGGACTAAAGCAACCTTCGGGGCCGTGGTGGTTTTGTGGTTGGCGCAGTTAATTGTTTGAAACACGTTGTCAGACCGCCATCACGACTACACACTATATGAAAAATATTTGCCCCCTTGCGATTTCTAATTGCCCCCTTAGTAAACTGTTCCTGGCGCCGGGCCTGACTGGGCAGCTCCTTCAGTGACTGGCTCCTCCATCTGCGGTGTGTTAAGGAGAGATATAGGAGCTCCTTCCTCCCTACTGCTGTGAGACTGTACAACTGGCACCTCACCAAGCACAGCACCAGTCACTCCTCACAATAATGAACAATACTGTCCAGATCACTTCTACATCCATAGTAACCCCTCTGAACGTACTGTATACTGTGTGCACCGACTATCAGCATCAGTACTTTATAGTGAACTGCTAGCTACACGTGCTTAAAATGGCTCTTGTGCAATATACCTACTTACTTGTGCAATACTACCTGGGTAATACTGGTAATACTATACCTGTGCAATACTTACATGTGCAATTCCACCTTTGTAATACATTTATGTTAACTGTATGTCTGCAAACCTGTTAATTTATGCAAATGTGTTATTTTTTAATCTCTAAATTTGTAGTTTATTTCTTTTATATATATATATATATATATATATATATATATATATATATATATATACTTTTTTGTATACTTGGTACTTTTGCATTACTCCTTTACTGCCTTATCTTTTTCTCTTTATATATTTTGCTGCTGTAGCAATGTACATTTCCCCTTGTGGGATAATAAAAGGCTATCTTATCTGTAGCTAAATGTCACTTTTATCATCAGTAATAGCAGGAACTCTATATTGTATGAAGTTAAACACAACAGTCCATGTTCAAATATACAGAGGATATTACACGGCTGTGTGAAGATAAACGTCATATTTTCACACCACCTTACAATGTTCTTTATACTATATGGACACACACACACACACATAAAACGCACAAGTCCCCTCCGAAGAATCGCCACCTTAACGTGGTGGAGGGCTTTGGGTGTCCCAGTGATCCTGGGAGCTGTGTTGTCGGGGCATTAGCCCCTGGTAGGGTCTCCCAAGGCAAATTGGTTCCAGGGGAGGGGCCAGACAAAGAGCAATTCAAGACCCCGATGAAACGGCAAAAAAGGAGCTGCAGCACCTCGCTTGGGAGCGGGAAACCAGGGCCTCCTCCTGGAGCCAGACCTGGGAGGGGAGCTAGCCAGCGAGCATCTGATAGCTGGGCCTTGGCCCATGGGGCCCAGCCAGGCATAGCCCAAAGAAATTACATGGAGCAGCCGCCATGTGGGCTCACCATCCACGGGGACAGGCACCGGGGTCAGGTGCATTGTGAGCCAACTGGCAGGCAAAGGCAGAAGGCTGGGTGTTCTGATCCTTGGCAGTGCAGACTTATGATTGAGATTGGGACAAAAGTTCATTCATTCATTCATTCATTATCTGTAGCCGCTTTATCCTTCTACAGGGTCGCAGGCAAGCTGGAGCCTATCCCAGCTGACTACGGGCGAAAGGCGGGGTACACCCTGGACAAGTCGCCAGGTCATCACAGGGCTGACACAGACACAGACAACCATTCACACTCACATTCACACCTACGGTCAATTTAGAGTCACCAGTTAACCTAACCTGCATGTCTTTGGACTGTGGGGGAAACCGGAGCACCCGGAGGAAACCCACGCGGACACGGGGAGAACATGCAAACTCCACACAGAAAGGCCCTCGCCGGCCCCGGGGCTCGAACCCAGGACCTTCTTGCTGTGAGGCGACAGCGCTAACCACTACACCACCGTGCCGCCCCGGGACAAAAGTTAATCAAAAGAATTTAAATTTTGCACCGATTCACCATTTTGACAATGCGCATCTAGACAGTGGGAAAACATTGGGAGTGACATCATCAGAGTGAAATATCAGAAATTATTATACATACAGAACACTTTTTCCATGGAATAAAAAAAGTATTCTATTCCCTTCTAGCGGATTTCATTCATTTAGTTCGATAGCATGCGGTATTGTTAGCATATCACTTATCCTATGTGTATTATGTCACTCTACCCAATGGATAATGAGCATGCAATATGATTTACGATATTGTACGTTGTCAAGATAATATGATGTCACACATCGGAGCTGATGCGAATATCCAGTGAAAAAGTTTTCTGCTGTGCATGCACAGAAGCATTCCTTTGTTCACTGGTGGTGCCATCGAATGTGTATAATAATAATAATATTGGCTGGCTTTTTTTCATGGTATATCAAATATATTCCATTCAGCCAGCATGATATTGAACTCGTCTTTGACTCGTTTAATATCATGCTAGCTAAATGGAATATATCTGATATACCACTCAACGCCAGCCAATATTATTTAAATATTTTACTCAGATCCACAATGTATTTTGTATGAGTTTTTCCAACATGAGAAGATAAACTTCATATCTTCAAGCCAATATATGATGTTCTTTTTATTATATAGACACATTCACAAATAAAAAGTATCCAAATTTATCAAAACAGTTCATCGATATTCTCATGAGTGACATACAGAGATTTATGTCACGGTTTTGGATCTCCATATCCCGGATGTAGCATGTATGAAAAATACAAGTGGTGCATTTCCCAGTAAAACACCCATGTCCATATTATATAAACCCATATGTCTGTAATGCACAAAAATGTATTCGGAGTTAGTTTTGTCTTCACAATATGTTAAAGTTACTGCTGTTTTATTTCTTGCTTTTTTTTAAACAGATGTTCGATAAGGAAATAAAAGGTTTTGTGTACAGCTTCGAAGGCAGCAGTCAAACACATAGGATGCAGTTACCCAAAGATGGAAAGATGCCTCGTAAGTATATTTAGGAGAGTGCACCTAGAATTAGCTTTTAAGAGTTTCTAAGAATTAGCTTAGAAAAAAAAATTAGCTTCTTTTTTAATTATAATTTTTTTTCAATTGCTCCACAAAATCAGGTCATTGTGTTAATTCAAGACTTATAACCAGATTAAAGCCATTTTTAAAAATCAATAAACACAGTTCTGTGTTGAAAAGTTCCTTTCAAACCTGATCTTCATCTCTAGTGAAGGAGCACAGGTTTTATTTGATGGAAATGACTTATCTACATGGGTGGCATGGTAGTGTAGTGGTTAGCACTGTCGCTTCACAGCAAGAAGGTCCCGGGTTCAAGCCCAGTGGCTGATGGGGGCCTTTCTGTGTGGAGTTTGCATGTTCTCCCCGTGTCCACGTGAGTTTCTTCTGTGTCTGTGTGGGTTTCCTCCGGGTGCTCCAGTTTCCCCCCACAGTCCAAAGACATGCAAGTTAGGCTAACTGGTGGCTCTAAATTGACTGTAGGTGTGAATGTGAGTGTAAATGGTTGTTTGTCTCTATGTGTCAGCCCTGTGATGACCTGCGTGGCGACTTGTCCAGGGTGTACTCCGCCTCTCGCCCATAGTCAGCTGGGATAGGCTCCAGCTTGCCTGCGACCCTGTACAGGATAAGTGGCTACAGATAATGGATGGATGGACAGGCTTATCTACAGCAATCGTTATTATATATGAGAGTTTGTTCATTTAAAATAATTTATCAGTCTCATTTGGCTGACCTAGTTTGAGACTATGGATCTCATTTCTCTAGTTGCCCTAATTCAGAAGTTCCTGGTGCTGCAGGTGTATGTTCCTCCTGGTAAAGACTTCTCAACTGAGCTTGTGTAAGTGTCTCACGTACATATGCCTTATGGTCCATCAGTGTGTGGTATAAACACACACATTAAACAGATTCCTCAATCAATGCATAAACACACTGACGTCACATTAATTTGTTAAAGAAATTAACTTTTTTGTTAACAGGACCTTTGTTATAATGGCTAATGTATTTCTGTGCTTGTAAGATACTTTTAGTTCTTTTCTCTGAAAACTGGAAAATGACTTAAAAATGAGATTTATGAAAGGCGAATTAGCATGTAAATTCTATTCACACACTCATGGGTGCACACACACACACACACACACACACACACACACACACACACACACACACACACACACACACACACAGGAAGCAGTTTAAACCTTACAATAATTTGCTGTTTTTAACAGTCCTGTACCTCTTTCAGTGTAACAGATCAGGGGCACTTGAAGCGAAGGCTCTACTTGTCCACTGTCCATAAGGAGTTCTCATCTACCCCTCTGCATGCCAGAATACCACTAACCTGCCTCAGACGAAACATTGTGAGTGCTCAGAGGATTTTCAATACCATCAACATCACTCATATGCTTTAGTGTTAAAACATATTTTAAGATTTTGCCTCAAACTGTGTTTAGTGGTGTAACCTGTGCATTGACCTGGGCTCATTCACCACTGAGCTGTTCCGAGGAGCTGCGTTCCTGTCTCTGGATGGCATCATAATCTCAGCCTGTTGTAAAGTCAGGCGCATGTTCACCATGAGGACTGAACCTGCAGAACATGTGGACAGAGGCTAGTGAAATTCATCCAATTTGAGCTTAACTGTATGCATTGGTGACTCTTGGCAGTTATTACTTGTCTGAATATTAAAATATTTTCAGTTTCTGAATGTTCTTAGAGACTTATTCATCTTATGAGGAACATGTCCAGTACTGTATATTTAGATGAATGACAAATTGTTTGCATGTGCTGTTTATTCTAGATCCTTATGACATGACAAATTATCCTAAAGAGGAGATTCCTAAAAGCTACCAGTTTCCTTCCGAGGTTCAGCACATTACACAGCTAATGAATATGGAGAGACTGAGACAGGCTGATCTGAAAAGTACATCTATCAGTTCAGAATCTGGTAACTCTTAAAATCTTTCAACTTTTAAACAAAATATAAGAAATGTCATAAAACAAGTAGCTGATTTCTAATAAATGAGCAACATATTTACATCTGCTGGGTGGAAGATTTTGGAAATTTTCCTCCCTGGTGGAAAAATTTTTTATTACAAGATATTTGCTGAAGAACATTTTTGCTGTGCTATTATTCACGACGCAGATTAATCTTATGGCTGTGAATGCCAAGTGGATACACATTGGGAGAGAATTCAAGGCTGCTACCCAAACCACATAATGCACACTAAGTAGTGTGCTTAAAGAGTAATGACACCTTTGGAGTAGTGACAAATGAATTAGTATTATTTGTCTGCAGTTTGGGACACATCCCAGGTATTTATGACTCTGAGGATATAATTATTTGCTTTGTTTACTCAGTATTACAGAAGCTTTATGAGTGACAGTTACTGAATACCAGGTGAAAGAACAAAACCTCTCATTTTTTCTGCTGTTACCTGTGTCAAACTCTAGGGTGAATTTTTAAGGGGTGTGTGTGCATAAGAACAACAGGCATGTGCTAACCCACTAAAGGCCCTTTTCCATTGTATGGTACCACCTCAAACTGACTCTCACCTTTTTTGGTTTTCCATCGGGCCAAATTTGTGGATAGTACCTGTTACCCAGTACATTTTCTGGTATCAGCTCTGCTGAGGTTCCAAGCAAGCTGAGGTGATACCAAAAGGTGACATGTAAACACTGTGGACTACTGATTGGTCAGAAAGAATCATCTCCATCACTGTGTCATCATTGTATGAGGCAGGACATCTTGAACAAACCTTCCATTTTAAAATAGTGTTATATTTATTTATTATACTTCACTGACTGATTATATGTGTTTTCACCGCGTGTGCATGTTTGTGTGTGCATGCGAAACAGTGTTATGTGAAGCGAAGTTGCCACAATTTGTCACATTTCGAATGTTTTGTTCAAACCCCCCCCCCCCCCCCCAAAAAAAAAAAAAAAAAAAAAATTGACATCCAAACTGTCAGGATGAAAAAAGTGCCACTGTATATGCTATATATGGTGTAATGGTGGAGACACAGAGCTTCTAATCCAAGAAAGGAGGTTTGCTTCCCCACTCAGCAAAAATTATTTGGGGAAAGTTTTGCTGCATGTAGCTCATTTAAAATTAGCCAGCCTCTACTGATATTTTGCCTAACCTGCTATTGGTAAAACCATTATCGGTAATGTAATGGGTAATACTTATGGGTTGACCAAGGTTTTGTAATAAATCAAAGGTCATAGCGTGGCATTACTCAGACCTAAGCAGGATTCTGTCTGTCTTACTAAAAGTGAGGGTCTCAAATGGTTTCTTATGAAGGCAGGAACCTTTGGTCTGTGGCTTGCTTTAATATGCTTACTGACTACAGAGATCAAAGGCAGAGTGCATACACTCATCAATTTTACCAACAGAGGGATAGGCAAAATATCAGGATAGGCTGGCTAAATTTTAAGTGAGTTACCTGCAGCAAAACTTTCCCCAAATAATATATGCCAAACAGGGAAGCGAACCCGTGTCTGTGTCTTCACCATTACACCACCTCGCTCTGTAACAGTATGATGGCCAACACGGTTTTAATTTTATTGGTTGGCTTGGTGCATGGAGAAGAGTAGTATTAATAATAATAAAGACGTTCCTGTGTGCTGCTTTAAAGATACATAGTGGCAGTTTCATGCAGCGTCGCTATGACAACCAGCTACACTGAGGGGGTCGTGGAAAATGAACTACTGATAACAAAAGCGGGTAAAGTTGAGTTGAGTCAGTACCATACATTGGAAAAAGGCCATAACTCTCCCAAGCTATCTAAAATACTCTCTAGAGAATAAAGCTATCAAATCTGTGCCAAGTTTCCCAAAAGCATCGTAACACAAAGATCATTGTTAAATGGTAGAGCAAGCAGCATAATGAACACTCTCTCCTAGTTAAGATGCTCTTAGCATTAAGAGGCTTTTGGGAAACCCACCCCTGGTTGTTTCCAATATGTGTACTTTTGCTACTCTGTCTGTTTTTTTTTTGTGTACTTTATTATCTAAGCTGTGTATTTTGTCCAAAATTCTTGCTATCCATCCAATAGTGTTAGCATGCTAGCTAAAACACATAGCAAAGGATAAAAGGGCCCAGGTCAGAGAAAATATATACACAGACTCCTCGAATGGCTTAGCCTAGTTTGAAATACAGTATAATACAATACAATTTTAGACACCTCCTGTTAGTCACTAGCTATCAGGGGTTCACTCGCTCAACAACTTGACAACAATAGTAGCCACAACAAAGATAAACCAGCTGATTATTATAGATATCAAATTAGAGAACAAATAAATGGCTTACTTGGGCAGCACGGTGATGTAGTGGTTAGCACTGTCGCCTCACAGCAAGAAGGTTCTGGGTTTGAACCCAGTGGCCGGCGAGGGCCTTTCTGTGTGGAGTTTGCATGTTCTCCCTGTGTCTTCGTGGGTTTCCTCCGGGTGCTCCGGTCACACCCACAGATGCAGGTTAGAGTAATTGGTGGCTCTAAAGTGAGCGTGAATGGTTGTTTGTCTATGTGTCAGGCCTGCGATAACCTGGCGACTTGTCCAGGGTGTACCCCACCTCTCGCCCATAGTCAGCTGGGATAGGCTCCAGCTTGCCTGCAGCCTTGTAGAACAGGATAAGCAGCTATGGATGGATAGATGGATAAATGGCTTACTTATTCAGTAAGAAAAAAACCTCTATCAGTACTGAATCCTTATTCTAGAATTATAAAGTACTGTTTCACTCTTTCATGGCCCTATTCAGTTTGTTATGGACTGTTAAGTTTTTGTGATTTTCTCTCTATTTCTCTTGATTGGCCATGGCAATCACCATTTAACAGACTTCTTTCATGCCTGTAGCTGGGGTGTGATGACTTTCATACAGCTCAGCTTCATATTGCCAAAACTAACCAGACACCCTTCACACAATACTTACTGATTATTAATATTACAGGGTTGTCTGTGTGACTCACAACAGCTCCAGAATCTCATATTCTAAAGTATTTTTTGCCTCCCTGACTCAATAGTCATGTTTTTATTCATTAAAAAAAACCCTCTTCACTGAATCCCTATAAATGACCTTGTGAACATGGGACTGAATCAGCATTGTCAAAGGTTTGAATCTCTCAGGGGAGCCCTCCCACTCTTTTGAGCCTGTGAACTTGACGGCATGCCTCTTCCTGGCAGTGGGCTTTCATCTTGTCTCCTTAGTCATGTACCTGCCCTTTCTATTCCAGGAACCACTTTTTCATTTAATTTTTAAGGGTTTTCTGCCCCTTTCTGAGAGGCAAACATACTGTTGTACAGTTCTACATAGAATCTTTATGCACGCCTTCAGCAGGGCAAGTGAAGAAGCCAGTGTGTGCTAAGGCAAGATACTCTATTGCTGTTTCTTAGCAACTCTGTATCAGAACCTTTTGGCCCATATTTCTTCAAACGTCATTGATTGTAGCTTGCTGCCAATTTGAAATGACACGGTATTTTGTATGCCATGCTGTCAAGATGACTTTACCTTGCTCTTTTATAATATTGCATTATTGTTACAAGTAACAAGTGAAAATATAATTCTACTTCAATTTCAACAACTTATTAAGACCATTAAAATTAATATTGTTCATCGAAAGAAAAGCTTTTGATTCCTTTGTTGATTTTACAGAGAGTAAATTGTTCTATCTAGTGAACTGCTAACAGACGTGGATAAATTTGTTGGTACACTTCCACAAAAAAGAACCCACAACTATCTCTGAAATAACTTGAAACTGACAAAAGTTAATGGCATCCATCATTGTTTATTCCATGTTTAACACAAATCAAACTTTCCTTTTGATTCAACTGAATATTTTACATAACAAAATAAATGAAAATGGCATGGACAAAAATGATGGTGCCCTTAACATAATATTTTGTTGCACAACCTTTAGCAGCAATCACTGCTAACAAGCAATCTCTGTAGCACTCATCGAGACTTCTGCATCTGCCAACAGGGAGTTTGGCCCACTCTTCCTGAGCAAACTGCTCCAGCTGTCTCAGGTTTGAAGGGTGCCTTCTTCATACTGCATGTGTTGGCTCTTTCCAGAGATGTTTTATAGGATTCAGATCAGGGATCATAGAAAGCCACTTCAGAAAAGTCCAATGTTTCACCATTCCTGGGTGCTTTTAGGCCAAGTTTACATTAGACCGTATCTGTCTCGTTTTCTTCACGGATGCACTGTCCGTTTACATTAAAACGCCTGGAAACGCCGGGAAACAGGAATCCGCCAGGGTCCACGTATTCAATCCAGATCGTGTCTGGTCCGGTACTGTGTAAACATTGAGAATACGCGGATATGCGTATACGCTGTGCTGAGCTCTAGCTGGCGTCGTCATTGGACAACGTCACTGTGTCATCCACCTTCCTGATTCGCTGGCGTTGGTCATGTGACGCGACTGCTGAAAAACGGCGTGGACTTCCGCCTTGTATCACCTTTCATTAAAGAGTATAAAAGTATGAAAATACTGCAAATACTGATGCAAATACTGCCCATTGTGTAGTTATGATTGTCTTTAGGCTTGCCATCCTTCCACTTGCAAGTGGTAAGTGACGCGCATGCCTGATATGCACTGGAATCACACACACAGCGGCTCAGTCCCGAATCACTGCTCGTGCGCTTCACTCGCGCACTCTGTGAGCTGCGCAGGGCCGGAGTGCGCACCCTCCAGAGGGCACTCGCTGTTCAGGGCGGAGTGATTTGGAGCGCAGGATGCCTGTGGAGCCGAGCGTATCCGTGTATTGGCGTTGCTGTGTGCACGCGAATCGTGTATTGGCGTTGCTGTGTGCACGCTAATCGTTTTAAAAACGTTAATCTGATGATCCGCTGATACGGTCTAATGTAAACCCCACCTTAGTTGTGTGTTTTGGGTTTTTGTCCTGTTGGAGGACCAATGACCTGTGACTGAGACAGAGCTTTCTGGCACTGGGTAGTACGTTTTATTCCAGAATGCCTTGAAAGTCTTAAGATTTCATCGTACCCTGCACAGATTCAAAGCACCTCATGCCAGATGCAGAAAAGCAGCCCCAAAACATAACCAAGGTTATGGTGTTATTTTCTTTAAAAGCTTCATTTTTTCTTCTGTGGACATGGAGTTGATGTGACTGGCCAATAAGCTTGAGTTCTGTCTCATCTGTCCAAAGAACATGCTCCCAGAAACATTGTGGCTTGTCAATATGCAGTTTAGTAAATTCCAGTCTGGCTTTATTAATTTTTTTTCAATAATGAAGTCCTCTTGGGTCTTCTTTCACTGAGCCCTCTGTCAGTCAAAAAGTAATCGATGGTATAAACAGACATTGATGTACCTTGACCTTCGAGTTTAACGTTGATCTCTTTGGAAGTTGTCCTTGGCTCTTTGTCTATCACTGGCACCATCCTTCTGTTCAATCTGTGGTCAATTTTCCTCTTGCAGTCACATCCAGGAAGGTTGACTACAGTCCCACGGAACTTAAACTTCTTAATAATATTTGCAACTATAGTCACAGGAACATCAAGCTGCTTGGAGATGGTCTTATAGCCTTTACCTTTAACATGCTTGTCTATCATTTTCTTTCTGATCGCCTCAAAAAGCTCTCTCCTTTGCTTTCTCTGGTCCATGTTCAATGTGGTGTACACAATGATACCAAACAGCAGAGTGATGAGTTTTTTCTCCATTTAAATAGACTGAATGACTGATTACAAGATTGAAGACACTTGTGACACTAATTAAGGTTAAACAATTAGTTTGAAATATCACTATAATCCAATTATTTATAATATTTTCTAGGGGTACCAACAAATCAGTCCAGGCTATTTCTTTGTAAAATAAACAATAAATAATTTATTGTCACACCTTTTTTTTTCTTTTTTTGCTTTACTCTATGGCATACCAAATGAATGCAAGTATACATGAGAAAATTGCTTTTAATTTCATTACTTTTCAGGAGGAATAAGGCATTGTTTCAATGAGTTATAAGGGGTACAAATTTGTCCACATCTGTACATATCCCACGAAGCATATTTTTAACTAATGATGTTAAGACAGTGAGGTGTAATCCTTACAGGGTTGTTCAAATATGAACTGTGAACATATTCACTGTCAATGTTTTGCTGTTTACTCTCAGCAGATACATATAAAATCAAATATATACTGTAAATACCTTAATAAGGCATTCCTTATTCATCATTGTTTACAAGACACATCAATGGCTGAGAGAGATCAACCATATTAGAGCAGTATTCAGTGCTGAAAAATTCTTTACACTGGTAAGACACAATTAGTACTGCAGGTTTGTTCTGTAATTGAATAATAGAAAAAATGTTTTTATTTGGACTTGCTCTGCTATGCAGTTAATGTAATTTGTTGCACAATTTTACAAAAGCATTTGCAAGACAGCTATTGGCAGTAGTATCTATTAATGACATACAATCCCAAACCAGAAAAAGTTGGGATGCCATTTTGAAATTGAAATTAAAACTGAAAACAATGATTTGTAAATAATCATTGACCTGTATTGTACTCATAAAAATACAACAGCACATTATTTGATGTATTACCTCATGAATTTTGTTGTTGTTGTTTTTCAAAATAAATGCATTGCAAAAAAAGTTGGGACAGGAAAACATTTACCACTTTGTAATGTTGTTATTCTGTCTTACAACAGTTAAAAGATGTTTAGGGACTGAAGACACCAAGTGATTAATCATTTCAGGTGTTATTTTGTCCCATTCTTCCTGCAAACAGGTCTTAAGATGTGCAAAAGTATGGGGTCTTTGTCAATTTTTTCATTTCAAAATTTTCCACACATTTTTTATTGGGGGGCGGCACGGTGGTGTAGTGGTTAGCGCTGTCGCCTCACACCAAGATGGTCCGGGTTCGAGCCCCGTGGCCGGCGAGGGCCTTTCTGTGCGGAGTTTGCATGTTCTCCCCGTGTCCGCGTGGGTTTCCTCCAGGTGCTACGGTTTCCCCCACAGTCCAAAGACATGCAGGTTAGGTTAACTGGTGACTCTAAATTAACCGTAGGTGTGAATGTGAGTGTGAATGGTTGTCTGTGTCTATGTGTCAGCCCTGTGATGACCTGGCAACTTGTCCAGGGTGTACCCCGCCTTTCGCCCATAGTCAGCTGGGATAGGCTCCAGCTTGCCTGCGACCCTGTAGAAGGATAAAGCGGCTAGAGATAATGAGATGAGATGAGATTTTTTATTGGGGACAGAGGAGACAAGGACCTCTTCTTCCATAGCCATGCCTTTGTTATGTGTGCAGAATGTAGTTTTGCACTGGCTTGTTGAAATATGTCATATTGAAGGCAAAACATCAGTGTACTTTTTGGCATTAATGCTGCCATCACAGAAGTGCAAGTTACCTTTTCCAAGGACACTGACACGACCCCATATCATGACAGATCCTGGCTTTTGGACTTGTTGCTGGTCACAGGCTGGATGGTCCTGTTTGTCTTTGGTCTAGAGCACACAGCTTTGAAAAAAGACCCAAAATACGGAATTATCTGACCACAATAAAACTTCCACTGTGTGATGGTCCATCCCAGATGCCTCTGAACCCAGAGAGGTCAATGGTGCTTCGGGACACAGTTAACATAAGGCTTCCTTTTTGCACAGTAAAATTTTGACTGGCATTTGTAGATGTAACTCTGGATTTTAGTGCTTGACAAAGGTTTTCCAAAGCTATTCAAAAGGTTTCCAAAACAGACTACATACTCAACTCTTTAGTTTATACAAAGATTCACAGCGTATTACACAATCCCAATTCCAAAAAAGTTGGGACGCTGTGTAAACTGTAAATAATAAAAACAGTATGTGATAATTTGCAAATCATGGAAATCCTACATTTCATTGAAAATAGTACAAAGACAACATATCAAATGTTGAAACTGAGAAAATGTATTGTTTTTTGACAAATATACATTGCTCAACAGTTTGGGGTCTCCTTTGTCATATTTTGTGCTTCATAATGTGCCAAATTTAAATTTATTTTAAATTTATTTTATTTTTATTTATTCTTTTTTCAGACTATTTTATTTTCTATTTTTAGACATGTTTACTTCTTCTTTGATTCAGGAGCTTGGTAGCAAATTTGAATTTCCCTCCGGGGATTAATAAAGTAATTCTGATTCTGAAATGTTTTAAATGGGAGACAGATCTGGACTTCAGGCAGGCCAGTTTAGCACCCAGACTCTTACTATGGAGCCATGCAGTTTTAATATGTGCAGAAAGCAGTTTAGCATTTTCTTGTTGAAAGAAGGAAGGCCTTCCCTGGAAAAGATCATGTCTGGATGGCAGCATATTGCTCTGAAACATGTATATATCATTCAGCATTAATGATGCCTTCCCAGATGTACAAGCTACCCATGTCATGTGCACCAATGCACCCTCATACCATCACAAATGCTGGCTTTTGAACTGTGCACTGATAACAATCCAGATGGACCCTCTCCTCTTTAGCCTGGAGGACATGGTGTCCATGATTTCTAAAACGAATCTCTACTTTTGATTTGTCAGACCTCGGGACAATTTTCCACTTTGCCTCAGTCTGTCATAAAAGAGCTTGGGTGACAGTGTTTCTGGATAATGTTTATATATGGTTTTAACTTGCATTTTTGGATGCAGTAATGAACTGTTTTCACAGATTATGGTTTTCTGAAGTGTTCCTGAGCCCATACAATGATTTCCACTGGCACTGGTCTGTTTTTAATGCAGTGTTGTCTGAGGGCCTGAAGATCACAGGTGTCCAATGTCAGTTTTCAGCCTTGTCTCTTGCATACAGAGATTTCTCCAGATTCTCTGAATCTTTTAATGATATGATGTACCATAGATTATGTGATCCCCAAATTCTTTGCAATTTTACATTGAGGAACATCATTCTTAAATTTTTGCACTGTTTGCCCACACAGTCTTTCAGAGAGTGGTGAACCCTTCTCCATCTTTACTTCTGAGAGACTCAGCCTCTCTGGGATGCTCTTTTTATACCCAGTCATGTTACTGACCTGTTGCTAATTAATCAAATTATTTTTTTCAGCATGACACAACTTTTTCAGTCTTTTGTTGCACCTGTCCCAACCTTTCTGAAACGTGTTGCTGACGACAAATTCAAAATGAGCATATATTTTTCAGAAAAACAAAATGTCTCTCTTTCAACATTTGATATGTCTTTGTACTATTTTCAATGAAATATAGGTTTTCCATGATTTGCAAATCTTCACATTCTGTTTTCATTTGTTTTACACAGTGTCCCAACTTTTTCGGAATTGGGGTTATAGTTCCTTCACCAAATAAATAAAAATTGATGCAGCAAGAAGCATGATGGTTGTCCCTTTTTTATTCTGAGTCTTTTGAACATTTTGGTGAAATAACTGTAAATGGCAATCTAGAATTTCTAGTTATGACCTTGTGTTACTTTGCATGATATCAACAAGTCTAGAGACTATGTTACACATGTATAATGCCTCACTGATAACCATGATCAGCATGATCAACAACAACATAGAGTATATAACTAAAATAAAACACCTACTTGTGAATGCAATGTCTTGTTGCTGGGGTTGTAAAGTCTGCTGTATAGCACCAATCTTAGACCCACTAAATACCTATGCACTGCAAAAAACTGAAAACTGAATTTGAGGAGAAAATTCCTTAATACTAGTGAAATTATCTTGCTGCATGGACAGATAATTTTACTTGACAAGACATCTTGGAATAAGTTGGTTACAATCTAGAACTAATTTTAATAATCTCAGAGTTGGTGTCTTGAATTATTCTAGGAAATGCTAGATTGTTTCAACTATATTCAAGATATTCTAACTTAAGATATAATTTTTGCAGTGTAGAAGAATACAAGACATCAACTCTGAGATTATTAAAACTAGTCCTAGGTTGCAACCAACTTATTCCAAGATGTCTTGTCAAGTAAAATTATCTGTCCATGCAGCAAGATAATTCCTAAATACTAGTGAAATTTTCTCCTCAAATTCAGTTTTCAGTTTTTTGCAGTGTACCTAAGCCAATGTGGGATCTACGTGGGTATTTATATCTATGTATCAATAATAGCCCCAATTTTTCTTTAATGTTTGCTTCATATTTATGATGTTTGTATAATAATGTACTTGTTTCTGTCTCTCTTTGACTTCTAGAACAGCTGAGCACTGGGAGAGCAGCTCGGGGTCCTAAAAGCCAGGACTGCTCCCATATTGCTTTTGGTTCGAAAGTCACAGGACGTCCTCCGCTCACTGCAAGAAAGAGCAGTTCAGTCGCAAATGTGACAGAATCCAAAGCTCATTCAGGTAAATACAAACTTCTGTATTAGGAAACATCCACTTACCCAGATCTGAAAAGTGTTGCTGATAACGTGTCTGTGAAGATTCTCAGTCATCCAGGTCATAGTAACTGTGGATGGTAAAAGAGAGCAACTGGACTTGCTTGAAGATTCTTGAAGACGTTTCACCTCTCATCCGAAAGGCTTCTTCAGTTCTGTCTGACTAGTAGGGAGTATCAGGTATTTATCCTCTCATGGATGAAAAGCTCATCTAAGGTGTCGTTGAGTCATCCTGTTGGTGTGGGTCACTGGGGGCTGGATGTGAACGGCCTCGAGAGTCGTTAGGGTGATCAATGGAATGCTGATTCTCTTTGTCCTCCTGTGAGTCACTGAAAACAGCTGGGTTTTGGTGTGCATTCAGTTGTCTGGGAAGTGTGCCAAGGACTGCATTGTAGGTGGCTGATAAATGATGTCTTAGAACCCCACCTCTGTTCAGTGATGGCCATTCCAGGTTGACAAAAATGGCTTCTTTGGTGGGGTTTACATTAGACCGTATCAGCGGATCATCAGATTAACGTTTTTAAAACGATTAGTGTGCACACAGCAACGCCAATACACGATTAGCGTGCACACAGCAACGCCAATACACGGATACGCTCGGCTCCGCAGGCATCCTGCGCTCCAAATCACTCCGCCCTGAACAGCGAGTGCCCTCTGGAGGGTGCGCACTCCGGCCCTGCGCAGCTCACAGAGTGCACGAGTGAAGTGCACGAGCAGTGATTTGGGACTGAGCCGCTGTGTGTGTGATCTCAGTGCATATCGGGTATGCGCGTCACTTACCACTTGCAAGTGGAAGGATGGCAAGCCTAAAGACAATCATAACTACACAATGGGCAGTATTTGCATCAGTATTTGCAGTATTTTCATACTTTTATACTCTTTAAGGAAAGGTGATACAAGGCGGAAGTCCGCGCCGCTTTACAGCAGTCGCGTCACATGACCAATGCCAGCGAATCAGGAAGGTGGATGTCACAGTGACGTTGTCCAATGACGACGCCAGCTAGAGCTCAGCACAGCGTATCTGCGTATTCTCAATGTTTACACAGCACCGGACCAGACACGATCTGGATTGAATACGTGGACCCTGGCGGATTCCCGTTTCCCAGCGTTTCCAGGCGTTTTAATGTAAACGGACAGTGCATCTGCGAAGAAAACGACACAGATACGGTCTAATGTAAACTTGGCCTTTAACTCCTCGCTCATACCAACGATCCTCTCTGGCTAAAATGTGTAAGTTGCAATCCTGAAATGAGTGTCCTTTGTTGTTAAGATGAAGTTAGACAGCAGAGTCCTGGCCTGAGGAACTGGCTCTCCTGTGTTGAGTCATATGCCTGTGAAGCGGTTGTTTTGTTTCCCCAATATATGAGTCCGTGCATTCCTCACTGCACTGAATTGCATACACTACATTGTCCTGTTTGTGTCTGGCTATTCTGTCCTTAGGGTGGACCAGTTTCTGCTTCAGGGTGTTACTGGGTCTGGAATGTACCGGAATGTTGTGTTTGTAGAAAATCCTCCTGAGTTTCTCAGATAGACCAGAAATGTAGGGAATGACAATGTTCTTGCGTTTGTTCCTGTTATCCTCCTTGTCCATTATGTTCTTTTTCTGCTCTTGAAGAAAGACCAGTTGGGATACCCGCAGTTCTGAAGTGCTTTCTTGATATGATTCTGCTCCTTCTCTTTTCCCTCTACCATTGTAGGGATGTTCTGAGCCCTGTGTTGCAAGGTCTTAATGATCCCCAATTTGTGTTCCAGTGGGTGGTGAGAGTCGAAGAGTAGGTACTGGTCTGTGTGTGTGGGTTTCCGGTAGACCTCGATGCTAAGGCTTCTGTCTTGTCTAATGTGTACATCACAATCCAAGAAGGCTAGATTATTCCCACTGACATCCTCCCGAGTGAAATTGACGTTGATATCCACTGCATTGATGTGCTTAGAGAAGGCTTCCACTTCATGGGTTTTGATTTTAACCCAGGTGTTATCCACATATCTGAACCAGTGGCTGGGAGCAACTCCTGAAAAAGTGGTCAAAGCTTTATGTTCCACTTCCTCCATGTAAAGATTGGCCACAATAGGGGACACCGGTGAGCCCATGGCGCATCCATGCTTCTGTCTGTAGAAACTTTCATTAAACTGGAAATAAGTGGTAGTCAGGCAGAGGTCAAGCAGGGTGAAAATCTGGTCCATGGTGAGGTTCATTCTATCCAGTAAGGTCTACCTTGACAATGTAGGAACAAACGCAAGAACATTGTGTCCAGTTGCTCAAGCAAGTCCAGTTGCTCTCTTTTACCACCCATTGTTGCTGATAACCTTGTGGATTTTCAGTGCAGAGCCTTGCTCTGTCTTGATATTTGCCTTGATTTTACTGTTAACTGTATTCCCAAAGACTAATGTACATACAACTCTGTTTCCGAAGTTTTAGCACCCGGACTCTTTTACTAAGGAGCCATGGAGTTGGAATCGTGTCTGTTTTTAATGCAGTGTCACCTGAAGGCCCAAAGATCTCGGCCATCCAATGTTGGTTTTCGGCCTTGTTCATTTTGTACAGAAATTTCTCCAGATTCTCCTTAATGATATTATGTACCATAAATTATGTGATCTCCAAATTATTTTCAATTTTATGTTGAGGAATGGGCGGCACGGTGGTGTAGTGGTTAGCGCTGTCGCCTCACAGCAAGAAGGTCTGGGTTCGAGCCCCCTGGCCGGCGAGGGCCTTTCTGTGCGGAGTTTGCATGTTCTCCCCGTGTCCGCGTGGGATTCCTCCGGGTGCTCCGGTTTCCCCCACAGTCCAAAGACATGCAGGTTAGGTTAACTGGTGACTCTAAATTGACCGTAGGTGTGAATGGTTGTCTGTGTCTATGTGTCAGCCCTGTGATGACCTGGTGACTTGCCCAGAGTGTACCCCGCCTTTCGCCTGTAGTCAGCTGGGATAGGCTCCAGCTTGCCTGCGACCCTGTAGAACAGGATAAAGTGGCTAGAGATAATGAGATGAGATAATAATGTTGAGGAATGTTATTTTTAAATTGTTGCACTGTTTGCCCATGCAGCCTTTCATGGAGTGGTGAATGCCTCCCGATCTTTACTTCTGAGAGACTCTGCCTCTTTGAGATGCTCTTTTTATACTCAGTCACATTACTGACCTGTTGCCAATTAACCGAATTAGTTTTTCACAAACTGATGCTTGACCAATCCCCTCTGCCACATACCATCACCACCCGACTCAGGCCAGGGAGCCGTTCGGCCTGTAGCCAACCCTCCCCCCCATGGAACAGGAAGTCCGCCACCACCATCTGCACCCCTGGCCTGTGGACCACCTCGAATTTGAAGGGCTGGAGGACTAGATACCAATAGATGATCCGCGCATTAGCATCCTTCATGCAGTGGAGTCACTGGACCGGGGTGTTATCCAAACAGATGGTGAAAGGGCGCCCCAGCAGGTAGTACCAGAGGGTAAGGACCACCCACTTGATGGCCAGGCACTCCTTCTCGATGGTGCTGTCCTTACTTTCTTGCATCAAAAGCTTGCGGCTGATGTACAACACCAGACGTTCCTTGCCCTCCACCTCCTGTGACAGAACAGCCCCCAGCCCTCTGTCTAACATGTCTTTCTGTAAACAAAAAGGGAGAGAGAAGTCAATGGGGTGTAAAAGTGGCCCCACACACAGTGCAGCTTTTACCTTGGTGAAGGCTTGTTGGCACTGCTCCGTCCACTGGATTGGATCTGGTGCTCCCTTTTTAGTGAGATCAGTCAGCAGGCTGTTGATGTCCGAATAGTTAGGTATGAACCTGCAATAGTAGCCAGCCAGCCCCAGGAACTGTCTCACCCCCTTTTTGGTCTTGGGCCTCGGGCAGGCCGCAATTGCTGCAGTCTTGTCAATTTGGGGATGCACCTGCCCATGACCCAAGTGGAAACCCAGGTACCATACTTCCACCCACCTAATTGCACACTTTTTTGGGTTAGCCATGAGACCCGCACGCCTCAGCAACTCCAGGACAGCCCTAAGGTGTTCTAGGTGCCGCGGCCAATCATTGATATATATATAAAATGATGTCATCTAAGTAGGCCGTAGCATAGGTGGCATGGGGGCAAAGGATTTTGTCCATGAGATGCTGGAATGTAGCAGGAGTGCCAAATAACCCAAAAGGAAGAGTGATGAATTGGTGTAAGCCAAACGGTGTGGAAAAGGCCATTTTCTCTTGGGATAGAGGAGTCAAGGGGATCTACCAATATCCCTTTGTCAAATCCAGTGTCGAATAAAAGCGAGCAGTGCCTAATCGATTGGGCAACTCATCAATGCGTGGCACTGGGTATGTGTTGAATTTAGATACCGCATTGACTTTTCCATCGTCCACATAGACCTGGACCGACCCGTCAGTCTTGGGGACCAAGACTATTGGGCTGCTCCAATCATTGTGGGACTCCTTGATTATTCCCCTTTCAAGCATGGCCTTGAGGTCGTTCTGAACGATCACTTTCTTGTGTTCATGCAAGCAGTATGGGTGGTTACACACCACCACCCCTGGGGGCATCTCAAGGTGGTGTTCTATGAGGTGAGTGTGGCCGGGAAGGGGTGAGAACATGTCAGAAAACTCCACTTGCACCCTGTCAACCTCTATGAGTTGGGCTGGTGAGAAGTGGTCTCCACAGGAGACTGGAGTGGCTTGAGTGGTTACTTTCATTTTTACCTATGGCCCTAGCTCTTCCCTCTCTGGAACCACCAATGCCAGTGCCATGGGGATCCCCTCGTTCCGATGTTTTAATAGGTTGAGGTGGTATATTTGTAGCGCTCCAGCCCTATCCATTTGCCTTACCTCATCGTTGATGTCCCTGATTCACCGTGTGACCTCAAAGGGCCCTTGCCACTTAGCAATTAATTTTGAGCTCAAAGTGGGCAATAATACGAGCACTTTATCTCCCAGTGTGAACTCTCTAAGGTGCACACTCCTGTTGTACAGCTGGGCTTGACATTCTTGCGCCTGCCGTAAATTCTCCTGGTTTAAGCGACTGAGTGTGTGGAGCTTTGCATGCAGGTTGAGAATGTACTGAATTTTGTTTTTACTATTTGAAGGTCCCTCCTCCCAATTTTCCTGCAGCACATCCAAAATGCCATGAGGCTTATGCCCATATAATAATTTGAATGGGGAGAATCCCATGGAGGCTTGCAGGACTTCTCGTACTACAAATAACAGGGGCTCAAGCCATTTATCCCAATTACCTGCGTCTTCACTTACAAACTTCTGAATTAACTTTTTTAAGAGTTTGGTTAAAGCGTTCCACCATGCCGTCTGTTTGTGGGTGATAAACACTGGTGCGAATGGATTTAATCCCCAATAACTCATAAAGCTTGTGAAGTGTGTGAGACACGAATATAGTGTCTTGGTCAGTCAGAATTTCCTTGGGAATCCTGATTCGGGAGATAATTTTAAACAGTGCCTCTGCCACATTGCATGCAGAAATGTTACGCAGTGGGACTGCTTCTGGGTATCGCATTGCATAATCCACTAGGACTAAAATAAAGCAATATCCTTGTGCTGACCAATCTAATGGCCCGACGAGATCCATCCCAATTCTTTCAAAGGGGTTCTCGATCAGGAGGAGAGGTCACAAGGGCGCTTTTGGAGTGGCTGCTGGATTCACCAGCTGGCAATCGCGGCACGCTGCACATCACCTACAGACATCCTCGTGAGTCCCTGGCCAATAAAACCGGGCCATTATTCAGGCTAGTGTCTTCTTCTGACATAAGTGTCCAGCCACTGGGTTAAAATGAACCAGATGGAATATGAGTTCCTTACAGCTTTTTGGGATTAATAGTTGGGTTATTTGCTCATGGGTTTGAGTGTCCTGCTTCATCCCAACTGCTGCCAGACTTTTCAATGACAGACTGGCATAATGTAGCACTGTTTCTCAGTGTCACTATCACTTTTTGTCACTTTGTCACTTTATTCTGCATCTCATCACCATCTTCTTATGCTGTGTAATAATATACGTAATAATAACATTCACAACCTAGTGCAATATTTCTATTTCTATTCCAGTTGCCAGTATTTTATTAGTGCAATATTGCTACTTCAGGTGGAGTAATAATCTTATTTAAGTTCCTTTCTTATTTTGTTGTGTACACTACATACGTACATGGCCTGTGTTTTTTTTCTTTTTTATTTATTTTAATTACTTTTTTATACTTTTATTACACTCTTTTTTTTGTTACTGTCTATTCCTGACCATTTTCTATCTGTGAGCTGCTGGAACATGTAAATTTCCCTACCAAGGGATCAATAAAGTTTATCTTATCTTATCTTGTCACTCAGTATAACCTATCTTTAATAATTGCTGAGTACAAGAAGGAGAGTGTTGCATCTGACTGGAGTGGCTGACCATTGATTACTCTCACTTGGTCAAAAGCATGACACAGAGTCTCATCTCATGTGTGTTCTAAAGGGAAATCCTCGAGGGAATCCCCGAGAGAGAAAGCAGGGGCAGGCCGCTGTTTCTCCTTGTATCGTTCTGACATGGTGCTGATGTGGATGGCTCCGAGATGGCTTCGCCAGTCAATGCCACACCAGAACCTCCCCTGACATGTTACTGCAGGACCCACCCACTACTACATGCTCCATTAAACCTTTAAGCCCCAGTCAATCTGTCCCCAGAATTAGTGGGTAGGTGAGGTGCGGACTAACCACCGCCTCTACACTATGTTTTCCCCCCCAGAATAGAATGTGGACAGACCCTGTCGGATATTCATGAACATGCCCATGCACACACAAAACCTTCACCACTTGTGTTGTCCCCAATGCCTCACCTTGAACCAGGCTTTGGTGGATTGAGGTCTGATTACAGCTGGAATCCATCAACACATGATATGTATACCCTTGAATACTCACTGGTATGTGATACACTCTGGCCCAATCGAGGGTGGTCTCTGGCATGTCAGGGATCCAGACCACGGCTGCCACCTCCATTGCAGAGCACTGGCTCTGGAGATACCTGGGTTCCCCGCAGCGCCAGCATACCAGCCCAGGCTTCACCTCTGCACTGGCATTTTGGGGATCATTCACCTGAGGGGCAGAAGACACAGATACAGAAGAGAAAGGAGGGAGAGGGACACCACAGGTGTGGTGAGTTGGCTGCGGGAGCGCTGGCCCCAGTTTCCGTGGTGGGGAAACAGGACGGGGATGGGAAGAGGACTGAGGGGGAGAAGGGGAAGGGGAGAGAGAGAGAAGAGGCAGGATGTCTGCCTGCCACTGGAATGGTCACCAAATGGTTCTCCGCCAACTCGATCACATGATCCAGCAACACTGGGTGGTGGCACTGGACCCACTCTGCTGTCCCTTCTGGCAGCCATGCAATAAACTGCTCCAGTGCCACCACATCAATGATCCCTTCAGTGTCACGGTCTTCCACCCTCAGCCACTGCTGGCAGGCATCCCAGAGCTGTTGGCCGAAAGCAAACAGCCGGCCGACCTCCTCCAGTGTCAGCGTACAGAAGCGCTGACAGTGTTGTTCTAGGAAGCAGCTGACATGCTGTAGGATGGCTCATTACAAGTTGGCATAGTTGAGCCGACTGTTGGCAGGGAGCTGCTGGGCGGTGAGCTGGGCTTCTCCATACAGAAGTGGCAGTAGATGAGCTGTGCATTGCTTGACTGGCCACCCCCACGCCTCTGCCGCTTGTTCAAATAATGTGATGAGGCTTCAGGGCCGTCACATGGCCCCATCTTCTCTAGAGTGACGTGGGGAGGGTCCGCAGCTATGGTGGTTGAGGACCCCGCTGACGCGAGCAGGTGCTGGAACACCTGGCAATCTTTCTCTTGGGCTAGCAGCAAGGCTTCAAAGCGCTGCTCTTGCTCCTTGCAGAGGGCAATCAGTGCTTGGTGCTGGCTCTGTTGGGCGGCAGCAAGGGCATGGATAAGATCCTTGAGCGGGGAGGACTCCATGGGTGGTTCCCTTCAGTATTCCTGGGTTTTGGCACCACTGTAGTATGTTCCTGAGGTGGGTGGAATACTGAAGCGCAGACAGGCAGGAAATTATGTTAAACACAGTCTTATTTTGACTCTCACTTTTCAGCTTGATGTCACCTTGCACTTAACTACACACACACACACACACACACACACACACACACACACACACACACACACACACACACGCAAACACACACACACGAATACATATGTGCTGGTTGAGAGACAGCCACCTCTTCGCTCTCCCCCTCCTTTTCACTGTTCTGTCATTAATGAAAACACACACACATTTACGTATATATGTTACCTCTGGGTGATATTATTCATAAACATTGTATTAGTTTCCACTGTTATGCTGATGACGCACAGTTGTATGTTTCTGCAAAACCAGATGAGAGACACCAGCTTAATAGAATTGAGGAATGTGTGAAGGACATTAGACACTGGATGCTTATTACCTTCCTTCTGCTTAACTCTGATAAGACTGAAGTACTTGTACTAGGACCACATGCAGCTAGAAGTAAGTTTTCTGATTATATAGTAACTCTGAATGGCCTTTCTGTTTCTTCACGTGCAGCAGTAAAAGACCTCGGGGTGATTATTGACCTCGGTCTTTCATTCGAAACTCACACTGATAACATTACCCGGATAGCTTTCTTTCATCTTAGAAATATTGCTAAGATGAGAAATTTAATGTCACTATACGATGCAGAAATACTAGTTCATGCTTTCGTTACCTCCAGGTTGGATTATTGTAATGTCTTACTGTCTGGATGTTCCAATAAATGCATAAACAAGCTCCAGTTAGTTCAAAATGCAGCAGCAAGAGTCCTTACTAGAACTAGAAAATATGACCACATCACCCCTGTCTTATCCACACTGCATTGGCTCCCAATCAAATTTCGTATTGATTATAAAATACTACTATTGACTTTTAAAGCACTGAATGGTCTCGCACCACAGTACCTGAGTGAACTTCTGGTCCTTTATGACCCGCCATGCCTACTTAGATCAAAAGGTGCAGGCTATCTGCTGGTACCTCATATAGTGAAGGCTACATCAGGGGGCAGAGCCTTTTTTTTTTACAAAGCCCCACAGTTATGGAACAGCCTTCCAAGTAGTGTTTGGGAATCAGACACAGTCTCAGCATTTAAGTCTAGGCTGAAAACATATCTGTTTAGTCAAGCCTTGTGTTAATGGTGTTTATGAGGTAAAGGTGTAGATCTGGAGGGTCCTCAGACATAGAGTGTTTTGGTAAACTGGGATGTATGGATGCTGTCAGTCCCCACTCGCTTGCTCACTCAAGTTTGTTGACGGTGTAGTGGCTGGCTGCTTTATGTCCCAGGGCTCCCTCATGCCTGTGTTACCTTCTGGCTCTCACTTTTTAGTTATGCTGTCATAGTTAGTTTTGCTGGAGTCCCTGCTTGTACTCAGCACAAAATGTATATTGTACCTACTTATTCAGGTGACATTGGGCATACCTAACAACCTGTGTTTTCTCTCTCTTCTCCCCCCCCCGCAAAAAAAATCTGTCCCTCTGAGTTACATGTCAATCCTGGGATCGAGGTACTGACTTCTTCTGCTCCTCGGACTTGCCTGATCCATCCTGATGCCCTATGTCTGGTTGGAGTCTCATCACATCGCTCCTGTGGAGGACGGCCTCATATGGACAGTTGAAAGTCACACTTGGAAGACACTCTGGACACTTACAGTAATGCTTTTGTGGCTGAGGACTACAGTTGGCTTGCTAACTTTGGGACTGCAGTTGTCATGAACAGTTTTGCATTCAAGTTTCCATTAATGAAGAGTTATAGCATCAACGAAACTGACTTCATGTTAAAACTGTTAATGTTATAGTCATGTTGTCTGTTGTTGTCCAGGTGAAGATGGGTTCCCTTTTGGGTCTGGTTCCTCTCGAGGTTTCTTCCTTGTGTCATCTGGGGGAGTTTTTCCTTGCCACCGTCGCCACGGGTTTGCTCATTGGGGATAGATTAGGGATAAAATTGGGTCATGTCTTGGGTCATTCAGATTTTGTAAAGCTGCTTTGGGACAATGTTTATTGTTAAAAGCGCTATACAAACAAACTTGACTTGACACACACACACACACACACACACACACACACTATCAATTAACAACAGGTGAGATTACTTTGCCACTCACCTTCCCTGGCCCTGCCCTCCATTAATTAACTGACGCATGACCATGCCTCCGCTGCCACAATAGGCTTTCCATGATTTGCAAATCATCACATTCTCTTTTTATTTACATTTTACACAGTGTCCCAACTTTTTTGGAAATGGGGGTTGTATGTTAATGTACTGTGCAAAAAGGGTCTGATTATTTGAATAAAGCAACACAAATGAGGATTGCAGATTTGTTATCAACATTTACTCTTAATATGTGTACTAAATAATAAATGAACTTTTGCATAGATATATTTACTCTTGCATTATAACTTTAACAAGTTATGTCTCACTCTGTGTGTAGCTGCAGATCTTCCTGCAAAATAGCAGGTTGTCACTGACATTTCATTGTAATATGCTCTAATAAATACATGCAACATAAATTAATCTATTATAATTCCTCTATTCATAATCATAGGAAGAAGTGGAAGACTAAAGACACAACCACCAGCTGAGCAGGCATCTTCTGAAAGGACAAAGTCTGGGAGGCCAAAGCAGATTCGTAATGCTGGGAAAGAGAGAATAGTTGCACGTAAGGATATAATTATTTTTTATTAGATTACTGAAAGGTAATCATAATTGTATTAATTCATATTCAAATAATCCTGTTTAGCTGAGCTTGCTATGGAAATGCTACGTGAAACCTGTGTTCTTTGCAGTCAGTTTATATTTGTGGTGTAGTTTATACTGTATATGTGCTGCTCTTCTCAATCAACACATTAGATGTGTGTTTATATTTAGGATTATTATTTACATGTAAAGAGTAATATAATTAAAATAGTACTCATAAAACATAAAATATACAAAAAAAATCTATATTAAATATTTTTTTAAATTGTGGTTTCTCTTGTTTTAAGGAAATTATGGAGAAATAGACAAACATCAGCCAACAGATCACCGCACAGCAGGTGAGTGACTGTAAAGATACTCCAGTGTTACAATATCATATCAGTGCAGCATAGATGGCCTTTTTATGAAAGCTTTGTCTTTTTAGATGATTGATTATTATTAATATCCAGTACAAAACTCATCTCATTATCTCTAGCCGCTTTATCCTTCTACAGGGTCGCAGGCAAGCTGGAGCCTATCCCAGCTGACTACGGGCGAAAGGCAGGGTACACCCTGGACAAGTCGCCAGGTCATCACAGGGCTGACACATAGACACAGACAACCATTCACACTCACACCTACGGTCAATTTAGAGTCACCAGTTAACCTAACCTGCATGTCTTTGGACTGTGGGGGAAACCGGAGCACCCAGAGGAAACCCACGCGGACACGGGGAGAACATGCAAACTCCACACAGAAAGGCCCTCGCCGGCCCCGGGGCTCGAACCCAGGACCTTCTTGCTGTGAGGCGACAGTGCTAACCACTACACCACCGTGCCGCCCTCCAGTACAAAACTATAAACTAAAAAGTTTTGACCTCATGCACAATTTTATTTTAAATGAAGCTTTTTGGTCTTCTATTTTGTTGTTTTTACCAGTCCAATGTCAGTGTGTAGTAAAATACCAGTTGTCTTCAGCACTGTGGGACAACCTCCAGCCTCTCTCAGAAAACAGAAAATGAAGAGAAAGTTCATTAGTGATAAAAGGACATTAAATACACTGTGTGGGTTAGAAAGAAATCTCAAGGGTTCAGGCAACCACGAACTGTTGGCAATTAGAAAAGGTGATTACAATATAAGTCTTTTCAAAAAAACGTGATGCGAATTTAAATCTGCAAAGCCCTTTCGAGGAGTTGGAGTCACTGCACTTGAGAAGCACTTTGCCAGTGTTTATGGTTTAATTAGTTGACTACTGAAAAGGTGAAGCTGAATCGTGCTTGATGGATCATTTTGAGCATTCACATTATGAAATTAGCCTTCTTACTGTGTAAAGCATTATGTCTTTTACAAAATTTGTTTTTATGAAAGGTAAATATCATAATGGTGTATAACCTTCATTCAAATGGCACTGTGTGAGTGTCAATTACAGGGCAAACTTACAGTGGAAAATGTCTTCATTCAGAGAACAAAATACTGCTATTTAATATTAAAATAAAAGTGGCAACTGGTGTGCGGTAGAGGCTTTAAATTTAGTGATTGATTAATTTAAGGATATAATGAGGAAAATACGGGCGGCACGGTGGTGTAGTGGTTAGCGCTGTCGCCTCACAGCAAGAAGGTCCGGGTTCGAGCCCCGTGGCCGGCAAGGGCCTTTCTGTGCGGAGTTTGCATGTTCTCCCCGTGTCCGCGTGGGTTTCCTCTGGGTGCTCCGGTTTCCCCCACAGTCCAAAGACATGCAGGTTAGGTTAACTGGTGACTCTAAATTGACCGTAGGTGTGAATGTGAGTGTGAATGGTTGTCTGTGTCTATGTGTCAGCCCTGTGATGACCTGGCGACTTGTCCAGGGTGTACCCCGCCTTTCGCCCGTAGTCAGCTGGGATAGGCTCCAGCTTGCCTGCGACCCTGTAGAACAGGATAAAGCGGCTACAGATAATGAGATGAGGAAAATACCTAAAAAGTATCATTTGACTCACTAACAGAGGGTTGAAGGCTGACCAAATGTAACAGACTAGATAATTTAAACATACTGGTATATTTGCTAATTGGAGGAAACTGAACACTGGTTACTCACCTCATGGGGATGATATCCATCCCATGCCAAAGCATAACATTTGATGCTACAGCAATTAAAACTTGAATTAATTTTTCTGCATATAAAGAAGTGGCAATAATACAAATGTTGTCCTCTGTTTTGACCTCCAAAGTGAATATTTCTTTTGGAGGCTGTACTACAATCATACCCAAAAACATGACATTTAAATTTTATGAGAAGGAGGTACATGTACAACTTGACCTGTTTGAAAATAAAGTTCATGGGTGCCACAGCCTTCACTCAAGGTGAAATTAACTTCACAGTTCATCTACACTCCCACAGTTGCACTTAAGTGCTGTGCATTTGCTTGAAATAGATCACATACGCACATGCTGAATTCATCACCTTGGTCTCGGTGGTGTCTTTGGCTTGCCTCTCTCTGGGTGTCTTTTCTCTTTAATGCAAGGGCACACAGACCCCACAGGCTCCGATATAGCTGGATTTGAATTATGATCTTGCAGAAGCAGTGCTCCCCATCTACTAATGATGCTGTTTGTGTGCCAGCGGGAAAACCACAAAGCTCCCCTACCCCATCACACATGCTCGCACACTAGTAGCTAATGATGTTTTTTTCTTACCCTCTTTTCCATGTCTTCTCTAAGGATTGAAAAATAAAACTAATAATAAATTTGCATTGTTTTGATGCTTCACTTGCATTTAGGCATATTTTAAGAGTTCATTAAAGCATAATGTTGCAATTACCAAATGTTGCATGAAAACAGGACTGGATATGTCCTATAAATTCACCCGCAGCTTCTGGCAAGCATCACAGCATTCATCGCAGTCTGCTTTATCGTGATTATCCACTTATTTGCATATGCTCATTAAAATGAATTCAGGAAAGGAATATGAGCTTCGGTATGAAAAATGAATGCTGAAACATTATGTGTAGTAATTAGATCTCTATTATTGATCTGCTTTGTGCCATTAAGTCAATGTGAGTTTCCTGAAGGAGAAACAAGCAGTTAATGTTCTCTGACTGAACACTGCAGTGTGTTTTCCATTAAATCAAATTTGTGATAGAAATGACAGACATTTTTTGTCCTCTACTTCAAGTACTTCAAGGAACAGTACACATAAATGTTTCTTAAATGTTTCTTGACAGATTAAATATATAGTTCTTCTCAAGGGTTCGACAGTACTTTTTCGATGTTCCAAATATAACTGTTCCGCCCATCCAAAGTATTTAGGTGTATGTATGTGTTTTAGGAGGGCTACATGTTTGCCATTTATTATTTACAGCCAGGACATTAATCTTGAAAATCTAGCTTTAAGTTTACTTTTCAGTGATTTCTTAGACCTTGTGTAGTACAAACATGCAGCTAAATGCTATACAAAACTCAACATGCTCTTGTTCTACAGAGCCGACATGTAGTTCATATTCTCTTGAGCCAATTCCCAAACCTTCAGCATGCCAGTCTCCATGTGGTTCACTCACTGATTTGCACATTCTTGAGAATGAAAATAATGCCACCAGAAGAACTTCAACTCCACTCAGTCTGGAAGACACTGAAGAAGAAGGTGGAGAGGAAGTCTTTACTTTTTCTTCATGTCTTCAATCAGCCAAAAGGGGTCAACCTTTCAGCGAGGCCTTTGAGAGTTTATCTTCTAACCTTAAAAGTGATGACCTAGGGTGGGAGGGAGAGCGGAAAGAGACATGTTTGGAGGATGACTTCATTGGGAGTGAGGGTGAAGAGGTACACGCACACACGCACGCACACACTGTTTTCACAATCAATGACAAACTACAAGAAACACTGAAATGAATCATAAGACTTATCAAATGCTAAAAAATGCAATATATTTAAAGTTATGAGAGCACAGTTAGCTCACACCCTGTCTGATTATTTGTGATAGTGCTTTTTAAAGCAAATAATGCCTAAAAACTTATTGAAGCTTTTCCACGTTACCTGTGATAAAGCTTGGTTTCATTGCCCAGCAAACACATAAAAGCACACACACTGCTTGAAGAAAATGAAAGGCCCAGTTCAGGGCTTTGGCAGCAATTAACACATCTATGCCTGCATCTTGGGCCCAATTATCCAATTTCAGAATCCTCAACGTGTTGTTCAAGTAATTTGTATGTTTACTCTACTGGGATATCACAGAAAGAGGCCAATAATGCCCAGAATAAACAAAATTATTAAACAGTGATAATGAATTTGTAAAGCTGCATAAAGTCCAAAGTGTATATCACATCTTTACACAAAAAGACTGCAAGAAGGAAATGGTAATTTGGGGGTGTGCCATGTTCAGCAATCCTTTTATCTTTTTAGAAAATTAATTGCCAAGATGCTGTTTTGAACATTTAATCCTGTCCCTGCATTTGATTGTTTTATTTCTTTACAACAATTTGAAACCTTTTATTAATTTTATTAGTTAAAATGAATTTAACTAGTAATTATTAATGGCACAATGCAAATTAGATTCATTTTTAATTATGTTTAATGATATAAAACATGGGCAGCACGGTGGTGTAGTGGTTAGCGCTGTCGCCTCACAGCAAGAAGGCCCGGGTTCGAGCCCCGTGGCCGACGAGGGCCTTTCTGTGCGGAGTTTGCATGTTCTCCCCGTGTCCGCGTGGGTTTCCTCCGGGTGCTCCGGTTTCCCCCACAGTCCAAAGACATGCAGGTTAGGTTAACTGGTGACTCTAAATTGACCGTAGGTGTGAATGTGAGTGTGAATGGTTGTCTGTGTCTATGTGTCAGCCCTGTGATGACCTGGCGACTTGTCCAGGGTGTACCCCGCCTTTCGCCCGTAGTCAGCTGGGATAGGCTCCAGCTTGCCTGCGACCCTGCAGAACAGGATAAAGCGACTAGAGATAATGAGATGAGATGAGATAAGATACAAAACATCCATGAAAGTTAGTTTCTGTTGTCACTTGTAGCAGCTATAGACAGTCAGTCGTTCTTTTACCAGCATCTGTTGAGATCGCTTTCTCCTGAAGATAATATAACAAAAAAAAAATGCAGCTCGCTGTGTTACCGAGAAAACAGAAAATCCTGTGTCCTGAAGACATTCCTGCGTTGGAAAACTTAACTTAAAATTATAGCATACCTCCAACCTTTACAAAGTGTGGACAATGGTGACCCTACAAAAATTCAAAATAAAATGTGTCTTTTCAGAAAATCATTATATGTTAATTAATCTGTTTATTTGGAGCATTCACCATAAAATTTCCTGTCCAAGCTGTTAATATTGAAAGATAATATCGAAGAACAAGCAAAATTATTGTAAACCTTACAATGGAAATCTCTGATTAAATTTATCAACAACTTTTGACCAAATAGAATTGAGCATTTAACAGCACTGTGGTATAAATAGCATTTACAGTGCCCTCCATGATTGTTGGCACCCCTTGTAGCTTCATCTCACACTGAAAAAGAATCAGAAAATGCCAACCTTTAATTGAAATAAATTTATGCAGAGAAAAATAAATCCCTCATCAAAAAAATATACTTATTTTCACCAAAAACACACATGCCAAAATTATTGGCACCCCATACATTTAATACTTTGTACAACCTCCCTTTGCCAGTAAAACAGCACTGAGTCTCCGATAACATTTTATAAGGTTGGAGATACAGAGCAGGGCATCTGAGACCATTCCTCTATACACAATCTATCCAGATCATTTAGGATCCGAGGCTCTCTCTTGTGCTCTCTCCTCTTCAGCTCAAACCACAGGTTTTCAATGGGGTTCAGATCAGGGGACTGAGATGGCCAGGGAAGAAGCTTGATTCTGTGGTCAGCTAAATATTTTTGTGTTGATTTGGACATATGCTTCAGATCATTGTCCTGCTGGAAGATCCAATGATGACACAGTTTTAGTTTCCTGGCAGAGGCAGCCAGATTTTTATTTAAAATATCGTGGTATTTCATGGAGTCCATGATGCCATGTACACTAACAATGTTTCCAGGGCCTTTGGAGGAAAAACAGCCCCAAAACATCACAGAACCTCCACCATATTTTACATTGGGTTCTTTTCATAATAGCCATCCTTCTTTTTACCGGTATGCCAAGCCCACCTTGAATGTTTTTTTTTTTTTTGCCAAAAAGCTCCATTTTGTTACATCAGACCATAGAAGATGTTTCCAGTCAAAGTTGTAGAAGTGTTTCGCAAACTTCAGGTGCTTATTTTTGTGGTTAACTGACAGAAAAAGGGTGTTGTTTTTTGTTTTTTTCCTGGCAAACCTTCCAGATAATTTATTGGCATGGAGATGGCATCTGATGGTGGTTTTGGAGACTTGGAAAGCCCAAGATTTTACTTTATCTTGTAATTAGCCAACAGTGATCCTTGGGGATTTTTTTTACCATCCTCCTCACTGTCAGTGGAGGCAAAATAAACTTGAGTCCTCTTCCAGGCAAGTTTATAACAGTTCCAGTAGGTGCCCACCTTTTTATTATTGCACTAAGAGCAGGAATGGACATTTTCAGGTGAGTAGCTAATTTTAATAACCATTCCTTGACTTATAAAGGTCACCACACTTCTCCCTCATTTGGTTTGTAAGTTCTCTTATCTTTCCCATGTTGATGGATGACTAAGGGAATTTGGCCTGTGTGTCACCTAATATTTGTTCCCCAGTTAATCAGGAAGTCACGGATTACAGCTTGAAAGTTCCTACACACTCCAATCAACTTAAAACTGTACAATTTAAATGGGAAACATGCTTCATTGATATCATGTTAACTATAATTTCCAGGGGTGCCAATAATAGTGGCACATGTTTTTGTTGAAAATTTTTCTTGATGAGGGATTTGTTTCTTTCTGAATGAATATATTTCAATTAAAGGTTAGATTTTTTCTCATTTTTTCAGTGTGAGGTGAAACAACTTCACCAAAATGTGAATTTTTTCGAACTCTTTTTAATCATCTTTACAAGGGGTGCTATTTATTTACATAGCAATGTGCAATTACAATGTTTTGATTCACTATTTCAACAGTTAACTTGAAAATACAAACTGTCCGTAGGGGGAAAAAAAAAAGAGTGGAGATAAATGTACCTGTCTCTCACTGATAGAACATAACATTTGTACGATTTTTATAACATTCCTGCCAGACAGTTTTATCAGCCCTATAAATCCTTCATACCTCAGTGAGTCAATTTTCACTGACAGTGACAGACACTTAGCAGAACTGGATCATTTCTGCTCAGAAACAGCAGTACATTGTTAATACAGAGATATATTATATGGAAACGAGTGTTTTACTGGGAAACACACCACTCCTATTTTTCATATGTGATACATCTGGGACATGGAGAACCAAAACTGTGACATAAATCTCTATATATCACTCACGAGGAAATTGATTAATTGTTTTGATAAATTTGGGTACTATTTGTTTGTGAATGTGTCTATACATCTATCCATTATCCATAACCGCTTATCCTGCACAGGGTCATAGGCAAGCTGGAGCCAGTCCCAGCTGACTATGGGCAAGAGGCGGGGTAAACCCTGGACAAATCGCCAGATCATCACAGGGCTGACACATAGAGACAAACAACCATTCACACTCACATTCACACCTACAGTCAATTTAGAGCCACCAATTAGCCTAACCTGCATGTCTTTGGACTGTGGGGGAAACTGCAGTACCCAGAGGAAACTCACACAGACATGGGAAGAACATGCAAACTCCACACAGAAAGGCCCCCGTCAGCCACTGGGCTTGAAACCAGAACCTTCTTGCTGTGAGGTGACAGTGCTAACCACTACACCACTGTGCCATCCATGTGTCTATATAATCTGTGGGTGGTAAAAGAGAGCAACTGGACTTGCTTGAAGATTCTTGAAGATGTTTCACTTCTCATTCAAAAGGCTTCTTCAGTTCTGTCTGACTAATAGGGAGTACCAGGTATTTATCCTCTCATGGATGAAAAGCAATCCTAAGGTGTTGTTGAGTCATCCTGTTAGTGTGGGTCACTGGGGGCTGGGTGTGAACAGCCTAGAAAGTCATTGGGGTGATCAATGGATTGTTGGTTCTCTCTATCCTCCTGTGAGGCCTGAGTGGAGCACCTTCCTATCATCAGCAGTATAAACTCTGTCACCTATAACATTGCCAAATACCTAGCCACCATCCTGGCTCCTCTTGTTGGAAACACGCCCCATCATGTCAAAAACTCCCAAGATTTTGCTACTAAAGTTGCAGACCTCAAACTAGATTCAGATGAAACCATGGTTTCCTACGATGTCACTTCTCTTTTCACCTGCATTCCCATCACAGAAGCAGTCGAATCTGTTAGAAAACAACTCCTTCAAGACAGCACATTACTGGATAGAACGAACCTCACCATGGACCAGATTTGCGCCTTGCTTGCCCTCTGCCTGACCATCACCTATTTTCAGTTTAATTAAAGTTTCTACAGACAGGAGCATGGATGCACCATGGGCTCACCAGTGTCCCCTATTGTGGCCAATCTATACATGGAGGAAGTGGAACATAAAGCTTTGACCACTTTTTCAGGACTTGCTCCCAGCCACTGGTTCAGATATGTGGATGACACCTGGGTTAAAATCAAAACCCATGAGGTGGAAGCCTTCTCTAAGCACATCAATGCAGTGGATATCAACATCAATTTCACTCGGGAGGACGTCAGTGGGAATAATCTAGCCTTCTTGGATTGTGATGTACACATTAGACAAGACAGAAGCCTTAGCATCAAGGTCTACCGGAAACCCACACACACAGATCAGTACCTACTTTTCGACTCACACCACCCACTGGAACACAAATTGGGGGTCATTAGGACCTTGCAACACAGGGCTCAGAACATTCCTACAACGGTACAGGGAAAAGAGAAGGAGCAGAATCACATAAAGAAAGCACTTCAGAACTGCGGGTATGCCAACTGGGCTTTCTTCAAGAGCAGAAAAAAGAACATAATGGACAAGGAGGATAACAGGAACAAACGCAAGAACATTGTCATTCCCTACATTTCTGGTCTATCTGAGAAACTCAGGAGGATCTTCTACAAACACAACATTCCGGTACATTTCAGACCCAGTAACACCCTGAAGCAGAAACTGGTCCACCCTAAGGACAGAATAGCCAGACACAAACAGGACAACGTAGTGTATGCAATTCAGTGCAGTGAGGAATGCACGGACTCGTATATTGGGGAAAACAAAACAACCGCTTCACAGGCGCATGGCTCAGCACAGGAGAGCCAGTTCCTCAGGCCAGGACTCTGCTGTCTATCGTCATCTTCACAACAAAGGACACTCATTTCAGGATTGCAACGTATGCATTTTAGCCAGAGAGGATTGTTGGTATGAGCGAGGAGTTAAAGAAGCCATTTTTGTCAGCCTGGAACGACCATCACTGAACAGAGGTGGTGGTCTAAGACATAAATTATCAGCCACCTACAATGCAGTCCTTGGCACACTTCCCAGGCAACTGAATGCACACCAAAACCCAGCTGTTTTCAGTGACTCACAGGAGGACAGAGACAACCAACAATCCATTGATCGCCCCAATGACTCTCTAGGCCGTTCACACCTAGCCCCCAGTGACCCACACTAACAGGATGACTCAACAACACCTTAGGATTGCTTTTCATCCATGAGAGGACATAAATACCTGATACTCCCTATTAGTCAGACAGAACTGAAGAAGCCTTTCGGATGAGAAGTGAAACATCTTCAAGAATCTTCAAGCAAGTCCAGTTGCTCTCTTTTACCACCCACAGTTTACTATGACCTGAATGACTGAGAATCTTCACAGACGTGTCTATATAATAAAAAGAAAATCACGCATTGGCTTGAAGATATGAAGTTTATCTTTTTGTGCTGAAAAACTCACATTTTTCATACGAAATAAGTCACAGATCTGAGTGACATATTTAAATAATATTGGCTGGCTTTGAGTGGTATATCAGATATATTCCGTTCAGCTAGCATGATATTAAATGAGTCAAAGATGAGTTCAGTATCATGCTAGCTAAATGGAATAGATCTGATATACCACAAAAAAGCCAGCCAATATTATTATTATTATACATACATACATACATACATACATACATACATACATACATACATACTCTCTGCTGATATGAATTCTCAAAGGCCAACGATAGCTTACCCGCAAGTTGGCGCTGTTAGCACAGCAGTGAAGTCAGCTATAGCCAGTGTAGGATTCATCAGCATGGCAGTGAAGCGACCTACAGCCATTGTAGCATTCATCAGTGCAGCAGTGAAGTCACTGACAGCCGCTGTAGCATTCATCAGTAGCACAGGCTAACGACCGAGAAACTAAGATTTCTGTCCCAATACTCTTCTTCCACACACACTCGCCACAGCATTTTTCACTCAGACTTAAGTATTCACTTCCTGATGTAATTTATTTAGTTACTTTTAAAATCAACATCAACAACTACAAACAACGGAGCAAGCTGGCAGCCAAAATTCTCTCAAAATCTTCTGCTTTTAGTGAAGCAAACCTCGCAGCCATGTTTGTTTACAAATTGTCACAGTCACTCGCTAGCGCGGAAGTTTTACATCTCCGATGGGTCTCTTTTCCAGTTTTTTGATGTCTGTTGGTATGTTTTTCTCTTGTAAATATGCATGAAAAATATATAATGAAGTTTTGGTAGCCTTTCGGGTGTTCAGCACATCTTTAGTTTCAGTTTTCAGTTTATTAAATTAGTGCTTAAATCTAGCATTGGATCTTCTCTCTTTCCTGGCCAACAAAGAAATGGTTGTGCACATGCACAGCAGAAATGTTTTGTCATCGGATCTTCACATGAGCTCCGATGTGTGACGTCGTGCTGTCTTGACAGTGTGCAATATTATAACAATATTGCACGCTCATTCTCCATTGGGGAGAGTGGCATAATACATGGAGGATAAGCAACATGATAACAATATTGCATGCTATCAATAAACCCACTAGAAGGGAATAGAATATTGTAACAGTTCCTGATGTGGGTGGAGCACAAAAGCATGGCAGGCGAGAGTTGATGTTTACACACACTCTTTATTGAGCTTTTCTTTCTTTCTTTCTTTCTTTCTTTCTTTCTTTCTTTCTTTCTCTCTCTCTCTCTCTCTCTCTCTCTCTCTCACTCACTCACTCACACATGCATTGTGGTCAGGGAGAGACCCCTTTTCTCTGCTCTATCTCCTTTTATGCTCCATCCCTGTAACACACACACACACACACATACACTAATTGACAGCAGGTGGAATGACTTAGCCACTTACCTTCCCCGACCCCACCCTCCATTCACAGACTGCTGCTTGGCCACGCCCCCACTGCCACATACCCCCACCGCCCGACTCAGGCCGGGGAGCCGTCTGGCCTGAAGCTGACTCCCCCCCTGACGGGACAGGAAGTCTGCCACCACCATCTGTGCCCCCGGCCTGTGGATCACCTCGAACTTAAATGGCTGGAGAGCAATATACCAATGGGTGAGCCGCGCATTGGAGTCCTTCATGCAATCCTTCATGCAGTGGAGCCACTGGAGGGGCGTGTGGTCCAAACAGAGAGTGGAAGGGCACCCCAGCAGGTAGTATCAGAGGGCAAGGACTGCCCACTTGATGGCAAGACACTCCTTCTCAATTGTGCTGTACTTGCTTTCGCGCATCGACAGTTTCCAGCTGATGTACAGTATGGGGCACTCCTTGCCCTCCACCTCCTGGGACAAAACGGCCCCCAGCCCTCTGTCTGATGCATCAGTCTGCAAAATAAAGGGGAGAGAGAAGTCAGGGGAGTCCCTCACACAGTGCAGGTTTTACCTCAGAGAAGGCCTGTTGGCACTGCTCCGTGCACTGGACCGGATCTGGAGCCCCCTTTTTAGTGAGATCGGTTAGCGGGCTGGTGATGTCTGAATAATTAGGTAGAAACCTACAATAATAGTCAGCCAGCCCCAAGAATCGTCTCACCTCCTTTTTGGTCTTGGGCCTCGGACAGGCCGCAATCGCTGCAGTCTTGTTAATTTGGGGATGCACCTGCCCATGACCCAAGTGGAACCCCAGATACCGTACTTCCACCCGCCCAATCACGCACTTTTTTGGGTTAGCTGTGAGGCCTGCTCACCTCAGTGACTTTAGAATGGCCCTCAGGTGTTCCAAGTGCCACGGCCAATCATAGCTGTAGATTATTATGTTGTCTAGATAGGCAGCCACGTAGGCAGCGTGAGGGCAGAGGACCCTGTCCATAAGCCGCTGGAATGTAGCGGGTGCCCCAAACAACCCAAAAGGGAGCATGACAAATTGGTGTAAATCAAACGGTGTGGAAAAGGCCGTTTTCTCTCGGGATAGAGGAGTCAAGGGGAACTTCCAATATCATGCATCAAATTTAGACACCGCATTGACCTTTCTATAGTGCACACAGAACCGGACCGACCCGTCGGTCTTGGGAACCAGGACCACTGGGCTGCTCCAGTCACTGTGGGACTCCTCGATTATGCCCATTTCGAGCATGGCCTTGAGTTTGTCCTGAACCACATTTTTCTTGTGTTCGGGCAAGCAGTAAGGGCGGCTATGCACTACCACCCCCAGGGGCGTTTCGATGTGGTGTTCTATGAGGTGGGTATGACCAGGAAGGGGCGAGAACATGTCAGAAAATTCCTTTTGCAACTTGGCTATCTCTGTGAGTTGGGCTGGTGAGAGGTGGTCTCCACAAGGGACCGGAGTGGTCCGAAATGTTATCTTTTTCACCTCCAGCCCCAGCTCCACCTTCTCCGGGACTACTGACGCCAACGCCATGGGGACCCCCTCATTCCAGCATTTTAAAAGGTTGAGGTGGTAGATTTGCAGCGCACTGCCCCTATCCGTTCGCCTCACCTCATAGTCAACGTCCCTGACTCGCCGTGTGACCTTGAAAGGCCCTTGCCACTTGGCGAATAATTTGGAGTTCGACGTGGGCAATAATATGAGCACTTTGTCTCCCGGTGTGAACTCTCTAAGGTGCGTGCCCCAGTCATACAGCCGGCTTTGACGTTCTTGTGCCTGCCGCAAATTCTCCTGGGTTAGGTGCGTGAGGGTGTGGAATTTTGCGCGCAGGTCAAGAACGTACTGGATTTTGTTTTTGCTAGGTAAAGGTCCCTCCTCCCAATTTTCCTGTAGCACATCCAGAATGCCACGCGGCTTATGCCCATATAATAATTCAAATGGAGAAAACCCCATGGAGGCTTGCGGGACCGCTTGTACTGCGAATAACAGGGGCTCGAGCCACTTATCCCAATTACGCGCATCTTCACTTACGAATTTCTGAATTATGTTCTTAATTATTTGGTTAAATCGCTCTACTAAGCCATCTGTTTGTGGGTGATAGACACTGGTGCGGATAGACTTAATCCCCAGTAGCCCATACAGTTCGCGCAGTGTGCGTGACATAAATGTAGTGCCTTGGTCTGTCAGGATTTCTTTCGGAATCCCAACCCAGGAGATAAAGTGGAAGAGCGCTTCCACAATACTGCGTGCTGAGATATTGCAGACAGTCACTGCTTCCGGATATCGCATTACATAGTCCACCAGAACTAAAATAAAGTTATATCCCCATGCTGACCAATCTAATGGCCTGACGAGATCCATCCCAATTCGCTCAAACGGGGTCTCGATTAGAGGAAGAGGGCACAACAGCTCTTTTGGAGTGGCCGCAGGATTTACTAATTGGCATTCACGGCATGCCACACACTACTGACAGACATCCCCGTGAATCCCTGGCCAATAGAACCGGGCCATTATTCGGGCTAGTGTTTTATTGTGTCCAGCCAGGGATTAAAGTGAGCCACATGGAATACGAGTTCCGTATGGCTCTTTGGCATTAACAACTGGGTTATTCTTTCATTAGTTTAAGTGTCCTGCGTCACTCAGTACAATCTATCTTTAAGAATAATAAAATAAGGGAAGGTCGGTGCTGCGCTTGGCTGAAGAATTTGACCATCAGTTACTCTCACTTGGTCAAATGCATGCTGCAGAGTCTCGTCTCGTGACTGCTCTAATGGGAAATCCCCAAGGGAATCCCCAAGAGAGGGAGGAGGAGCGGGCTGCTCCTCGCTCTGACGCGGTGTTGACGTAGACGGCTCTGTGACAGCTTCTCCAGTCAATGCCACACCGGGATCTTCCTGTGACCTACTAGTGCAGGACCCACTACGTGTTAAATAATCCATCAGTTTTTTAAACCCTGGCCAATCAGTACCCAAAATCAATGAGTGGGTGAGACGAGGATTAACTGTCGCCTTTATTCTATGCATTTGGCCCCGGAATAGAATGTGGACAGACACTAGAGGGTAATGGTGAACATCTCTGTGCACACACAACACTTTCACCACTTGTGCTCCCCCAATGTCTCACCTTGCACCAGGCATTGGTGAATTGAGGTCTGATTACAACTGGAATCCACCAAAGTGTGATATGTATCCCCTTGAATACTCACCAGTATGCGATACATTCTGGCCCGATCGGGGGCAGTTTCTGGTGCGTCAGGGACCCGGATTACAGCACCCATCTCCCTTGCGGAGCCCTGACTCTGGAGATGCTCCGACTCCCTGCCGCGCCAGCACACCGGCCCAGGCTTTCCCTCTGCGCTGGTGTAATGGGTGTTACTCACCTGAGGGGGAGACAACACAGACATGGAAGAGGGAGATGGGAGGACACCATGAGTGCGACAGGCCAGCTGAGGAGGAGCCAGCCTCCACCTCCGTGGCAGGGGAATGGGGTGGAGAGGGGGACAAGAGACAGGGGGTGAAAAGAGAAAGAGAAGAGAAGCGAGGGGAGATGCCTCTTCTGCCTGCTGTCAGAGCCGCCTCCAGATGGTCCTCTGCCAGCTTGATGGCTCGTTTCAGTGATGCCGGGCGGTGACACTGGACCCATTCCGCCGTTCCTTCCGGAAGTCGAGAGATAAACTGTTCCAGTGCCACCAGATTGATGAGCTCATCTGCGTCACAGTCTTCTGCCCTCAGCCACCATCGGCAGGTGTCCCGAAGTTGCTGGCCAAATGCAAACGGCCGGCCAACCTCCTCCAATGCCAGCGTCCAGAAGAGCTGGTGATGTTGCTCCGGGGAGCAGCCGAGCCACTGCAGGATGGCCTTCCTCAGGTCAGCATAGACCAGTCAGCTGTCAGCAGGGACCTGCTGTACTGCGAGCTGCGCCTCGCCAGTCAGGAGTGGGAGGTGTGCCGCACGCTGCTCCAGTGGCCACCCCCACGCCTTGGCTGCTTGCTTGAAGAGAGCGAGGAACGCTTCCAGATCATCCTGCAGTCCCATCTTTGTGAGGGTGGCGGCAGTGGTGGCCGACTCCCCCGCTGACGCGAGCAGGTGCCAGAACACCTGGTGATCTTCCTGCTGGGCCAGCATCAAGGCTTCAAAGCGTTGCTCCTGTTCCTTTCGGAGGGTGATCAGCGCTTGATGCTGGTTCTGCTGGGCGGTAGCGAGGGCAAGGATGAGCTCTTCGAATGGGGAGGACTCCATGGGGTGGTTCCCTTCTGTGCTCCCGGGTTTCAGCACCACTGTAACAGTTCCTGATGTGGGTGGAGCACAAAAGCACGGCAGGCGAAAGTTGATGTTTACACACACTCTTTTTATTGAGCTTTTCTTCTTTCTTTCTTTCTTTCTTTCTTTCTTTCACTCACTCACTCACTCACTCACTCACTCACTCACTCACTCACTCACTCACACATGCATTGTGGTCAGGGAGAGACCCCTTTTCTCTGCTCTCTCTCCTTTTATGCTCCATCCCTGTAACACACACACACTAATTGACAGCAGGTGGAATGACTTAGCCACTTACCTTCCCTGACCCCACCTTCCATTCACAGACTGCTGCTTGGCCACGCCCCTGCTGCCACAAATACATGTTTTTATTCCATGCAAAAAGTGGCCTGTGTGTATAATAATTTCTGATATTTCACTCCAGTGATGTCACTCCCAGTGTTTTCCTGCTGACTACATGCATGATATCAAAATGGCAAACCGGTTTCAAATTAAAATTCTTTTGATTAACTAGTGTATTTTTTTTCTTTAAGGATGTGTCCATTTAATATAAAGAACATTGCATGGTTGCATGAGGATATGAAGCTTATCTTTTTGTGTTGAAAATATTTTCACTTGTTTGCTTCACTCACTTGTGAATATATACATTCACCATTGGAAGATAAGCGTCGTATCTTCGCACAGCTGTGTAATATCCTCTATATACTATATATTTTTTTCAGTTCTCTTACAAGGACCCACATCTCAGCTCCCCAAAGGGTTCACGAGTCAATTATTTCAATGCGGAAATCTTTCTCTTCATTTTTTTGACACTCTAGCTCTTCATTTATAATTTTGTGTAGGATACATCACTTTTTCTCATGCTCTATTTCCTTTCCCATAGGGAAATCAGTCTCTTCACTAGAATACATATATTGTACTGGATTTAGCTAGTACTGTTTAATTTACACCACTGACAGTTTGATTGGGTCTTTTCATTTAACTTATTCACTTTTCCCCTTCCTTCTACTGCTAAAGTGCTTTTAAACCTCATTTTGATTTTTTGCAAGGTCCCGCCTTAGTGCTTGCCTATCACACAACAGCTACCAACTGGGATGAGTAAAAGCTAGCACATGGTTCCTCTGGGACACGTGAAAGCCAGCCACTGCATCTTTTCAAACTGTGGCTCATGCTGTGTCAGGGCAGCTAAACACACTCAGAGGAAAGTACTGTCTGCTCTCTTCCACATATAGACATGCAAAATTGGCTGTCAGTCTGATTGACAGTCAGAGAATAACCCCATGCTTCCCACCTAGAGAAGCAGGCAAATTTTGCTTGATTTTTACATTGGCACATTTGTTATATTTATATAACTGATATTTCTTTATTGTTGCACTAATTCAGGTAAAACCTTTTAGTCAACACTGCCCACTTACATTCAGAAAGATTTCAGAATTGTTATGAGTTGTAGCCCATTGCCTTTGGTTGCCCTCTTCACTCCATAAGTCTAGAAAATATTCTGTCTCTTATCATATCACTTTTTCCCTGTCATGGTGGAACATGAAAGAGGAAGCAATGTAACAGGTTCATGTTATTCATTGACTGGCCCCGGGAACAGATTACTTTCAAACAACTTCACTTGAAGTAAGCCCCAGTCCACCGTTTTCAAGTGGACCAGCTATACATTTCCTGGACTTCACATGGATTTGAAAGCAGCATTCACACTCTTGATACAAATAGCCTTGGGTCTGGCAAAAAGAGCACAACAACAACACAAAACCATAAAGTGATGCACTGAGCGATGTACTGAATTAAACAAATTAAAATAGACTCCAGGTTTTTAACAAATACGAATGTAAATACTTTTCAAGTGATAATACTGTTTCTAAGAATCTTGATAAAGTAAATGGTTTTAATTTTTTCTTTCTTTTTGGATAGCAGGATGTAATATAGAGCAGCCATAGAAATCTTTAACTGTAAAATGAAGTCAGTGGGCCTTCTCACGACAGATTTATTTAATGAACATAATCCAACAATTCAAATGTTTGCAGTCATATTAGAGCCATACAGGGCTTTTTTTTTTTTTTTTTTAACTGTAACTGTCCACCGGCAAAACACAAAAGGTCCAAGGTAACATTTATAGGATAATTGTTTAATTTTAGGTTTGAATTAAACCCATCCATCCAATTGACCAGACAATCAAGCTTAAAAAATAAAATAAAAACCCTCTTAGCCATGCTTTGCAAGTGCCTGGGGGCCCGATCCCCACTTTTAAAATCACTATTATAAAGACAATATAAGCAGCAGATGTGCCTTTAAATAGACGAACCTCTCGATATGGACATTGCACGTAATATGATTGAAACAGATTATTTATTGGAGCAGATTGCCGGGATGAAATGGTTAAGTATGGGCATCATCATTAGCCTAAAGCACTGCTCTCTGTTTAAGGGCATTAGTTCAGATCAAAGCTCCACAAGTTAAAAACCTTCATCTCTTTTTAAGCAGAGGCTGATGGACAGCTTGCAGTTCCCTGATTAATTGCAGGTAACTCTGATGTAGTTGTGCAGACACCAATCACGCTGTGCTCATGTGATGTTTCTTAGATCTCTTTCAATGTTATACATCATGAATCTTTCTTTAAAGTGTTCCGCTTGTGTTTTCTGAGGCAACAGTTGCCTATTTTGTTACATTTCTAGAAATCACAACCTACCATTGTCCAAGTTTTATTTATTATTGAGTTCTTATAGTTATTACTAGCTTATTTGACTGAAATTTAATGGCTTTGATCGAAACCTCACTGACTGAAAAACAAGTTAGCCTATAAATAATGTCAGCTTGGATGATGGAAGTTCAGGAATAAAAGCTCTCTTGCTCCAATAAATATCCAAGAATACACATTTAAATAATGATTCTAATTTCATTTACCTATAGGGGCTCATAAACTTGGCATGGTTTCAGAATGCTCTCTCTCTCTCTCTCTCTCTCTCTCTCTCTCTCTCTCTCTCTCTCAGGATCAGAGCTACTTTGGATTCCTCTCTCAAAGATTTGCAGCACACACCAGTTCTGTTCCTCCTACTCTGGCTTCTGTTCCCATTCCCAAATCTACCTCTTCACCCAGGCTTTGGACTAAGCCAGCTAAGGCCTCTACTGTTACACATACATCCACAAAGTCTTCCTCAGAGGGGTCTCGAAGGACTGAAATGGTGCGTATGGCACCGACCCGCTGTCTCTCACCTTGCACTGCCAAACTGCAGAGCAGACAGGAACACTTTGGACCTGAGCGAAGCAGGCCTGATGGAGATATGAGGACATCCATTAATAGAACATCTGTTCGAGAAATTCCCCCTGAGGATGTGAAGCTCTACAAGGTGAGCGTTTTTTGGAAAAGAAGCTTGTTCATTCCATATTTTACCTGACTCTAGCTGAATTGTCTCTATTCTTATAATACTGTGTCTTTCATTCTCACTATAAAATGGGAGTGTAGCAAGCACGTCTGCAATTTCAGAAGTTCCTTCTATTTGGAACATTTGCATATTTGCATTCACTACAACGTCCTCTATGACATACTAGTGCAAAAACACTTGTTAGGGCAAAAACTAGGTTCCCAATGAAAAATGTTCAGCAGCAAGACTCAGTTCCTCAGAAAAGGAAAATGGATGACAACATTCAACCTTCAGCCTGATCTGTACAACATATTGTACATATAGAACGGCAGCTACAATTATTGACGGTCCATAATTATCGACACCTTTTCAGATTTACCAATAAAAAACAATTTTACAAAGGTGTTTCAGTTACAACAGTTATCATTGGTTAATTAATCAACCAGAAGACCCCCCTTCACCATTCAATCTTGTTCTCTGATGACAGCTCATTACCTGAGATGGAATTTTTTTAGCACGATCAGCAATTTGAGGCAAACCCAGATGTGATCATCGCAGGTAAGCATGGTGGAAAGATCATGGAAATGTTTTTACTTATCAAGTTCACCAATATTTTATGATATCCTTGTCAAAACCTATCTTGTTTCTTACGCTTTCATTTGACAGTCTGCATTTTGTATCTAAACGCGCGTTTGAGAAGCCATGTGAGGTGTCGATAATAGTGATCACTTTCTCCGGTGTCCACCATTATTGATACCCTGTGGAATTAAGTGACATTTACAACTGTTATGGATCGATCTTTGTGTAACATTGTTGAAGTAGATGAAGTACTTTAAAAAATAAAAGTGCTATGATTTATAATAATATTCTTCTGATTCACAACAGAATGGAATACTTATAGAGTATTTGGAATCCTATTGCAATAAATAGAATTAGACCAGAATTAAATTCCTAGCATATGAAAAATTACATGCTTGAAATATTCAGATTTTTCTATTCATTCATCTCATCATCTCATTATCTCTAGCTGCTTTATCCTGTTCTACAGGGTCGCAGGCAAGCTGGAGCCTATCCCAGCTGACTACGGGCGAAAGGCGGGGTACACCCTGGACAAGTCGCCAGGTCATCACAGGGCTGACACATAGACACAGACAACCATTCACACCTACAGTCAATTTAGAGTCACCAGTTAACCTAACCTGCATGTCTTTGGACTGTGGGGGAAACCGGAGCACCCGAAGGAAACCCACGCGGACACGGGGAGAACATGCAAACTCCGCACAGAAAGGCCCTCGCCGGCCACGGGGCTCGAACCCAGGACCTTCTTGCTGTGAGGCGACAGCGCTAACCACTGCACCACCGTGCTGCCTGTTGTAAATATCTACCACATATTACAATATCGGTAGATATTTTATATTTTGGTTCAAGGAATAACATGCGACCTTTGACCTGGATTTTCATGTGGTTACAATGTCAATAGCCTATTGACATTTATTGGTAAACTACAAAACTAGAAATTAATACAAACAACAACGAATGATTAACAAAATGTGATCTATGAAAATACTTAAAGTGGGTAGAAAGTGGAACAAAAAGATTTTCTGACGCAGGTTAAACATTATCAGTTCATTTGTTTCATCACCTCATGGAAGTCACATCGCTTGCAATGAAGATGGTTGGTGGTTCACATAGCTCGGGTGACGAAGGCAAAGGTGTTTGACAAGCTCAGCCTTGTTTGCACAGGGTCTTGCACAGAGATCACACACCAACCCTGTTGGGGCTGCATTTAAAGGATCCTTTCTGCAGAGCCTGCTCTGAGTGATGCGATTAGAACGTTCTGCTTCAAAGTGTTCGATGCCATCATGGATACAACTACACCATAGAAGATGATCATGTGCCTTTGACTCCCAAGTTTCTAGGTAGATTCCACAATCTTTAAGTGATGCTTTCAAGCAGTCTTTGAATCATTTTCTTGGCCTTCCAATCCTTCGCTGACCTCCTATAAGCACACTGTTGCGCGCCAGCTATACTCCCGCACACAGACTTGTTTTAATGGTGATGTAGCCGTTGCACACCAGCTAATGCACCCTCTCCTCTTCCCCACCTGAATCCAGTGGCAAGCAGTGCAAGACAACTGGAGGTGAGTCAGATGCAGTGGAAAAATACCATATGCTTGATTGACTGCAAATCGGACCCAACGTTCCACATGTGTTAGGTACTTTCATACCATCTGGATGGCAAGATGGTGGGTTTGTATTTTGGGGTTCCCTCCCCTAGAGCCACCATGTTCTGCGATGGTAACGGGGCACCAGAAGTAGGACAAATGCTTGGCCTTCACCATGGAGAGGCTAGTGTGGTCAGCTCATGAGTGACCATGTATTGCACTTCACAAGGTGCTGAATGTGGGGAGACCAGTCTAGGACACCTATTAAGGCCACTAGGAAAGGTATTACTCCTCCAGTGATCCTTTACCCCTATCATTTGTTTACAAACATTAGAATTACTTCCTCATTTATGTAAGCACAGCCATCAATATATTTATATACAACCCCGATTCCAAAAAAGTTGGGACAAAGTACAAATTGTAAATAAAAACGGAATGCAATGATGTGGAAGTTTCAAAATTCCATATTTTATTCAGAATAGAACATAGATGACATATCAAATGTTTAAACTGAGAAAATGTATCATTTAAAGAGAAAAATTAGGTGATTTTAAATTTCATGACAACAACACATCTCAAAAAAGTTGGGACAAGGCCATGTTTACCACTGTGAGACATCCCCTTTTCTCTTTACAACAGTCTGTAAACGTCTGGAGACTGAGGAGACAAGTTGCTCAAGTTTAGGGATAGGAATGTTAACCCATTCTTGTCTAATGTAGGATTCTAGCTGCTCAACTGTCTTAGGTCTTTTTTGTCGTATCTTCCGTTTTATGATGCGCCAAATGTTTTCTATGGGTGAAAGATCTGGACTGCAGGCCAGCCAGTTCAGTACCTGGACCCTTCTTCTACGCAGCCATGATGCTGTAATTGATGCAGTATGTGGTTTGGCATTGTCATGTTGGAAAATGCAAGGTCTTCCCTGAAAGAGACGTCGTCTGGATGGGAGCATATGTTGCCCTAGAACCTGGATATACCTTTCAGCATTGATGGTGTCTTTCCAGATGTGTAAGCTGCCCATGCCACACGCACTAATGCAACCCCATACCATCAGAGATGCAGGCTTCTGAACTGAGCGCTGATAACAACTTGGGTCATCCTTCTCCTCTTTAGTCCAAATGACACGGCGTCCCTGATTTCCATAAAGAACTTCAAATTTTGATTCGTCTGACCACAGAACAGTTTTCCACTTTGCCACAGTCCATTTTAAATGAGCCTTGGCCCAGAGAAGACGTCTGCGCTTCTGGATCATGTTTAGATACGGCTTCTTCTTTGAACTATAGAGTTTTAGCTGTCAACGGCGGATGGCACGGTGAATTGTGTTCACAGATAATGTTCTCTGGAAATATTCCTGAGCCCATTTTGTGATTTCCAATACAGAAGCATGCCTGTATGTGATGCAGTGCCGTCTAAGGGCCCGAAGATCACGGCCACCCAGTATGGTTTTCTGGCCTTGACCCTTACGCACAGAGATTCTTCCAGATTCTCTGAATCTTTTGATGATATTATGCACTGTAGATGATGATATGTTCAAACTCTTTGCAATTTTACACTGTCGAACCCCTCTCTGATATTGCTCCACTATTTGTCGGCGCAGAATTAGGGGGATTGATGATCCTCTTCCCATCTTTACTTCTGAGAGCCGCTGCCACTCCAAGATGCTCTTTTTATACCCAGTCATGTTAATGACCTATTGCCAATTGACCTAATGAGTTGCAATTTGGTCCTCCAGCTGTTCCTTTTTTGTACCTTTAACTTTTCCAGCTTCTTATTGCCCCTGTCCCAACTTTTTTGAGATGTGTTGCTGTCATGAAATTTCAAATGAGCCAATATTTGGCATGAAATTTCAAAATGTCTCACTTTCGACATTTGATATGTTGTCTATGTTCTATTGTGAATACAATATCAGTTTTTGAGATTTGTAAATTATTGCATTCTGTTTTTATTTACTTTGTCCCAACTTTTTTGGAATTGGGGTTGTAAAAGATATTTTGTACTAAATATAAGTCTATGTAAAACAAATTGTAAATAAAAACTATGTTTTATTAATACCACATACTGATTTTTTTAAAAAAATAAATAATCATCTGGATGTTGATAATCCTGCAATAACCTGGCGACTTGTCCAGGGTGTACCCCGCCTCTCGCCCATAATCAGCTGGGATAGGCTCCAGCTTGCCTGTGACCCTGTAGAACAGGATAAGCGGCTACAGATAATGGATGGATAGATGTTGATAATTGTGGATCGGTGTCGATAACTGTGGACAAAGGTGTCAATAATTGTGGAACGGTGTCACATGATCTGATACGCTAAGTAAGTGGGAATCGATTCTTTTTTTTTCCAGTGGAAGTTTGAGTAATTATTCATGCACAGTTTACATATTGAAAGTCTTTTCTACTTTTTCAATGGCCAAAAGATCGTTAAGGTGTCGATAATTGTAGCCACCGCTCTACTTATTGAACATGATTCTACTCATGAAAAGGCTTTTACTAGAACACATATTCATAAAGCTCTTAAATGTTATTAAAAAATAGATTAGCTGAAGCACATAGTTGAGAAGGTTGAAAGGTCCTACATAAGCAGAGTGGTTTGTTTATATGTGCTTTATTTTCTCCCTCTTCAATAGGTGTCCTAGTGAACCTACTAGCCATAGGTTTTTGCATTTGAAAAATACTTCTCACATTAACCACTGCTGCAAGTGCAGGTTTTACTCACTACAGGATAGCTTGTCATGTTTGTTATGATTTGTTTTTTTTTTCTTATTCTATTCTCTCTGTTTCCCATTCTTCAACACTGCTTTGTAAATAAAGTAATATTCCATATGTACTTATCAGTTAATATCCATATCAGCTCTTCGTCTCGATAAGCAGATACCTAGGCAGTGGGGACAAGCACTTCTGCTGATGCCAGTGCTCTAATGAAGTGCCAATTAGGCTTCAGTGTCTGATGGATTGGTTTATAATTAGCTATAGCCTGTAACACATGACTGCCTATACTCGCTTTGTGGAGTGGCACTGGGAGAATAATGAAGCTGTTTGGCGTCTACAGGTGAGGGAGAGCATGAGGAGGATGCCTGTGGGCTCCAGTGCATGTGATTTATCTAAAAGAGCAGAGCAGGAGGAGGATGAAGAAGAAGAGCTACGGATGTTAGCTAGTCTAAAAAGACAGCAGGAAGAGGAGGAGGGTGGGACCTGTGACTCAGGCCTCAGTGCTTCACAGGTAGGAGAGGTCACACACACACACACACACACACACACACACACACACACACACACACACACACACACACACAAGGACATGTTTTATACTATCATATTGGATATGTGATTGGTTGCACTGTACTACTAGCTGCTACACTGAATAATGAATTAAGAATACCCACAAACTGGTATATTTAAATCTAAAAATTATGCTTTTAAAACAGCTGGGCAACTTTCTGCATGTAATCCCTGTTGTCAGGTCCAGCAGTGCAATGTCAGCCTGAGTATGAGCAGTGATGACACTTCTACATGGACCCAGTGTATCCCTCTAGTGAGTTGCCATCTGCACATGCACACGGGCATGTCCTCTGGTGTAATACATATCTCAGTGCTCACCCTCATTAGACTGACTTGAATGTGTGACCTACAGGATGGTCCTTGAAGTTTCTGGCTCAGGTTGTTAAGATGAGGAGAGCTTCGCAAACTCTTCAGAGAAAGATTACACACATGGCTTGTAGCTGGGGGAAGAAAACATAAGTGTGAACTTCAAAATATAGGAATGATTTATATATGGTTTGTCAACTTGGTGTTATGATTTTGGGTAGGCTTAAAGAAGGTCTAGTGCAGGGGTTCTAAACCTGTTCTACTTTAAGGCCCACCTATTCATACTTGTAATGAGTTGGGGCCCATTAAAAAAGATCCCCAATTATTTTGGCTCATCTATTCTATTAGAATCTAATAATCTATTGTAAATAAATACAATAAAAACAAGCTGTTTTTAATTGTGGGTATTGTATTTAAAACTGTATGGATGTGCCAGAAGCCAAGATAAAACCATGCATGCAGGGCATTCTCACTCAAAAGGGATTAATGATCCAAAAGTGGAGTCTAGTCCATTAACACAAGAACTTATTGCCATGTTTGTGTTCAGTAAACAAGCAGATTATTAAAACCAAGAAGTACACTCAAAAGAAGTGGATATAGAAACCACTCAATGGGATAGATCCTTACACGCTAACAAAGAAGTATTTTTCTGATGATTTGGAAAATTATCCATCCATTGAGTTCCCCGACATCTCAAACTACCTGGTGCTGCAGACATTGTTCTACACAGACAAACAGATTAAAACCTGGGAGAGCATGGAAGCAAACAACTTTTTATATCTGGCTGGGTTAAAGATCTGGGGATTGAGACACTACAAGATAAATCCTGTATTGTTTATGCCTGGGTAAGGAGGAATTTCTGGGCTTTTTGTACGCATCTTCACGATGTTTGCTTGGACGCTGCAAGTTTTAGTATTGGGTGTAAATAAACCATAGGTGCTCAATTGTCAATCCTCCCTTCTCTTCTCCTCTGGGTAAATCATTCACAAAAGTCCACAGAAACCCCTTTAAAGACCTGAGTATTATGTTTATTATATATGCCTTAGTTTACAATATGGCGACCATGATCAGACAGTAAACAAAAACACATGAGGGCTTAAGCATCTCCTCAACTTCAAAACATCACGACATAAAAGAAAATGGTGAAAAAAGTGATCTGAGAATCCAAACAAAATAAATCAGAGGAATTTACAAATTTTTCACAAAGTGATCACTGCAAACTTGAGAGTTCTTCAACTCGGCTCGGCTCCATCACAGTGAAAGGTTCAAGAGCCACCTTTCTCCTTGTCTTTTGGCAAAATCCTTTGCTATTTCCCCCATTCTTATCACTTCACGGGGAACCCAGAAGAAACTTGTATCAGTTTCACGGTTTGTTCAATTAGAGCAGCCAAAAACAAAGCAAGTGTAGGGAATTTTAACGACTAGCAAGGCACTCCAGCGATAGTAACACTTTGTGAACAGTGAGCTTAGCTGACCAACACTTCATGTCTTGCATATTTAATGAGGCAGATGTGACTTCGGATGTAACCAAGCAACTGTATCCTCCTAATAAAAATTAGCTTAAACTTGAAAAAAAATTCATGGCCCACTACATGGCGTTTCATGGCCCACTAATGGGCTGTGGCCCAGTGGTTGAGAAACACTGGTCTAATGCACAGTGCAATGCACTATTTTGCTTCGACAAAGTGTATTAGTGGATAGCATTGTTCTGTCCTTGTATGAGCATAGCAGCAATACTGCCTTCATCAGACAGCAGATATGACACATCAGATTTCACAGAAAAATAGTCTTTATAGTGTTTCAGTGAATTTATAATCCATTGTTGTTCTGCCTCTTACTGATGCTTACACACACCCACAGTATCCAGATCCATCTTTTGCTAGGTTAAAAAAATGCTATTGTTGTACGTACTGTGTAATTATAGACTTTATATACATCTCTGTGTTTATCAGGCATCTGAACAGGGCCAGTACTACCAGAAAGAGATGAATCCACTTCTCTCTAATCCCAGGTAAGACAAAAATGGATAGTGTCAACTTGCTGAAATAAGAAACCTCAGACATCAACATATGTACATGTTAAAACAAAGTTTTCCATTGTCTTACCTTTCACAGCTTTCTGTTAAAATGATAATGTATGCACCTTTTACATGAAATCAGATGCAGTTTGAGTTTAATCAAAGATTTCTTCAATGAGTTATTTTCGTCTATATTATCTACCTTTAACATATTTAGAAGTTTGAATATTGGAGTGAGCAGTGGACAAAAAAAGAAAACAGTGGTGGGTTTCCCAAAAGCCTCTTAACGCTAAGAGCATCTTAACTAGGAGAGAGCATTCATTGTGCTGCTCGCTCTACCATTTAATGATGATCTTTGTGCTGTGATACTTTTGGGAAATTTGGCACAGATTAGTTCAGAATGCGAACTAAAACCTAAGTTATTGACACAAACCCTCAAAAAATAAAAATAAAAAAACCACCATGCACATATAGAAACTGATCTTGCGAAATAATTACTATTAAACTACCCACACTGTAAACTGAATGATTCCCAAACTCCAAGTAAAGAATGTTTCATATCCAGCTGATTTAGTTTTATTGCATGTTGCACTGTTGCTTTAGTGTGAAATCCAGCATATAAGGGGAAGGTGCTCCACCTAAGTGACTAATTAAGTATTCTTGTCAGAGCTGATGATGATTCACTAGTTTCTAGTGCTGCTACACACATGCTTAAAGGCTTGCATGTGTCACCTGGTTGTCACCCCTGTAGGGGCGCTCCCCAGGAGATCATCCATTTCCTCTTCTCCCTCTCAATGGGGAACCTGACAGTCAGCACCACATGGTACCTACGAAAAGTTTAGATGTAAATGAACTTCTTCTGAAAAAGTGGGCCATATGGATGTTGGGTCCGTATATGTTGCAAGCTATCTTAAATCTTATCATGCATCCATATTTTAAAACTAAGCTGCTATACATGGTTACTGTATTACTACTTAGTTACTTAATTACTGCATACTGTGTCCAAAGTGCTCCAAGTAACAAACAGTGACAGCCTACCAACTGCAAGGTTCATTGAGCAGAGGCAGTCAGCTACCACTTAGAGAATGATCTGTACCCTATAACAATATACCGGGTTTTTTTTATTCATTTATTATTACTTTTATTGCAGAAGGTCTTGGTGTTGTACTGAGAGTTTTCTGTTTTATATGTCTTTTTCATTTTAATTGATGACACACAATATTAAGGAAGGAGCCCAAAGAATTATGAATATACATTTCAGTGCTATTCTTAGAACAGAGATTTTCCTCCTCACCTACAGGGAATGGATGGATGTTCTCAGCCCCCCGATAATCCATCCCAGACAGCAGCAGACTGAGAGCAAAGGAAACCAGAACAATATGTCCACCAAAGGTGTTACATTAATTATTTTATCTTCAGGATTATCCTGTGCATTAAGGAAGGTGTGACGTGTATTGGATGTTTTTAAATTTTACCCAGGTTGAACAAGAAAGATAAGTTTATAATAGAACAATTGAGCAGGACTGATATGTGTGGTAACATACACAGTTTGATAAACAGTCTCTGATATGTACATTGTGTGTTTTAGGGTCTGTGGCTGAGGAGAACTGCAGCGAAGATGAGTTTCTCAGTCTGCGCTACGATTCATGTCTGAACTGCTACTTTGATCCTCAGACTGGGAAGTACTATGAGCTGATCTAAATTTGATGAAATCAAAGAAACGGATACATTTCAGATATCATATAATAACAGCCACACAAGTAAAGCTGTATTTGTATTTTTAAAATTATTTTGAAACGTTTTAGCTTGATTTAAGTTGTTCTTTTATTACTAAGGTAAGACACTACAGGTAGAGATGACAATTTTGGTCAGGTCAGTTAGATTTTAGGATACGTTGCATCCATGTGTTCTCTTTAAACTGTACCAAGAGATAAATCAAAACTCAACCATAAAATTGTTTTGTCCACTCGTGGCCACTGTATTATCTGAAACTTTGATTCAGGCTTAAACTTCACACACTTGGCTCAATCACATTTTGTTTCCTGATATACACCGATCAGCCATAACATGATGACCACTGACAGGTGAAGTGAATAACATTGATTATCTCATTACAGTGGCACCTGTCAAGCGGTGGGATATATTAGGCAGCAAGAGAACAGTCAGTTCTAGAAGTTGATGTGTTGGAAGCAGGAAAAATGGGCAAGTGTAAGGATCTGAGCGACTTTGACAAGGGCCAAATTGTGATGGCTAGATGACTGAGTCTGAGCATCTCCAAAATGGCACATCTTGTGGAGGTTTTCCCGGTATACAGTGGTTAGTACCTACCAAAAGTGGTCCAAGGAAGGACAACCAGTGAACCGATGACAGGATCATGGGTGTCAAAGGCTCAGAAAGGTGTGAGCATTAGCTTTTTCAGCAGTTTGTGCTTCAGTAACTCTTCCGCAGGATTGGACCATATGGGTTAACGTTCATGCCCCATGTGAATCAGTGAGCCTTCAATGTCCATGACCCTGTCGCCGGTTCATCGATTGTCCTTCCTTAGGCCACTTTTGGTAGGTACTAACCACTGCATACCGGGAACCCCCACAAGATGTGCCATTTTGGAGATGCTCAGACCCAGTCATCTAGCCATCACAATTTGGCCTTTGACAAAGTTGCTCAGATCCTCACACATGCCCATTTTTTTCTGCTTCCAACATATCAACTTCAAGAACTGACTGTTCTCTTGCTGCTTAATATATCCTATCCCTTGACAGGTGCCATTGTAATGAGATAATCAATGTTATTCATTGATTATCATGATATGGCATGTTTCTTCCTCTCTCTAATTAGAAGGATATGACAGAGGAATTTCCAAAATTTTTGTTTATTTTTTGGATTTCCATTAGAGTTGTATATTGGATAAAATGGCATAGAATATTTTTTAATAATACTGCATATTATTTTCTTGATTAAACTAACAAGAAATGATATTTCAACAAATGTTTCTGTAAAAGTCTTTATCTTGAGTGCATCTTCATAGTAAAATAAATATGTTCATTCTAACAATGCTAAAAGAATACATTTGGTTTTATTAAATATACAAATGTCTGCCTATTTAATTAGACAAAGCCTTCTTTTGAATAAATGAACATTTTGAATAAGGTCCAATGCAAAAAGTCCTTGTAAGAATATCAACAATCAACTGGCAATCGGTTGCAATATCTATTATTTAAAAAAAAAAAAAACTATGGCACTTCTAGTGTCTTACATTAACATACACAGATTTAAGAAACAGATTTAAGACATTTGCTGTATAACCATAGGTGTAGAGTTGTAGCTAAGGAGTGGCCAGGTGTGCTACCCTACCATGAAGGATGACCACATTTCTTCTTCCCGTCATAGTAGTAGTAGTAGTAGTAGTAGTAGTAGTGTGATTGCCAATGTTACATGACATGAAATGGAAGGACTTGGTAATCTGGCATATGTGACAGGATAGTCTGAATGACACTACACCTCTGAAATTTCAAAGCTCATTTCATCAGTCACAACAATGTCCATTGTCAATGCTGTGCATGAACAAGCAGATATAGCTAGGTTAAACAGAAGCAAACTATTCCGTGGCTCCAGGGGCATTGCTAGTTATTGAAAAGACCAGGGACTAAGTCAAGTTTTCCTGGGGCTTTATTTATTTATTTTTATTTTTTTTTATTTTTTTTATTTATTTATTGGGGGGGGGGATTGGCATAGATAGGTTGGGGAGGTTATATCTAACTTTACAAGTAATATTATCACACACACACATTTAAAGGTTATAACATCTTTATTACTGATTTTTGCACTGCTCTTTTTAAATTTATGTAGTTCACTTCAGTTTCTGTCTCATCATTATTGTTATTATCAACACCCATAATGTCTCAGGAAACTGAGGCATGTGTCAATTGACTATTAAATATCATGAGTAAAATTTCTCATCAGTTTAATTAAAAAATATAATTTCTCAGTCACATATCTCTTCTTGGGCAGCATGGTGGTGTAGTGGTTAGCACTGTCACCTCACAGCAAGAAGGTCCTGGGTTCGAGTCCAGCGGCCGACGGGGGCCTTTCTGTGTGGAGTTTGCATGTTCTCCTCGTGTCTGCGTGGGTTTCCTCCGGGTGCTCCGGTTTCCCCCACAGTCCAAAGACATGCAGGTTAGGTTAACTGGTGACTCTAAATTGACCGTAGATGTGAATGTGAGTGTGAATGGTTGTTTGTCTCTATGTGTCAGCCCTGTGATGACCTGGCGACTTGTCCAGGGTGTACCCCGCCTTTCGCCCATAGTCAGCTGGGATAGGCTTCAGTTTGCCTGCAACCCTGTACAGGATAAGTGGCTACAGATAATGGATGGATGGATGGATGGATGGATGGATGGATGGATGGATGGATGGATGGATGGATGGATGGATGGATGGATGGATGGATGGATATCTCTCCTTTAGGACCACAGAGACAAATTCTAAGCTACATTATTATAGTACAACATTCAAAGTCCCAGATGACATCCCATGTCACAAGACTATGATCATATAAATATGTCTTCCAAGTTTCTCTTACACATGCACACACACATACCATTTTCTCCAATGCATCCAGGCTCAGTTGACTGCAGTAGCTCATTTGTGGTGTCTGGACAACACTAATTTATGTTGACATTAATATTGCATGGCAAAACAAAAACCTATTTTATCCCTATACAGTTAGGTCCATAAATATTTGGACAGAGACAACATTTTTCTAATTTTGGTTCTGTACATTAGCACAATGAATTTTTAACAAAACAATTCAGATGCAGTTGAAGTTCAGACTTTCAGCTTTAATTCAGTGGGTTGAACAAAATGATTGCATAAAAATGTGAGGAACTAAAGCATTTTTTAAACACAATCCCTTCATTTCAGGGGCTCAAAAGTAATTGGACAAATTAAATAATTGTAAATAAAATGTTCATTTCTAATACTTGGTTGAAAACCCTTTGTTGGCAATGACTGCCTTAAGTCTTGAACTCATGGACATCACCAGACGCTGTGTTTCCTCCTTTATAATGCTCTGCCAGGCCTTTACTGCACTGGTTTTCAGTTGTTGTGGGCCTTTCTGTCTGAAGTTTAGTCTTTAACAAGTGAAATGCATACTCAATTGGGTTGAGATCAGGTTTTTACTGGTTTGCACTGGTTTTCAGTTGTTGTGGGCCTTTCTGTCTGAAGTTTAGTCTTTAACAAGTGAAATGCATGCTCAATTGGGTTGACTGACTTGGCCATTCAAGAATATTCCACTTCTTTGCTTTAATAAACTCCTGGGTTGCTTTGGCTTTATGTTTTGGGTCATTGTCCATCTGTATTATGAAACGCCGACCAATCAGTTTGGCTGCATTTGGCTGGATTTGAGCACACAGTATGTCTCTGAATACCTCAGAATTCATCCAGCTGCTTCTGTCCTGTGTCACATCATCAATAAACACTAGTGACCCAGTGCCACTGGCAGCCATGCATGCCCAAGCCATCACACTGCCTCCGCCATGCTTTACAGATGATGTGGTATGCTTTGGATCATGAGCTGTACCACGCCTTCACCATACTTTTTTCTTGCCATCATTCTGGTAGAGGTTGATCTTGGTTTCATCTGTCCAAAGAATGTTCTTCCAGAACTGTGCTGGCTTTTTTAGATGCTTTTTTAGCAAAGTCCAATCTAGCCTTTTTATTCTTGAGGCTTATGAGTGGCTTGCACTGTGCAGTGAACCCTCTGTATTTACTTTCATGCAGTCTCTTTATGGTAGATTTGGATATTGATACGCCTACCTCCTGGAGAGTGTTGTTCACTTGGTTGGCTGTTGTGAAGGGGTTTCTCTTCACCATGGAAATTATTCTGCGATCATCCACCACTGTTGTCTTCTGTGGGCGTCCAGGTCTTTTTGCATTGATGAGTTCACCAGTGCTTTCTTTCTTTCTCAGGATGTACCAAACTGTAGATTTTGCCACTCCTAATATTGTAGCAATTTCTCAGATGGGTTTTTTCTGTTTTCGCAGCTTAAGGATGGCTTGTTTCACCTGCATGGAGAGCTCCTTTGACCGCATGTTTTCTTCACAGCAAAATCTTCCAAATGCAAGCACCACACCTCAAATCAACTCCAGGCCTTTTATCTGCTTAATTGAGAATGACATAACGAAGGAATTGCCCACACCTGCCCCTGAAATAGCCTTTGAGTCAATTGTCCAATTACTTATGGTCCCTTTAAAAACGGGGTGGCACAGGTTAAGGAGCTGAAACTCCTAAACCCTTCATCCAATTTTAATGTGGATACGCTGAAATGAAAGCTGAAAGTCTGGACTTTATGTCCATGTCCATTATATAACCTGAATATGTTTCAGTAAACAGGTAAAAAAACAAAATTTGTGTCAGTGTCCAAATATATATGGACCTAACTGTATGTGACTAATATGCCAAAGGCTGATTATGGTATGGATGGCTGCCTGGTTCTGCATAGGCTACATGTAGCATTAAAACATATAATTAAATTCTGTCAGGGCAACTATTGGTGTCTACATGAACACAAATTGTTGTTGACCTGTAAAATAAACTTAGTCAAAGCAATATAGACCACCACTGTAGATATTCATTAAACCACTCGAACTTTTTTGTTTGGCACAGTAATCATACAGACCCTATGCGATAAATTCAACATAACCAGGCTACACAGAGAGGGTTTTGTGCATCAACATAATTCAACAGGTTACATTGTTGACACACTATATATACACACCCATGGTCAATGTCTCACCATTTATTTTTTATCTTGAAAAATCCAACAGTGGATTGTTGTTTTTGTTTTCTTGAAGTTGTCTTTCAACTAGTTACCTCACCCCAGGACGAAGTCCACCAGGGGGCAAGGTATTGTTTTCGGTGGGGTTTCTTCGTTTCTTTGTAAACGATATTACCGGAAACCAGCTGGATCAATCTTCATGAAACTTTAAGGATAAATGGGCATTGGTCTCAAATAGAACCTCCAACATTTTGAGGGTCATCCGGTCAAGGTTTGTGTGGCTACTGCCTCATATACAGTGTCATCGTGCTATAAGAATGTAAGAGTGTAACAATCGTGCAGTACGGTGTGAGAACAGTACGGTGTGTTCTGACTGGCTGAGCAGTATGGTGTGTTCTGATTGGCTGAGATCAGGAAGCAGTACAGTGTGTTCTGATTGGCTGAGAGCAGCAGAGAATCACAATCAGAACCATGTTTACTGGCCAAGTATGTTCACACACAAGGTCAAGGTCACCAAAAAGGTCAAAATCATTTTTTTGCGATATCTTCCTTCATATTCATCATAAGTGCTACGGGGTGAGGTGTGTTTTGCCTGGCAACACTTGTTCTGAATGCTCTTCTGTTGGCGATTACCAAAATTTTGAATGTGCACTGTGCAGCGCTCAATTGTGATCCCCCTCCATCTTCGGATGCTGCAAGTCAAGTTCTGATCTGTTTCAGTCATTGTTTTCTATTAATCTCTTACTTTTTTTTGAGGATGAAAATACCCAGGGCTAGCCTCAAAATAGCCGGGGTATTTTCCCTGAGTGATAGGGCCTGACGACACACTGCCTGGCTCCACTGACCATGATGAACAAACAGGTGACCAAACATTGGTCTTTTTACACTGAAAACATTTTATGCCACACTCACAACCCGCTGTGTTTTAGACACGCACGGGTCGCAGGGTTTGGTAGCTTGCAGCCATGCCGCAGGGTCATGGTGAACCCGGGAGAAAGTTTGGGGGAGGAGTACAGGCAAAGTACTTGTCAAGTACAGGTTGCACGGCTGACTTCCTCGAGGCGTGGGGAAAATTGCGCCATTAGCCTGTAAAAAGTGTATGTCTGACGCACATGATCAGTGAGTGTGAAGTGCGTGTGACTTGCATTTTACCAGTTTCCTGTGCTAGGAGTACAGGCCACACTTGTGAAGCATGTGTGATGCATGTGATTAGCACGTGACAATCACTCATGACTTGCGTGTGACGCAAGCCAGGAGTGGGTATAAAACCAGCGTGTCTGCAACATTCTGCATCTGTCTTTCGGCTGAAGAACAATATCGCTTCATACTGCTCCTCAGCTTCTATCATCTGACTATAAGGGTCCAACTCCTTCAGTCGTTGCAGTGGTATGGCGACAGCCATCTTCTTCCCTTCTACAATGCTACACATTATATGATCGGTTCCTTGGTTCCTCCCCAATATATATACCCAGAGTCTTGCCCCTCGTGTTGCTTGCGGGTCGCATGCGCTGCGTGCATGCCACACATAGGGGTAGAAAGTGAAATGTACTTCTGTCTTGGGGCTGCACAAATAGCAAGTGTGGAGTACTTGTGTAGTACTTCTGAGGCACATCACTCGTACAATGACCATGCATCACTCATGTGTCTTATTGTCATTACAAAGCCCCTACTAGCTGTGCTGCTGACTTGGTTCAGGCGTACAAAAGAAGTACGGGTTCCGTATGTAGTGTATGCATTCTTGATTTTTCGCAAGACCCATAGAATTTGCAAATGCAGGACCAAAAGTCTCCACGGCCAGTCTGCGACCTTCTACGGTGCTGAACACACTCAAGTGTCGCGCAAGTCTCAAGCACGGTTTTGCCAAATTTTTTACCGTAGACCGCCCGTAGTAGCACGTATGGTGGATTGTGAGTGAGGCTTAACTGTCATCGCAAAGCCCCTACTAGCCATGCTGCTGACTTGGTTCAGGCGTACAAAAGGAGTACGGGTCCTGTACGTAATGTATGCATTCTTGATTTTTCGCAAGACCCGTAGAATTTGCATGCGCAGGACCAAAAGTCTCCATGGTCAGTCCGCAACCTTCTACGGCGCTGAACACACGCAAGTGTCACGCAAGTCTCAAGCATGGTTTTGCCAAATTTTTTACCGTAAACCGCCCGTAGTAGCACGTACGATGGGTTGTGAGTGAGCCTTTACATTAATGAAGTTCACTATTTGGAGCCAAAACAGTGTAATAATTCAGTTTGTTATTAGCTCCTGTGAAGATAATGATATTGATGTCACAGTGCTAGTGTACTTCATAAGATGTTAGCTACAGAGGTGGACAGTAACAAAGTACATTTACTTGAGTGCTGTACTTAAGTACACTTTTTGAGTATCTGTACTTTACTTGAGTATTTTTTTTTTTTGGAAACTTGTGACTTTAACTTCACTACATTTGAAAGACAAATATCGTACTTTTCACTCCACTACATTTCTGTCAAAGTCCTCGTTACTCATTACTATGAAGCAGCTTTGAAAGTGGATGGTTTTTTACTTTTCTTTTTTAAAATGTGATTGGTTTTTTTGCAGGTGACAATGAAACAGCCTGTCAGTAATCACTAGGGTCAGGTCACGTCCATAGACTGTATAAAATCAAGTTCAATGATTTCTCCGCAGCATTATTTGAACACGATCAGTTGATGGCAGAATGGAAGGAGGTGGTTATTCTGGGGAATGCACGCACCCATGGCTATACCTAGAGCCCTGGGGAAGAAGCTATTTTGGTGTCTTGCTGTTTGTGACTTTATGACCCTAAGCCTTCCAGAGGGAAAGCTGTCAAAAAGACATTGTCCAGGGTGAGTGCAGTCAGTCCTAATCTTTGTGGCTCTGTTTCTCAGCCTGGCAGAGTAGATCTGTTCCAGGGATTGGAGAGGGGTACCAATAATTTTATAAGCAGTCCTAATGATCTGCTGCAGATCTTCCCTCTCCTCTGAGGTGCAGCTGGAGAACCACACTATGCATCCATAGCTCAGAACACTTTGTATGGTGCACTGGTAGAAGTTGGTGAGGAGCTTCTGTGAGAGCCCAGTTTTCCTCAGGGATCGCAGGAAGAAGAGCCTCTGCTGGGCCTCCTTCACCACCTCTCTGGTGTTCACTCCGCATGTCAGGTCCTCTGAGAGGTGAACACCGAGGTACTTGAAGCTCCCCACCTGTTCCACCTCCTCTCCAGAGATCACCAGGCTGGCATTTGTTTTATCCAGTCGTTTTCTGAAGTCACTGACAAGCTCCTTTGTTTTGTTGGTGTTGAGGAGCAAGTCATTGTTCTGACACCAAGAGGTGAGGGCCTGAACTTCCTCTTTGTAGGCTGCCTCATCGCTGTTGGTTATCAACCCCACCACAGCTGTGTCATCTGCAAACTTGTATATTTGGTTTGAGTTATGAATGGGAGAAGATGGCAGCATGCGTTCATTTTGTGAATTCACATTTCTAACTTTGGTAACGGCATTAGGTTTTGTAAGGGTAGTATCTCACTGGGTTGCGACAGCTTGCGACAAATTGCGAACGTCATTTGTGAGAGTGTTTCAAAAGTCTCTTGAAACATTTGCGAGGCTTCTCAATTTCCTCGCATGAGTCGCAAAGTGTTGCTCCTTCGTCCCTGAAATTTTGAACATGTTCAAAAAATTTGTGCAACAAAATTTCTCTCAAAATAGCCACAAATGCGTCACTGGTGTCGCAAAGCCATCGCGAACCCTTCTCAAGTCAGTTTCCGTGAGGCTTCCTCTACATCCCTGCCTGCCAAGGGAAAGCCGGGCTGCGACAGCCTGCGACTAGTTGGAGACACAACAATTGCAGTAAAATATGCGAATATCAATTCAGTGTGATTCCAAGTGAAAATTGTCGCTAATTCGCATATTTTGTCGCAATTGTTGTGTCTCCAACTAGTCACAGGCTGTCACAGCCCAGTGAGATACTGGCTTAAGCGTTGTGGCAATAATACAACGATGCGTTGACAGAAAATGTACTTTTAATACTTAAGTATTTTTAAAAGCAAGTACTTTAAGTAAAAATTTGACTGTACAACTTTCACTTGTATCAGAGTAACATTTGACCAGTGGGATCTGTACTTTGACTTAAGTAATGAAGTTGGGTACTTTGTCCACCTCTGGTTAGCTATGACTTTGTTGTAGCTTGTTCGACAACAAATTCATATTGCTGAGGTGTGTGCCTTTCATGTATGATGACTGTCAGCCCAGTAAAGGCTTTTTATAATGTAATATATATATATATGGGTCCGTCTCAGAAACTGGTCTCTCATTTGGGACATTATGGTCAAAAAATAAATTTTCTAATTTTACTATGTTTTTTTTTTTTTGCATTTACCTAACACTCAATGTTTCTTTTGTCATGTTTAATAAGAATAAAGATAGCATCTTGCTTTATCTGGCCTCCACTGTGGAAATTTTTTTTTTATTACAATTCAAATGCTTTTGTAAAATTGATTTACATATAAAATAACTACGTCATGAAGAATTAAAGCTCCTCCTTCACAGAGGAGTGAAAATATTGAATAAATTTCCTCTTTTTGATTGCTTGGGTTAAAAATGCCAAATTATGATGACTGAATTGATTATTCACTTAAATATGAATAATATGATACATTTTGGGTATTTGATATGGCGAAATAGGACAATAGGACACAATGGAAAAATCAAGAACACACTGGAAAGATGAGAATAACGGCGGTGGTAAAAGAACAGCGAGTGTACTGGCTGAAGGTCGCGTGGGTCTCTGCTGCGGCGTGCAAGCAATGGAACATCACTACCACACCGGACAGAGTGCGAGGCGGGGGCAGGGCAAAATGACTGGCCGTAGATTCTATCAAAAGTTCGATCTAAATTGACCATGATTGCAAAATATTGGCCAAAAATATGCAAACACTACGAAATATGAAAGTAAGATGAAAAAGAAACATTCTATTGCCTTATACTGCAAGACTAAAACAAAATAAAACTGTCAAAACTCCCCTTTTCAGTGATAACGTCTGAACAGATCACCCGCGTAACAGAAAGACCGCAAATGGAAGCACGATCAACTTCTAACTGTTGGAGTGGAAAATTCCATTCTACACATGCAAATTGTTAATGTGTGTCCTTCCCCGCACACAAATAACACGCTACGGTAAAAAATAGACCACAACTCATTTTATAGCTCAGAAATTCATACAAGACCAGCTACCATCGGAACATATTCTGTAAGAAACATTCTATACCTAACTTTCAGCTTTCATTTTAAAAAACAAAATTGCAGATTTATAACTAAATTTTTATATGGTGTAGTGATTTGAAGTTACTACTTTTGGTGAGGTAGTGACCTTGACCCTGAGGCTTTCCGTTTAGATCAAAACACACGATCGTATTGGTTTTGGGTATGCGGAAAACGGAGTTACAACGGCGATCAAATATTTTGCATGATGTTTTATTACGGTTATGATCACGCCCGGATCACCGCACAGGCTTCATATGGCTTCAGCCTAGGGGCCCCCACACCCCACGCCTCGCAGGGGGGCCCCCAATTGGTCAAAAGAAAAATCCCTTCATATTCATTGGCTCAAAATGAATATTTAAATAAACGGACGCTGATTGGGTGAGGCAAATCCGCCTTCCATATATAAACGTTAGACGTCACGCACGACGTCACTCCACAGTTGAACAGTGAACATGTGTGACAGAAAATACGAGAGCGGTGCTCAAAAGCGCAAGGCGCAACGGCAGAAAGCCCAACGTGACAAAGCTCTATTGAGCAATATACCAAAACTAACAGGGTTTTTTAAACCTAATGAAACCCAACTGGCAAGTGCAAGTCATCATGACACTAGCGTAGCAAACGTTATGTTAGCTGCAGCTGCAGCCAGTAGTACTACTAGCTCTGGTGAGGGTGAAGGACCATCCCTTTCAGACCCCGTCCCATTTGTGGATGAATGTGCCACTGCCACTAGTTTCACAAACGCGCACACACACACTCACTCTGATGACATTGACATGCATGATAGTTTCCTTTTTAATAACTTTTAATAAAAGTTTAATAATGAAAAAACAAACAAACAAAAAACTTTAAAATGTAGAAAATAGACAGTTCTTTACAGGTAGATGGGATAAGATGGTGGTGGCTGGGGGGGCCTACAGCAACTTGTAGCCTAGGGGCCCCTGGCCATGTTAATCCGGCCCTGGTTATGATTATTCTGTGAGCGCACCAATCCTTAGGTGTATCAAGTTACAACTTAAAATACAATTAGTGATAACTGTAGACTTTTCAGTGGACTACAACCTTTTTAAGGGAACGCGATGTAGTCAACCATTTATCATGTCCCAGATCAAGCCGCCATTTTTCCACAAGTTTGCAGAATTCTGAATAGAGTATTCACATCAAAGATTTAGTTTTATCTGTATTATTTCTCATCTCATCTCATCTCATTATCTGTAGCCGCTTTATCCTTCTACAGGGTCACAGGCAAGCTGGAGCCTATCCCAGCTGACTACGGGCGAAAGGCGGGGTACACCCTGGACAAGTCGCCAGGTCATCACAGGGCTGACACATAGACACAGACAATCATTCACACTCACATTCACACCTACGGTCAATTTAGAGTCACCAGTTAACCTAACCTGCATGTCTTTGGACTGTGGGGGAAACCACAGCACCCGGAGGAAACCCACGCGGACACGGGGAGAACATGCAAACTCCTCACAGAAAGGCCTTCACCGGCCACAGGGCTCGAACCCAGACCTTCTTGCTGTGAGGCGACAGCGCTAACCACTACACCACCATGCCGCTCTCTGTTTTTCATCTTAATTATTGTTTGTCACAATAAAAACAATTTTCACCTTTAAAGTGGTAGGCATGTTGTGTAAATCAAATGGTGCTAACCCCCCAAAATCCATTTTAATTCCAGCTTGTAATGCAACAAAACAGGACAAACACCAAGGGGGATGAATACTTTTGCAAGACATTGTATATTAGTAAATGTACCTTCTGATCCTATTCCAGTAGCTATTTTGTTTGGTGTACCCCAATCTCCAGCCCACTGATATAAGACTGATTTCATAGCATTTGCCACTTTGTTAGCTAGGAGATTAATTTTACTGAGATGGAAATCTTCCACTCCACCAACAGTCCTTCATTGGTTAAAAGACTTTTTTGTCCTATTCTAAGGTAAAAAAGATGAGGGTTATGTTGCATGGCTCCACCACAAAATTTTACAAGACAAGGAACCCTCTTCTTGAATTTCTGAAATCAATTCAGTTGCCCTCTACCACTTTAAAATCCACTTCACACATCTATATCTACATGTTTGTGTCACCTGCATAGTTTGTGAGTACTGTACACTAATGTAGATAACACTCTATTACATTAATTATCACATTAACTGTGCCACCCGCTGTATTATTTCTTTCATCATTTTATTTCAAATTAAAACCAACATCACCATTCAAAACTGTATAGTTTACTGACTGTGAGTATATTTAGTGGGGAACCCCCACAGTACCCAGTTTCTGAGACAGACCCATATACACCGAACAAAAATATAAACGCAGCGGTCCATATTTTATGAAATACAAATGTTCAGATAGAAATTCATTTTCATTTTTATTTTCTATGTGCCCGAGCCCAGTCCAGACGAGAACGTCGTCGCCCAGCAGTCAGGTCCAATCCTCGATGAGGTCTACGTGCATGGAGGCCAGCTTCTCTGAGTCAGTTTCTCACAGTTTGACTGCTGACCCTGCGATTGTGTCTCCCCATGGTCTCATCTGCGGTCCGTGTTGCAGTCCGACACCGATCACGCAGGTGGGTCAGACGGATATGCCGGTCTTGTGCTGGAGTGGTGACACGTGGCCTGCGTGCATGTGGCATGTTGTCTGTGGTGCCATGCTGCTGAAATCGTCGTCGGAGGCGGACTATCGTGGAATGCACCCCCAATTGACGCCCTACAGCTCTGATGGACATTCCAGCCTGCAGCATGCCAATGGCTCGTTCCCGGTTGATTCTGGTCATCTGTGGCATCTTGACATTTGAACATTTTTGTCATTTTAGGGTGGCCTTTTATTGGCCCCACATAAAGGATGGTCATGACATGCATTACTCAGTGAAATTTTTGTCTGCAATGGTCACACCCGACTGGATCATGGATTATCTCAAGTCTGGGCACTGCTCAGAACTTGAGTAGAGGGACATTTTTTTTTTTTTTCAAAAAATGTTTACTGGTATGCTATACTATCATTTGATGTGGGCAGAAAAAAATCAGTATCGGATGTACAAAATAAATAAAATCTTTAGGTGCTGCGTTTATATTTTTGTTCAACGTATATCTAGCCTACTTGTAATCGGATATCCAGAATCTTCATGTTTTATTCATACCGAATTTAGAATCGACCAATGATCGGTGCGACGGCTTTTGACGTCACTTCACCAGGAAGTAAACAACAATGGCTGTACGTTGTACGAGTAAGTTAAACTACTCGTATTTGTTCATATTTTTAGCGGTGTTGATTTTGTTTGGAAAGCCGACCAGCTCTTTTTCTTCAGCTAAACCTGGACGTGGTGAATTCAGACATACCCAAAGTTTTCGAAGTGTTTCAGATCCTACAGCTCCACCTCCAGGGGTGAGTGACACAAACTTATTTTGTCTGTTTTTCAGAAGTTAATGCAGGAAAGCTCGGTCATGTTCGCAATGAAGTCACTTAAAAGACATTTAAACCGTCGCAGGTCAGGCTGCATCCCGGTGTCGTTGCGTCTGTCGTAATCGTCGCAACTGCTGCAGTCGTGGCTGCAGTTTTTATTATTAGGAAGTATTGCTTCCCGCAGAGGTGAGCAGTTCTTCAACATGTTCAGCTTGTTTAACTGGTTGTATATACATACATGCATGTCGACACTGTTAAGCTGAAGAATCAGCTCAGCTTTTATACTGTACATAACACTAGCCTAAAATAATCTAATCTAAGGTGAAACTTTTAAACTTGCAGTGATACCACATACAGATACTCTGTGCTCAGGCGGATGGAGGAGCAGAGAGGAGGAGGAGGAGAAGGAGAAGAAGAATCATCTGATGAGGTATAAATTTTACCTACTTTATTCACTAAGCTCAAGAGGAATTAAAGATTTAGCTAGTTCGACTCTACAGGCTAATTCTGTGTCTATGTTTATTTCTCAGGATCTTTTGGAGTGAAACCAGGCCTGATGTGGATTTTTATTTTCAAATAATCCTCTGGATTTTATTCATAAACAGTTTGTCCTTATCAGCCCCGTATTACTTCTGTCCTTAGTTTTAATGTCAAAGCCATTGTGGGCTTTTAAAGGTCAAATGGTGCTAGTAAACTTTGTAGCTATGAATGGTAAAATGATTTTTTTTTTAGGAACTGCATCGAGGATCTAATCTGATGAAGAAGCACTACTTTTATTCATCACACGCTTGTGAAATTCCTTTCTGCATTTAACCCATCTGAAGCAGTGAACACACACGTGAGCAATGAGCGCGCACACACATACCCAGAGCAGTGGGCAGCCATGCTAACAGCGCCCGGGGAGCAGTTGGGAGTTAGGTGCCTCGCTCAAGGACACCTCAGTCCAAGACTGTCCCATATTAACCTAACCGTATGTCTTTGGACTGTGGGGGAAACCGGAGCACCCAGAGGAAATCCACACAGACACGGGGAGAACATGCAAACTCCACACAGATTTATTCATATTTGTAGCGGTGTTGGTTTTGTTTGGAAAGCCGACCAGTTCTTTTTCTTCAGCTAAACAATCGCAAAATAGGGATCTGTGGAACACAGCCAATGAGGCTGTGAATATTATTATTATTATTATTATTATTATTAACAGGAAATTACAGCACACTTTTCAAAGCTACTCTAATTTTTTTTTAGTTTTAATGGGTCGGGATTAAGTTTGATCTAAAACTAAAAAAAAAAAACGTTCAACTTGAACTTTGATGTTTTCTGTTGATGGAAAGTTCAGGAATAAAACTACATGGCTCTGATACGATATGTGGTCAAAAATGTGGTCAAAAAAGATTTTGCTCCCCCCCCATTCAATTTTTTAAAATGTGAACAGGGGTTACATAAATGTGTTTGGTCTACCAGTATTCCTCTCCTTTATTATTAATTACCTCGCCCAGGATGGAGTCCACCAGGGGGCGAGGTATTGTTTTTGGTTGGGTTTCTTTGTTTGCTTGTTTCTTTGTTTTTTTTGTTAATGATATTACAGGAAAACAGCTGGATCAATCTTCAAGAAATTTTCAGGATAGATGGGCACTGGTCTCAAATAGAACCGCCAACATTTTGAGGGTCATCCAGTCAAGGTCACCAAAAAGGTCAAAATCGTTTTTGTTGTGGCTACTGCCTCATATAGAGGCGCTAGCCACTATGTCATCGTGCTGTAAGAGTGTAACAGTTGTGCACTGCACATGCGCATACACGTGTTCCGATTAAAATGGCCAGTGAGTGTATAGAATTCGGTTCACCATTTGAAATAAATGGACTAGACCAAAGAAATCGCTTTCAGACATGTTTATGCTTATTACAGAGGGAAAGTGTGTTCCACTGAGCTCTAGCACTGGGCCATTTCCAGGAAATAAGAGTTTTGGTCATGGCGATAGCGTGTGTATGTCAGCCTCGGTTCGGAGGTTTCAGTTTTGAAAACTGTAAGAGTAGAATAATATAAAGTGCAGACACTTGGTATATTTTACTTTTTTTTTAATTGTTCATTTTTGGATTACGCTTCATTTTTGTGGCTACTGCCTCATAGAGTGTGTGTGTATTTACTGTATGGACATGGTATCAGAAAACAATCTTATTTATAAGCAGTTTTTTCACATCTTCCTTCATATTCATCATAAGTGCTACCAGGTGAGGTTTGTTTTGCCTGGCAGCACTTGTTCTTAATTGAGATGATTGTGTTAAATCAGTCTTGAGTTATCCTATATTGGTGGACAACTTAAATAAGGTTCTTTCTGTATTATTATTTTGTGTTTGTTTTTATTATGCTGTCTGCAAAAGTGAGTAGATTTTCTTATGCTCAGTATTGTTAACTGATGTGCTATGACTATAGATTGTACTAGTGCATCTCAAAAAACTAGAATATCATGAAAATGTTCAATATTTTCCATCAGTTACTTAAGAAAGTGAAAATTTAATATATTCTTGACTCTGTACATGTAAACTAAAATGTTTCAAGCATTTTTCTATTTTCATTTTGATTATGATGGCCGACAGCGCAAAAAAAAAATCTAAAAATTTTAGAATATTTAATTTTGAGTTTGAGTAAAACAGTATAAACACCATGTATCTCTCAGTCTAGTTCAGTACACACAATCATGGGGAAGACGCTGACTTGACAGTTGTCCAGAAGATGATTGCTGACACCCTCCTCAAGGAGGATAAGCCACAGAAGGTTATTGCTGAAAAGACTGGCTGGAAAAGGTGCACAAGCAACAGGGATGACTGCAGCCCCGAGAGGATTGTCAAGAAAAGTCGATTCAAGAACTTGGGAGAGCTTCACAAGGAATGGACTGAGTCTGGTGTCAGTGCATCAAAAGCCACCATGCACAGACATCTTCAGGAAGGGGGCTACAACTGTCGCTTTCCTAATGTTAAGCCACTCCTGAACCAGAGACATCAGAAATGTCTTACCTGGGCTAAGGATAGAAGCAACTGGACTGTTGCTCAGTGGTCCAAAGTTTTTTTGTTTTTGTTTTTTTCAGATGAAAGCAAATTTTGAATTTCATTTGGAAATCAAGGTCCTGGAGTCTGGAGGAAGAGTGGAGAGGTACAGAATCCAAGGTGTTTGAAGTCCAGTGTGAAGTTTCCGCAGTCTGTGATGATTTGTGGTTCCATGTCATCTGCTGGTGTTGGTCCACTGTGTTTTATCAAGTCCAAAGTCAACACAGCCATCTACCAGGAGATTTTAGAGTACTTCATGCTTCCATTTGCTGACAAGCTTTATGGTGATGCTGATTTCCTTTTCCAGCAGAACTTGGCACCTGCCTACAGTGCCAAAACTACTACCAAATGGTTTGTTGGCCATGGTATTACTGTGCTTGATTGGCCAGCCAATTCCCCTGACCTGAACCCCATGGAGAATCTATGGGGTATTGTCAAGAGGGCGATGAGAAACATGCATCCCAAAAATACAGACGAGCTGAAGGCTGCTATCAAAGCAATCTGGGCTTTAGTTACACCTCAACAGTTCCACAGGCTGATCTCCTCCATGCCATGCTACATTGATGCAGTAATTTGTGGTAAAGGAGCCCCAGCAAAGTATTGAGTGTATAAATGTCCAATATCTGAAAAGCATGTTCATTTGATTGCTCTTAAGAAATATTCTAATAGTTTGAGATATTGAATTTCTGATTTTCATAAGCTATAAGCCATAATCATCAAAATTAAAACAAAAAAGGCTTGAAATATTTCACTTTGTCACGAATATAGAATATATAAAACTTTACCTTTTTGAATTAAATTACGAAAAAATGAACTTTCACGATATTCTAATTTTTTTTTAGATGCAGTAGTATTAGATTGTATGCCTTGATATGTACCTCTGAAACACTGAAGGATTTTATGACTTGAAAATGTGTAATCAGTGATGAGCCACTCAATATTAAAGTTATTTCAAACCACAGTGTTTTATTTTGTCAACTATGTTTATTGGTTTATCAATCTTGCAATTGACAGAACACAGTAATAATATTTGTGCACATATTGTCATACAAACAATGTTGACACCTGGCCAAAGTTGGCAGTGAAAGAACATGAACTTATAAACATAGACTTGTGCCAGCTTTCAAAAATTACACTCGTGTTAAACGTGGGTATACGTACACACTGGCAGACGTAGTACAGGTTACAAATTATAGACACATAAAACTAAAATTAAAATAAAAAGGAGCCTTTGTGAATGATATTATGGTCTACATACAGGAAGCTTTGCTTACAATTCAAGTAGAAAGGAGGTGGGTTTGTAGAGTGTTATCTACATTAATGTACAGTACTCACAAACTATGCAGGTGACACAAACATGTAGATATAGATGTGTGAAGTAGATTTTAAAGTGGTAGAGGGCAACTGAATTGATTCCAGTAATTCAAGAAGAGGGTTCCTTGTCTTGTAAAATTTTGTGGTGGAGCCATGCAACATAACCCTCATCTTTTTTACCTTAGAATAGGACAAAAAAGTCTTTTAACCAATGAAGGACTGTTGGTGGAGTGGAAGATTTCCATCTCAGTAAAATTAATCTCCTAGCTAACAAAGTGGCAAATGCTATGAAGTCAGTCTTATATCAGTGGACTGGAGATTGGGGCACACCAAACAAAATAGCTACTGGAATAGGATCAGAAGGTACATTTAATATACAATGTCTTGCAAAAGTATTCATCCCCCTTGGTGTTTGTCCTGTTTTGTTGCATTACAAGCTGGAATTAAAATGGATTTTGGGGGGTTAGCGCCATTTGATTTACACAATATGCCTACCACTTTAAAGGTGAAAATTGTTGTTTTATTGTGACAATAATTAAGATGAAAAAACAGAGCGGCACGGTGGTGTAGTGGTTAGCGCTGTCGCCTCACAGCAAGAAGGTCCAGGTTCAAGCCCCGTGGCCGACGAGGGTCTTTCTGTGCAGAGTTTGCATGTTCTCCCCATGTCCACGTGGGTTTCCTCTGGGTGCTCCGGTTTCCCCCACAGTCCAAAGACATGCAGGTTAAGTTAACTGGTGACTCTAAATTGACCAAAGGTGTGAATGTGAATGGTTGTCTGTGTCAGCCCTGTGATGACCTGGAGACTTGTCCAGGGTGTACCCCGTCTTTCGCCCATAGTCAGCTGGGATAGGCTCCAGCTTGCCTGCGACCCTGTAGAACAGGATAAAGCGGCTAGAGATAATGAGATGAGAAAAAACAGAGATCTAGAGTGTGCATAGGTATTCACTCCCTTTCGTATGAAACCCCTAAATAAGAGCTGGTCCAACCAATTCACTTCATAAGTCACATAATTAGTTGATTAAGATCCACCTGAGTGCAATCAAAGTGTCACATGATGTCTGTTTGAATCAACCTGTTCTGGAAGGACCCTGACTCTGCAACACTACTAAGCAAGCAACATGAAAACCAAGGAGCACTCCAAACATGTCAGAGACAAAGTTGGGAAGAAGTATGGATCAGGGTTGGGTTATAAAAAATATCCCAAACTTTGAATATCCCAGGGAGCATGATTAAATCCATTATATGTCACCACGACAAACCTGACAAGAGAAGGCCACCCACCAAAACTCACAGACCAGGCAAGGAGGGCATTAATCAGAGATGCAACAAAGACACCAAAGCTAACACTGAAGGAGCTGCATCCACAGCAGAGATGGGAGTATCTGTCCATAGGACCACTTTAAGCCATACACTCCACAGAGTGGGGCTTTATGGAAGAGTGGCCAGAAAAAAATTCATTGCTTAAGAAAACATATTTGGAGTTTGCCCAACAGCATGTGGCAGACTCCCCAAACACATGAAAGAAGATTCTCTGGTCAATTGAGACTAAAATTGATCTTTTGGGCCATCTTGGGAAATGCCATGTGTGGTGCAAACCCAACACCCTGAGAACACCATTCCATGGTGGTGGCAGCATCATGCTGTGGGGATATTTTTCATCTGTAGGGACAGGAAAGTTGGTCAGGACTGAAGGAAAGATGGATGACACTAAATACAGGGCAATTCTGGAGGAAAACCTGTTTGAGTCAGCCAGAGGTTTGAGACTAGGATGAAGGTTCACATTCCAGCAGGACAATGACCCGAAATGTACTGCTAAAGCTACACTGGACTGGTTTAAAGGGAAACATTTAAATATCTTGGAATGGCCTAATCAAAGCCAAGACCTCAATCCAATTGAGAATCTGTGGCATAACTTGAAGATTGGTATACACCAACGCAACCCATCTAACTTGAAGGAGTTGGAGCAGCTTTGCCTTGAGGAATGGGCAAAACTCCCAGTGGCTAGATGTGCTAAGCTAATAGAGACATACCCCAAGAGACTTGCAGTTGTAACTGCAGCAAAAGGTGTCTCAACAAAGTATTGACTTTTTTTTGGGGGGGGGGGGGGGGGAGGGTATTCAGAGCAAATTCTACTATACGTACAGGATATTATGCCCTTTTCACTATAGCAAAAGCCTGATTAACCAGAAAGTTACAGGATCCTTACCCTTACAGCTCATCTTTCTTGTCTTCATGTTGTCTACCTTCAGTAGTACTTTAAAATATTGTATTTCTGAAACTGATCGACCACCAGAAAGAAACTGTTTAAGAACCCACAGTTTAGAGAGGCTCCAGAGAGTAGTAAAGGCTGCCCTCTCCCCTCCCTGATGGACATTTACACCTCCTGCTGCCTTAGCAGAGCTAATAACATTAGCAAGGACAGCTCCCACCCTGGCTTTGATCTGTTTGACCTGTTGCCCTCAGGGAGGCCCTACAGGTTCATCAGGACAAAAACAAATAGATTCAAAAACAGCTTCTTTCCAAAAGCCATAACCACCCTGAACTCGAATATGCTCTGACTTTATAGTCTAACCCCCTGTACAATACTTTATTTTATAATGTGACTCTCTTCGTGCAATAATTTATAATGTGCAATACTTTATAATAGGACTCTTTCTGTGTAATACTTTATAATGTGCAATACCTCACTCCATAATGTGAAACACAACACATATGCCTCAGGACTGTGCACCTTACACCCTCACCTTTTTTTTCTTCTTTTCTACACGCTGTTTGCACTGTTATTGGAGTTGCTTTTAATCTCATTGTACATGGGTATAATGACAATAAAGGCATTCTATTCTATTCTATACCTGTTGTCCCTGGTTACACACCCTGAACTCAAATATATTTTTATCCACTGTTTGTTTTAAGTCTTTCCCTATATAGCTTGCACTCAAATTGAAAATATGTAGTCATCCATCTACAGTGGTGCTTGAAACTTTGTGAACCCTGTAGAAATTTTCTATATTTCTGCAAAAATATGACGTAAAACATCATCAGATTCTCACACAAGTCCTAAAAGTAGATAAAGAGAACCCAGTTAAACAAGTGTAGCCCATCCTATTACCATTCAAATAAATAAGAGGACCAAAGTGGGTTCGCGCTAAGTTATAGCAAGTATTGGTACCTGTCAGTGTAATTATCCTAAAGCGAGTGGAGTCTGACAAGTAATATACGGAATTTTCAAAAGGAAAAATATTTATTCAGAACACCAGGTGCACACTCAATAGCAACATAAATTGTTGTCTGTGACCAATGTTCAAAAGGGTAAATAAAAAAAAAGGAAAAATCCCAACCAATACAATACAAACAACACTTATGTCACCCCTGTGTAAACCAGCAGAAATAAAATAACCAAGGATGTTACACACTAGTTGCGTTCATAAATTTCCCCGTAACAAATAGTAAGTGCCCCTTTAACCAAACAAAAGGCTTCCCCTTTACAAGTAAATCCGTCACACGGTCGCCCCACTATCACTGTAAACTAAACAAATGTTTCCCCAAGCACTCAGAGAAACCGCGACGCTTACTTCACACTTTTAGTTACAATCACACAAATGCACCGGTGCACCAAAAGAAAAAACAAAAGAAAAAGCCGGCTATGAAAATAACAAACGTTGCAGGCCTGTTGCGTCTCACTAGTTTTGCTTCCTTCCAAAAGTCTGTTATTACTCACGACACCCAGCGAGCTGTAGCGGGATGATTTTTATGTTGTCACATATCGCCCATGCAACCATCCGACACGAAGCGCGAGCCTCCCTCGTTGCCCGGATGAACCACTGACTTTACCCGGGTCGTCAGTGGCGCTATCCGGGGTGCGTTGATCCCTCGATGGTTACCTGGTGGAACCTCAGACGTGCCTGGTAGTCTGAGGCGCTAACCAAGCAACGTTCGCTGTCTTCTTTGTCTAACTATAGCCAACAACGGCTGCGTGGCTATGCACTTAACTAGCTGCTGGCACAACTCATGTGCGTTGCCTTAACTCGGTGTCCACCTCGCAATGTTTACAACTAGTTGCTGCCCGGTATTAAAATCAAGCCTCCCCAAACTCGGATGGCTTGGTTCATCAACAATAAACTGTTACAAATTATCAGTAACTGAGTAAATAATGAAATATTTCTCAAACTTTAGCCTTCTCCAAGCAGCTTGCCCGGAGCTCCCCTTTTATTCCTCCTTTTTTTTTCATTTCCCTCCTTCCTCCCTCCCCCTCAAGTCCCGCGATAACTTCATGAACTCACGTATACAGTATTTCCCCTTTTACTCTCTGATGGAACATCTCTCATTAAATCTTATCTAGGTGCTTTCACAATGTTTTAACAGAAATAAAAAACAAAAATACAAATATTCTGCTCATCATAAATTTTACCACCATTTATTACTGACAATAAATTGACATGCTAAGATGCAGTCACGTGACTCGGAGATGGCATCCGGGTTACACCCTCCCCCTTCAAATGGTCTGTATGTCCCCATCAGACTGTTGAAACAATACGAATCATCAAACATGCAGCCTTGGGGCTGTGCCCCTCTTTGTTGATCAATACCCGTAGACCCTTATGCTGAATAACTAAAGGGCGAGTTGAAGGTTCCCCCAACTCATCATAGGTAAACCGCAGCCCAGGCTTTGTGTGTCGCCTCTCTCTCAGGGCAGGCTGTTTTACACCTTGACTGTCAACAGATACAATGACACTGTCTGTATCATCGGTAGCACCTTCTAGCGGCTCTAAGTGAGCTTGTTGCCCATCCACATCATCACTGTCCAATACCACCCCAGTATCTGCTTCTCTGATAGGGGAACTCTCATCTCCGCTATTATCAAACTCTCTACTCTCTGTAGCAGGTTGTGTTGGCGGAGGGGAGGGTACTTCCAACACATCTTGGTCTCTACTTTCTATGCCCACAGATCCTTCAAGAGGTGGGGTGAGGTAAGGCTCTAAACTCACACTCGCTCCAGGGGCATAATAATCATCACTATCAGAGGAACTGGACTCATGGTCAGTGTGTTGTGGGCGGTGACTATTTTGTGTTGCCCTGTGTTTGTGCCGTGTAGACACCCCCTTGTCGGCTGGCCCCGGTGCCTCATTGCCATTAGTCTGTGGATAGGGCAATCGTACTAACTCGCCAATGGGTAATAAATGATCTCTATGTAGAGTTTTCACTGCCCCTGTTCCCATTTCTGGTCGCACCCGATAAACTGGTAAGTTTGGCAACTTATCAAGGACTACATAGGGCAGTGAAGCCCATTTGTCTTTCAGCTTCTGCCTCCCAGTTCCCCCTAATGCACGTATAAGTACTCTGTCCCCCTTTTCCAGAGCCTGATGTCGTAAAGTTAGGTCATAAGCCCTTTTGTTCTTTTGATGGTTCTTTGTGGAGGCTTCCATGGCCAACTGGTATGCAGTTTTGAGGTCACGCCTCAGGTTGTCAACATACTTCGGGTGAGTGACCGCCTCCTCACTGTCTAGCACTGCCTGAAAACACACATCTATGGGCAGGCGGGCCTCTCTCCCGAACATTAGAAAATAAGGGGAGTAACCTGTGGCATCATTTTGGGTGCAGTTGTATGCGTGCACAAGCATGGCTATTTGTTGGCTCCATCTTTGTTTCTTTCCAGGATCTAGAGTACCCAACATGGACAGCAGAGTACGGTTAAACCTCTCAGGTTGAGGGTCCCCCTGAGGATGGTAAGGAGTCGTTCTAGACTTTCGGATCCCCAACACTCTGAGCATCTCTTTGATCAATCGGCTCTCAAAATCCCTCCCTTGATCGGAATGGATCCGAGCGGGCAAACCATAATTGACAAAGAACTTCTCAACCAATACTCGTGCGACCGTAGGTGCCTTCTGATCCCGAGTTGCATAGGCTTGTGCATATCTTGTAAAGTGGTCTGTCACTACTAAAACATTTGCGATTCCGCGGGAATCTGGCTCGATCGATAAAAAATCAATGCACACCAGCTCGAGTGGTCCACTACTGGTAAGCTGATTTAAGGGAGCCACACGTCCAGGGAGAGTCTTCCTAGCTACACATCTGCCGCAGTTTTTTATGTAGTTGGCGATGTCATTTGCCATCTTAGGCCAGAAAAATCTTTCCCTCATCAATTCAACGACACGTTCAATGCCCAAATGGCCTCCATCATCATGTAGTGACTTAAGGGCAGGGACTCTCAACTGCTTGGGTAGCACGAACTGGGAGATCTTCTTCCCTAATTTCCTGACAGTGTTTCGATATAGCACCCCATTCTTGATAACGAGACGTGGCCACTCTCTTCGTAAGGCACCAAGTTCTGGCGAGTCATGTGGGGAGGCACTTTTACGTCCTGCTAGCAGGGCTTGTTTCATTTTAGTGATAGTGTCATCTCCATCCTGTGCCCCACGCAACTCTGCTAAACTAAAGGGCTCTAAATTCCGTTCGTTGACCTGGACTGTGTGAACATACGCCTTCGGAACGCACTGGGGTGGTGCACCCAACTGATCAATGCATCATGTTGCGGGGTCACGGAGCAAGGGGGCATGAATGGGCTTACAAATGGCTTTCACCCCAGCAGGGGAGATACACTCAACCTCACCGGCTATATTTCGGGATAAAAGGTCAGCATCAACATTTTCACGGCCTGGTCTGTATTGTATGCTGAAATCATATACAGACAAGGCCGCCAACCACCTATGGCCACAGGCATTCAATTTGGCACTAGTCAGGACGTAAGTTAGTGGATTATTGTCGGTGCGTACAGTAAAACGAAGGCCATAAAGGTAGTCGTGAAATTTATCGACTACCGCCCACTTCAGCGCTAGAAATTCGAGTTGATGGACTGGGTAGTTGTGTTCTGATCCACTGAGCTTTCTGCTTGCAAATGCTACTGGTCGCAACCCTTCTGGGTATTCTTGGTTGAGCACAGCTCCCAGGCCATCAAAACTGGCGTCCACGTGCAGTATGTAAGGGCGTGTTGGGTCAGCGAATGCTAAAACTGGGGCCTGAAGCAAGCAAGTCTTAATTTTTTGGAATGCCTCTGTACAAGCAGGAGTCCATCGGTCTCCAAACGGCTCGGTCTTGCTCAAGTAAAGTTTTCCCTGTTCATTTTGTTTTGGTCGCCCCCTTCGGGGGGGTTCATAACCTCTCGTCAAATCAGTCAGGGGGCGTACAATTGCCGAGTAGTTAGCGATAAACCGTCTGTAATAACCACAGAACCCTAAAAATGACTGCAACGTCTTTAAGTTTGTGGGCTGTGGCCACTGGGACACCGCAGTAATCTTGTCTGGGTCTGTTGAGACCCCATCTTCAGACACAATGTGTCCAACATACTTAACGCAGGTACGAAAGAACTGACACTTATCAATGGACACTTTCAGACCAAATTCTTCCAGGCGGTCCAAAACTTTAAGCAATCGCTCTTCGTGCTCTTCAAGGGTGCGGCTGAACACAATTACATCGTCCAGATATACCAGGCACTGTAACAGATGCATATCTCCCACTGCTTTCTCCATCAAACGTTGGAACGTTGCAGGAGCACCCATGATGCCCTGCGGCATTCGTTCAAATTGATAGAAACCCAGTGGGCAGATAAAAGCTGTCTTCTCCTTGTCCTCTTCAGACATAGGAATCTGGTAATAACCGCTTCTCAAATCTAAAACGGAAAACCACTTGCTCCCGGATAGGCAGTCGAGTGCATCGTCTATCCTGGGCACGGTGTACTGATCAGGAATAGTGCGGGTGTTTAGGGTTCTGTAATCAATACACATGCGAACTTTGCCACTCTTTTTCCTTGCCACGACGATGGGCGATGCGTATGGGCTACGTGATTCCCTAATTATTCCGGCCGCCAACAACTCCTGTAAATGGCGCCGTACATCATCAATATCCCCTGGAGCAATGCGTCGGGACCGTTCTCTAAAAGGTCTGCAGTCTGTCAGCCTAATGCGGTGCTCCACATCTTTTGCCAACCCCACATCCCATTCCTCCACGGAGAACACTTTGGTCCTTTCAGCTAACTTCTGAGCCAGTCTGTCTTGCCATATCTGGGGTAACGGGGAGTTGCCAAAATCAAACAGAGCTGGATCAATGGCATCCTGAGTTGATGGAGCCTGGGCAAGACCAGTTACCACGTCTGCTTTATGGATCTGAGCGATGACTGTCCCTTTGGGAATGGATTTTGTTTTTAGTGAGACATTCTGTAGGAGAACTTTACAATGATCTTTATCCAGGTCAGTTGGTAACAACACACAAGGAGGTAAGGCCACTCCCTGTGGCAATGCATTCGAGCTATCTACAACCAGTATGCCCGGAGTTCCTGCACCGTCGATCGTGGCCTTGCCAACAGCTAGACAGGATTCCCCAGGTGTCAAGGTAAGTGGCCCTGGGCCTACCCACTTCACCTGTCCCACATGATCAGCCGTAAGACTTTTCATGGGTTCGTAGCTCGGTGTTGGGAGACCAGTAGTCACTCTCCAGGTTGTCGCGGGGTGACGGCCACTTGATCTGATACATGCCACACGTTCATGGCGGAATGCCCTCGCATTGGTACCTATGATCACGGGTACTTGGTCTGGCCCTTGAGGGTCAGGACAAACCAATGCTAAGACTGTCTGGGTAAGGCAATTGCCCTCATCATCTTCAATCTGCAGAGAGACTGCCACATAACCCAGGTATGGGTAGCTGCTGTCACTTAAACCCCAGATACACAAACTAGAAATGGGCTGAATGGTAAGATGAGACAAATGTTCATGGTACCACTTCTCAAAAATAATAGTAACCGTAGACCCGCTATCCATTAGAGCCATGCATGCCTGTCCCTCTATCTTCACAGGGCTCAGAGATGGTTTTCCCACCAACCCATCAGGAAGGAGGGAGGCGACTGGGGTCTCCACGTGACTTTTCTTTGCAGGGCAATGTGTATCTGCAGAGGCGGGTTGATTCTGGGAAAAGTCGTGGTCTTCACCCTTTTGCTTACGCAAATTGCGAATAAGTCGAGTGATGACTTTAGCGGAGTCTTCTTCAGCATTGCACCGAGTGGCTATATGTCCATCCTGCCCGCAGCGATAGCAAAAATACTCTCCTAACCCACTAGGAGGCTGCGCCCTCCTACTGCTAGCAGGCACTGGTTTGCTATAAGAGCTACCCGCACCCTGGGGCTTCCATTCTGGGGTTGTACTGAAGGGCATACTTCGGTGGTTCACAGCCATAATCTGTAATTGTTGCTGTAGGTCAGATACCTGTCTTTGTAATGCCCGCACCTCACTGTCGTTGTCCATTTGATTACTGGGTGGAGCTACGGTAGTCTCTGTCTCCCTGCTGGGAGCTGAGTGTCTTGCTTCGTTAGCTGTCAGCTTCGCAACCACCACTCTGAGCTTATCCAGTTCGGCTCGGAGCTTAGCTGCATCTGTGGAACTCAGCGGCTCATCATCATTTGTTCTAACCTGCCGTATTGTGGCTTTGGGGTTCGGGGGCGGTGACCTCTGTCTCACTGACTGCTGATCTTCCTCTTCCCGGATTTCAGTTAGCAGCTGTAAAAATGAAGGGGGTGAGTCCTTGCGCTCACAGAGGCGTAGTTGTACCAGCATAAGGTCTGACTCGATTGCCCCTCGTAGAAGTTGTTCAATACGCACCCGATCTCTCTGGCTAGCTGCTACACCACCCCTAAAAACAACCTTAGTTAATGCATGTTCAACGCGGCGCAGAAAGTCTGACAATCGCTCTCCTTGATTTTGGCGAAGTGATCTAAATGTATAATACAGGTCCTCTCCGGATACAGAAGAGCCAAAGGCCCGCTCCAAGGCCTCTAGATAGTCTTTGGGTGTTGCTTGAGGGTCACTAGACCTAACCGCTTGAGCTATCTCTAATGCAGGGCCTTTTAAGCTCTCAATGATGCGTTTGCGTTTTTCGCCAACAGAGCACTCACATTCATCCACCATCAAATGGGCCTGCATCAGCCAAGTGTCGAGGGTTTCTTCCCCAGCTGGGGTTGGGGCGTTTCCGGAGAAAGCTCGTAACCTCCGAAAAGCAGTGTTCTCAGGTACTACCGGTCGTTGTGTTTTCTCTAAAATATCCCCTATGGACTTTAGGAACTGCTGCTCGGTTGTGAGTGGTGGTGACGCAGTCTGCTGTACAGGCTTTGGGGTCACACTTTCTTCTTCTTCTGAACCGGGCACACTGAGTGTCCAAGGCTCCCCTCCCGTGCTAGGTACCACATCTAGTGGAATTGCTTTTATATTCACCACCTCACTACAAGCACACAGTACCACTAATCCATTAGTTTGGGGATCGAACATTTTTCCCTTCACTTTAACCCGACCAAGGCGTTTAATTGAATTGAGAGTTTCTTCCAATGTGTCATTGCTGACATCAGCTAAGACACGACGGACTACCAAGGCATGTTTGGGGTCTAGCCCCTCCCCCTTACACCAATTGACCAAAAAAGACATTGCTACTGGTAAGTTATTATATTAAACTAAACTACTCCACTCACTTATTACGTTAGCCACCAGCTTAAATACTATACCCACTGCTAGATAAATCCCATCCTCGTCGCCATTTTATGTAGCCCATCCTATTACCATTCAAATAAATAAGAGGACCAAAGTGGGTTCGCGCTAAGTTATAGCAAGTATTGGTACCTGTCAGTGTAATTATCCTAAAGCGAGTGGAGTCTGACAAGTAATATACGGAATTTTCAAAAGGAAAAATATTTATTCAGAACACCAGGTGCACACTCAATAGCAACATAAATTGTTGTCTGTGACCAATGTTCAAAAGGGTAAATAAAAAAAAAGGAAAAATCCCAACCAATACAATACAAACAACACTTATGTCACCCCTGTGTAAACCAGCAGAAATAAAATAACCAAGGATGTTACACACTAGTTGCGTTCATAAATTTCCCCGTAACAAATAGTAAGTGCCCCTTTAACCAAACAAAAGGCTTCCCCTTTACAAGTAAATCCGTCACACGGTCGCCCCACTATCACTGTAAACTAAACAAATGTTTCCCCAAGCACTCAGAGAAACCGCGACGCTTACTTCACACTTTTAGTTACAATCACACAAATGCACCGGTGCACCAAAAGAAAAAACAAAAGAAAAAGCCGGCTATGAAAATAACAAACGTTGCAGGCCTGTTGCGTCTCACTAGTTTTGCTTCCTTCCAAAAGTCTGTTATTACTCACGACACCCAGCGAGCTGTAGCGGGATGATTTTTATGTTGTCGCATATCGCCCATGCAACCATCCGACACGAAGCGCGAGCCTCCCTCGTTGCCCGGATGAACCACTGACTTTACCCGGGTCGTCAGTGGCGCTATCCGGGGTGCGTTGATTCCTCGATGGTTACCTGGTGGAACCTCAGACGTGCCTGGTAGTCTGAGGCGCTAACCAAGCAACGTTCGCTGTCTTCTTTGTCTAACTATAGCCAACAACGGCTGCGTGGCTATGCACTTAACTAGCTGCTGGCACAACTCATGTGCGTTGCCTTAACTCGGTGTCCACCTCGCAATGTTTACAACTAGTTGCTGCCCGGTATTAAAATCAAGCCTCCCCAAACTCGGATGGCTTGGTTCATCAACAATAAACTGTTACAAATTATCAGTAACTGAGTAAATAATGAAATATTTCTCAAACTTTAGCCTTCTCCAAGCAGCTTGCCCGGAGCTCCCCTTTTATTCCTCCTTTTTTTTTCATTTCCCTCCTTCCTCCCTCCCCCTCAAGTCCCGCGATAACTTCATGAACTCACGTATACAGTATTTCCCCTTTTACTCTCTGATGGAACATCTCTCATTAAATCTTATCTAGGTGCTTTCACAATGTTTTAACAGAAATAAAAAACAAAAATACAAATATTCTGCTCATCATAAATTTTACCACCATTTATTACTGACAATAAATTGACATGCTAAGATGCAGTCACGTGACTCGGAGATGGCATCCGGGTTACACCAGCAAGACAAAAATATTATACTTGGTCATTTATTTATTGAGGAAAACAATCCAATATTACATATCTGTGAGTGGCAAAAGTATGTGAACCTCTAGGATTAGCAGTTAATTAGAAGGTGAAATTAGAGTCAGGTGTTTTCAATCAATGGGATGACAATCAGGTGTGATTGGGCACCCTGTTTTATTTAAAGTCAGGGATCTATCAAAGTCTGATCTTCACAACACATGTATGTGGAAGTGTATCATGGCACAAACAAAGGAGATTTCTGAGGACCTCAGAAAAAGCATTGTTGATGCTCATCAGGCTGGAAAAGGTTACAAAACCATCTCTAAAGAGTTTGGACTCCACCAATCCACAGTCAGACAGATTGTGTACAAATGGAGGAAACTCAAGACCATTGTTACCCTCCCCAGGAGTGGTTGACCAACAAAGATTAAGGTGAGCAACTGCTGAGCAAGGTGTGTAATAGTCAGTGAGGTCACAAAGGATCCCAGGGTAACTTCTAAGCAACTGAAGGCCTCTCTCACATTGGTTAATGTTCATGAGGCCACCATCAGGAAAACAATGAACAACAATGGTATGCATGGCAGGGTTGCAAGGAGAAAGCTACCACTCTCCTAAAAGAATATTGCTGCTCATCTGCAGTTTGCTAAAGATCACGTGGACAAGCCAGAAGGCTATTGGAAAAATGCTTTGTGGATGGATGAGACCAAAATAGAACTTTTTGGTTTAAATGAGAAGCGTTATATTTGGAGAAAGGAAAACACTGCATACCAGCATAAGAACCTAATCCCATCTGTGAAACATGGTGGTGGCAGTATCATGGTTTGGGCCTGTTTTGCTGCATCTGGGCCAGGATGGCTTGCCATCATTGATGGAACAATGAATTCTGAATTATACCAGTGAATTCTAAAAGAAAATGTCAGCACATCTGTCCATGAGCTGAATCTCAAGAGAAGGTGGGTCATGCAACAAGACAACGACCCTAAGCACACAAGTCATTCTACCAAAGAATGGTTAAAGAAGAATAAAGTTAATGTTTTGGAATATGGCCAAGTCAAAGTCCTGACCTTAATCCAATCGAAATGTTGTGGAAGGACCTGAAGCGAGCAGTTCACATGAGGAAACCCACCAACATCCCAGAGTTGAAGCTGTTCTGTATGGAGGAATGGGCTAAAATTCCTCCAAGTTGTTGTGCGGGACTGATCAACAGTTACCGGAAACATTTAGTTGCAGTTATTGCTGCACAAGGGGGTCACACCAGATACTGAAAGCAAAGGTTCACATACTTTTGCCACTCATGGAAATGTAATATTGGATCATTTTCCTTAATAAATAAATGACCAAGTATAATATTTTTGTCTCATTTGTTTAACTGGGTTCTCTTTATCTACTTTTAGGACTAGTATGAAAATCTGATGATGTTTTAGGTAGAGTTGAGCCGGATACTCAGCTGAAACGAGTATCCAATACGGATAAAGCACTTTTGCCGAGTACGAGTATTATACGAGTAATACGAATCAATATCTGTGCTCAGCCTGAATGAAAATCCTCACACAGCATCACAGCACCCCTCCCCTACACACACCGCTCTGCTCACTCACACAGAGCACAGCTCTCTGTCTCTCCCTCAGTCACTCAGGTTCGCGGCTCTTTTCCGTTAACGTTTCGGGTTTCTTCAGCTTCAAGTTTGTTTTTATTTCAGTTTGTACTTACTTATAACCAGTAGAGTTCTGGTAAACGTGGGTTCGTTCAGACGTGGTGCTTGGTAGAAAGCGACTCGCGTTGCGTCTGCCTGTCAGAGATTTTTTCTTTTTTTAACCGTCGATTAAAAGCAGTTTTTTTGACTTCACGCATTGAGTGTCTGACACTTTCTTGCTGTAATTCATGTAAAAATAAAGGTAGTAGTGGTATAAGTATTACAAATTAAGCTACACACATACACACACTCACTCTCTCTCTCTCTCTCTCTCTGCCGGTCGTCGGAGTTTTTTATTAAACCGTCAGTTGGCTCTAACCAGTTTTATTTTACTTCACGCACTGAGTGTCTGACACTTTCTAGGTAGTAGTGGTATAAATAATATTACAAATTAAGCTAAACACACACACACACACACACACTCACACACACACACCTGGTGTGGAAATAAAAAAAATAAAAAAAGAACCAGAAAAAATCACACTGATCATAAAAAAATTAAAAGTTAAAAAAAAAGAAAGTTATGTTGAGTATGAAAACTCTTGTTCATTACATTTCATTTCATAATTGCAACCGCATGTGTTGTATTCATTATTGCAAAACTTGTTCTGTAAATAGTTTGTTTGCTATCGTGATCAAAACCATTGATCTGAAGCTCAATGCTGATGCTGTCCTGTAAATAGTTTTCTAATCAGCAATAAATATAACAATTTCTGATCAACCCATATCAATTGCATGCTTAAAATAACATACTGGTTAAAGCCCCGCCCGTTTCAAGACAACCAGACCCACTTCCGGGTTAAATCCCGCCCACTTCCGGGTTAGGCCCCGCCCACTCCGAGTACGGATACGGATACAGATAATTCATATGGTTAACAGATACAGATAATGCTGTACTCGCTCATCCCTAGTTTTAGGTCATATTTATGCAGAAATATAGAAAATTCTAAAGGGTTCACAAACTTTCAAGCACCACTGTAGCTATCTGAATTAAAGCTACTTTATAAACATTCTCACTCACTTTTACTGACTGGTTTATCCTCAGGGTTGCAGTGGATACAACCTCTATCCTAATTCACACAGTCATTCAAACCTAGGGGTAATTTATCCGAGGCTATCCACCTACTGACATATTATTAGGAGGAAACCAGATAAAACTATATACAGAAACCCTACACAGATAGTAACCTGAGTTTAGGATTGAATCCAGGAACTTGGAACTGTGAGGTAGCAATGCTACCGGCTGCTCCACTGCACCACCCACTATACAAAGAATGATCTTTGATTGCAACAGTTGTATTTACTCAGACTGAGTTAACTAAATATTTAAATAAACATTGTGGTAGTGGTGGTGGTGTGAAGTGTGTGCACTGAAAGCAAAACGCGAGGATCCTGAGGGCAGACAGAGAAGGCACAACCTTTATGTACTGGGCATACCTGAGAGACTTGAAGGGCCCTGTCTGACTGAGTTCATTGCTCATCTTCTTCATGACAGGACTTGGATGAGAAACCTTTGCTGGACAGGGCGCACCGCTCTCTACATCCAAAGCTGAAGGAGGGAAAACCACCGTGAGCATTCATTATCAGGGAGCATTACTACCATGTCCATGACAAGATTCTCCTGCGGGCGGCTGAGGCAGCCCCACTAACGCACTTGGGCAACAAGTTGTTTATCTTCCCTGATTTTACAGTGGCAGTAGCAAAGAAACATACAACATTCGTGTCAGTAAAGAACATGATTGCCCTGGAATCAAGCAGAACTGAGAATTACTCTACCAACTGGTGCTGTCCACAAATTCACCGATCCTGCTGCAGCCATGGCCTTCGTCAACTCTGAATTGCGTGTAACAGTGTAATAGGAACACTCGTAACCCATGTGGTATACTTCATAGTTTTATATTCCATAGATTCCTTTCCAAACGCAGCCCTGAATAGGCTGCCAATTGATGCAAATAACTGAGTGACGTTCTCTTATTATCAGTCTGTCATTTGATGGTTTTCTAAGGTTCAGAGTATCGTCTTGCTTGAGCTGCCCTCATCTCTTGTTGGGCAATGCATTTATTACTATTATATTGATTCTGTCATGTGAATACTTTTTTGCTTTTTTTTTTAATGCTGTGCTTCTTGTTAACTTTACATATGCCATATTTATAGCACTTGGCCCAGCGGGCTTATAGTAAGTCAGTGCCCACTGACATGTTCTTAGGGAGGTTAGTGATGTATCCCTTGGGGGGGATAAGTCCAGCAAGTTGCTAGCGCATCAGCTGTGCCAGAGATCCTCAGCTTGCCAAATTGTACAAATTTGAACATACACAGACACCACAACTGATCCACAGTAAATAAATGATCGATTTAAAAACTTACAGTCACTTATACACCTCTGAGCAACACAGTCAGCTGTCAGATTTTGACTTCTTTTTAATAATCTCCCTATACGAAATGTAGATACAGCCTTAGCATCAATCTTAGAGCAACCAATCTCAACAGAGGAGATTACTAAAGCAGCTTGTGCTATGCAGAGTGGCAAATGTCCTGAGCCAGATGGTTATCCCATTGAATTTTACAAGAAATTCTCAGATAAACTAAACCCTCTCCTATCTGACATGTTTAATGAGTCTTTCACATCCAAATGCTTTCCTCAGTCTTTGTGACAAACATCAATCTCCTTGATATTAAAAAAGAACAAAGACCCACTTGACTGCAGTTCATACAGACCCATCTCATTGATCAATGTAGATGCAAAACTGTTAGTTAAAATGTTGGCAATGTGTCTAGATTCAATTCTTCTTACATTAATTTCTAATTTCGAAGATCAAACTGGATTAATTATAAATAGGCACTCCTTCTTCAATGTCAGATGTCTATTTAACATTACATACGCCCCCTCTTCGCCCATTAGTCCAGAAGCTGTTATTTCTTTAGATGCAAAGAAAGCCTTTGACTGGGTGGAATGGGAGTACCTTTTCTATACTTTAGAGAAGTTTGGATTTGGACAAAACTTCATTTCATGTGTGAAGCTTCTATATGGCGGCACGGTGGTGTAGTGGTTAGCGCTGTCGCCTCACAGCAAGAAGGTCCTGGGTTCGAGCCCCGGGGCCGGCAAGGGCCTTTCTGTGTGGAGTTTGCATGTTCTCCCCGTGTCCGCGTGGGTTTCCTCCGGGTGCTCCGGTTTCCCCCACAGTCCAAAGACATGCAGGTTAGGTTAACTGGTGACTCTAAATTGACCGTAGGTGTGAGTGTGAATGGTTGTCTGTGTCTATGTGTCAGCCCTGTGATGACCTGGCGACTTGTCCAGGGTGTACCCCGCCTCTCGCCCGTAGTCAGCTGGGATAGGCTCCAGCTTGCCTGCGACCCTGTAGAAGGATAAAGCGGCTAGAGATAATGAGATGAGATGAGAAGCTTCTATATTCCCTTCCTTCAGCTTCTGTTAGGACTAATAACAAATTATGAATACTGTAGCGAAAATCGCGTGAGGGTGGAGCACAGAGGACGGCAGGACAGAGATCAGGTTTAACTATCGGCTTTATTGCCACACTTTTCAGGTTGACAATAATGTTCAAATAGCGAGAGAGACACACACACACAGCGTCTCGTCCGGGGATGATCTCCTCTGCTCTCGCTCTCCCTCCTTAAATAGGGCGGTTTACTGGGGAGAACACACAAAACACAGGTTAATGACACTCAGGTGAAGCGATTCTGCCACTTACCTTCCCCAACTCCGCCCTCCTGTCACAGACCGGTGCTTGACCACGCCCCCACTGCCACATACCCCCACCGACCGACTCAGGCCGGGCGCCCGTCCGGCCTGCAGCCGACTCCCCCCCCCCTTGACGGGAGAGGAAGTCCGCCACGACCATCTGCGCCCCCGGCCTGTGGACCACCTTGAAGTTGAAAGGTTGGAGTGCCAGATACCAACGGGTGATCCGCGCGTTGGCATCCTTCATGCGGTGGAGCCACTGGAGGGGCGCGTGGTCCGAACAGAGGGTGAAAGAGCGCCCCAGCAGGTAGTAACGGAGGGCGAGGACCGCCCACTTGATGGCCAGGCACTCCTTCTCGATAGTGCTGTAGCGCCCCTCACGCACTGACAGCTTCCGGCTGATGTACAACACTGGGCGGTCCTCTCCCCCCACCTGCTGGGACAAAACGGCCCCCAGCCCTCTGTCCGACGCATCCGTCTGCAACAAAAAGGGGAGAGAGAAATCAGGGGAGTGCAAAAGTGGCCCCCCACACAGTGCAGCCTTTACCTCAGAGAAAGCCCGCTGGCACTGCTCCATCCACTGGACCGGATCTGGCGCCCCCTTTTTAGTGAGGTCAGTCAGCGGGCTGGTGACGTCCGAATAATTAGGTATAAACCTACGATAATAGCCAGCCAGCCCCAGGAACTGTCTCACCCCCTTTTTGGTCTTGGGTCTCGGGCAGGCCGCAATCGCTGCTGTCTTATTAATTTGGGGACGCACCTGCCCGTTACCCAAGTGGAAGCCCAGATACCGTACTTCCACCCGCCCAATCGCACACTTCTTCGGGTTGGCAGTGAGCCCCGCCCGCCTCAGCGACCTAAGGACGGCCCTCAGGTGTTGCAGGTGCCGCTGCCAGTCATTACTTTAAATGATGATGTCGTCTAAGTAAGCGGCCGCATAGGTGGCGTGGGGCCGGAGGATCCGGTCCATCAGCCGCTGAAACGTAGCGGGCGCCCCAAACAGCCCAAACAGAAGTGTGACGAACTGGTGTAAGCCGAACAGTGTGGAAAAGGCCGTTTTTTCCCGGGATAATGGAGTCAAGGGGATCTGCCAATATCCCTTCGTCAAATCCAGTGTCGAGTAAAAGCGAGCCGTGCCTAGTCGATCGAGCAGCTCATCAATACGAGGCATTGGGTACGCGTCGAATTTAGACACCGCATTGACTTTTCTATAGTCCACACAGAACCGGACCGAGCCGTCGGCCTTGGGAACCAAGACCACCGGGCTGCTCCAGTCACTGTGGGACTCCTCGACGATGCCCATTTCGAGCATGGCCTGAAGTTCTTCCCGAACCACCTTTTTTTTGTGTTCGGGTAATCTATAAGGACGGCTACGCACTACCACCCCCGGGGGCGTCTCTATGTGGTGTTCTATGAGGTTGGTGCGTCCGGGCCGGGGCGAGAACACATCCGAAAACTCGGCCTGCAACTGGGCGACCTCCGTGAGTTGGGTCGGGGAGAGGTGGTCTCCACAGGGGACCGGAGAGGTGCGAGATGCCAATGACCCTTTTTGGATCTCCGGCCCCAGCTCCGCCTTCTCCGGAACTACCGACACCAACGCCACGGGGACCTCCTCATTCCAGAGCTTCAGCAGATTGAGGTGGTAGATCTGTAGCGCCCCCTCCCTGTCTGTTCGCCTAACCTCATAGTCAACGTCCCTGACTCGCCGTGTGACCTCGAAGGGCCCTTGCCACTTGGCGATTAATTTGGAGCTCGACGTGGGCAACAGGACGAGTACCTTATCTCCCGGAGTGAACTCTCTAAGGCGCGTGCCCTTGTTGTACAGGCGGGTTTGCCGTTCCTGGGCCTGCCGCAAATTCTCCTGAGTTAAGTGGGTGAGCGTGTGGAGTTTTGCGCGCAGATCCATAACGTATTGAATTTCATTTTTGCTCTGCGAAGGTCCCTCCTCCCAATTTTCCCGCAGTACATCTAAGATGCCGCGCGGCTTACGCCCATACAGTAATTCAAATGGGGAGAACCCCGTGGAGGCTTGGGGGACCTCTCGCACTGCAAACAACAAGGGTTCGAGCCACTTATCCCAGTTACGTGCGTCCTCACTTACGAATTTTTTGATAATATTCTTGAGGGTGCGGTTGAACCGTTCGACTAAACCGTCCGTTTGTGGGTGATACACGCTGGTGCGGATCGGCTTAATACCCAGTAGCCCATACAGTTCGGCCAGTGTTCGTGACATAAACGAGGTGCCTTGATCAGTCAGGATCTCTTTCGGGATTCCGACCCGGGAGATGACGTGGAAGAGGGCCTCTGCAATACTACGTGCGGAGATATTGCGAAGAGGCACCGCTTCCGGGTATCGCGTTGCATAGTCCACCAGAACCAATATAAAGCGGTACCCTCATGTTGACCGATCTAATGGCCCGATGAGATCCATCCCAATTCGTTCAAACGGGGTCTCGATTAATGGTAGGGGGCGCAAGGGCGCTTTTGGAATGGCCGCTGGATTTACTAACTGGCATTCGCGGCACGCCGTACACCACTTACGGACGTCGCCGCGAATCCCCGGCCAATAGAATCGGGCCATTATCTGGGCGAGTGTTTTATCCTGCCCGAGGTGTCCCGCCATGGGATTAAAGTGAGCCGCCTGGAATACCAATTCCCGGCGGCTCTTTGGAATTAACAACTGGGTGACACGCTCCTTCGTCTGAGTGTCCTGCGTCACTCGGTATAACCTATCCTTTAAAATGGAAAAATAGGGGAAGGTCGGGGTGGCGTTCGGCTGGAGCGTTTGACCATCGATTACTCTCACTTGGTCAAACGCGTGTCGCAGAGTTTCGTCTCGCGATTGTTCCAGTGGGAAATCCGCGAGGGATTCCCCAATAGAAAGAGGAGGAGCCGGGGGCTCCTCACTCTGTCGCGGAGATGACGTAGACGGCTCTGCAACCGCAGCTCCAGCCAAAACGACACCGGGACCCCCCCCCCGGCTAACCGGCAGGACCCACTCTTTACTAGGTGTGCCATCAACCCCCGGAATCCCGGCCAATCAGTCCCCAAGATTAAAGAGTGGGTAAGGCGAGGATTAACCGCCGCCTTTACTATAGATTTGTCCCCTCTGAAATGTATGTGGACCGACACCAACGGGTAGCAGTGAACATCCCCGTGCACACACAACACCTTCACCCCTTGTGCTCCCCCCAATGCCTCGTCTTGCACCAGGCTTTGGCGGATCGAGGTCTGGTTGCAACCCGAATCCACCAACGCCTGATAGGTCGCCCCTTGTACACTTACCGGTATGCGATATGCTCCGGCCTGATCGAGGGCAGCCTCTGGCGCGTCGGGGATCCGCACCACCGCCCCCACCTCCATCGCGGCACACTGTTGCTGCAGGTGGCCCGGTTCCCCGCAGCGCCAGCAAACCGGCCCGGGCCTCCCCTCTGCAGCTGTGGATTGAGGGTCACTCACCTGAGGGGGGGGAGAGACAGACACAGAAGGGAGAAACGGGAGGGCACCACGGGTGCGGCGGGCCGGCTGGGGTGGGGCCGGCCCCCGCCTCCGTGGTGGGGGAATGGGGCGAGGACGGGACACGGGAGGAGGGGGAAGAGAGAGAGAGAGAGAAGAGGAGAGAGAAGATGACATCCGTTGTCCTGCCGCCGGGACAGCCGCCAGATGATCCTCCGGCAGTCCTACGGCCTGATCCAGCGACGCCGGGCGGTGGCACTGGACCCACTCCGCGGTTCCGGCGGGTAGGCGGGCGATGAACTGCTCCAGCGCCACCTGGTCGATGATCCCCTCGGCGTCGCGATCTTCGGCCCTCAGCCACCGCCAGCAGGCGTCCCGGAGCTGCTGGCCGAACGCGAACGGGCTGCCGACTTCCTCCATTCGCAGCGCGCGGAAGAGCTGGCGCTGCTGCTCCGGCGTGCGCCCCACGCGCTGGAGGACAGCCCGGCGAAGGTCGGCGTAGGCCAGCCGGTGGTCGGCGGGGAGCTCTCTGCGCCTCTCCCGTCAGGAGGGGGAGGAGGCGCGCCACGCGCTGCTCCATCGGCCACCCCGAGGCTTCGGCGACCTGTTCGAACAACGCGATGAACGCCTCGGGGTCGTCCTGCGGGCCCATCTTAGTCAAGGTGATGGGAGATGGGCCCGCGGCCGGGGCGCTGGTGGACCCCGCCGACGCGAGGAGGCGCCGGAACGCCTCACGGTCTTCCTGTTGAGCCAGCACCAGGGCTGCAGGACAGGTGCTCCACGATCCCGGGTTTCGGCACCACTGTAGCGAAAATCGCGTGTGGGTGGAGCACAGAGGACGGCAGGACAGAGATCAGGTTTAACTATCGGCTTTATTGCCACACTTTTCAGGTTGACAATAATGTTCAAATAGCGAGAGAGACGCACACACACAGCGTCTCGTCCGGGGATGATCTCCTCTGCTCTCGCTCTCCCTCCTTAAATAGGGCGGTTTACTGGGGAGAACACACAAAACACAGGTTAATGACACTCAGGTGAAGCGATTCTGCCACTTACCTTCCCCAACTCCGCCCTCCTGTCACAGACCGGTGCTTGACCACGCCCCCGCTGCCACAAATACTTTACTCTCCAGTGTGATAACAGACAGGGCTGTCCTTTATTATCTCCTTTACTCTTTGCTATTGAGCCCTTTCCATAGCCTTACACTGCCATCCATAGATCTCAGGAGTCTTTAGAGGGGATGCTGAACAAAAAGTATCACTGTACGTCGATGATCTGCTCATTTTTTAAAATCTAAAACCTCAGCTTGTCACTGCCACATGTATTATCCACACTGGAGACCTTTGGATTAATTTCAGGTTACAAACTCCATCCATCCATTATCTGTAGCCACTTATCCTGTACAGGGTCGCAGGCAAGCTGGAGCCTATCCCAGCTGACTATGGGCAAGAGGCGGGGTACACCCTGGACAAGTCGCCAGGTCATCACAGGGCTGACACAGAGACAAAGAACCATTCACACCTACGGTCAGTTTAGAGCCACCTGCATGTCTTTGGACTGTGGGGGAAACCAGAGCACCCAGAGGAAACCCACACAGACATGGGGAGAACATGCAGACTCCATACAGAAAGGCCCTCATCAGCCACTGGTCTCAAACCCAGGACCTTCTTACTGTGAGGCGACAGTGCTAACCACTATACCACTGTGCCACCCCAGGCTACAAACTCAATTGTGACAAAAGTGAGCTCTTTCCTCTAAATGCAGCTGCTCATAGCTCTCCACTACACAAACTACCATTTAAAATAGTATTTGATAAATTCAAATATCTATGTGTTCAGGTTACAAATTCCTTTGAAAATCTTTTTAGGGCAAACTTTGAGCCTCTCTTTATTAGAACCAAACAAGCTCTAAAGCGCTGGTCGCTATTTCCTTTATCTCTAGCTGGACGTGTTAACTCAATTAAAATGAACATTCTCCCCAGATTTTCATATCTCTTTTAAGGTATACCAGTTTACTTAACAAAATCATTTTTTCTGTAGATTAGAGGGGGTAATATCTGAGTTCCTTTGGCAAGGACGGGCTCCAAGGCTTTGTAAAGCATACTTACAAAGACCAAAGACCCTAGGAGGACTTGTGCTCCCCAACTTTCAATACTACTACTACTGGGGTACAAATCTATGTGTGTTACATCATTGGTTACAAGTTGACAATTCAAACGATACTGCAGCCTGACTGAAGATTGAATCAGTCTCTTTTAAACCATCCTTCCTCCCAGCACTCTTATATTCTTCAGGAAACTCTCCTACAATACACTAAAAATATATTAGTTAAATCTACCCTCAGAGGGTGGCATGGTGGTGTAATGGTTAGTACTGTCGCCTCACAGTAAGTAGGAGCTTGTAGAAGTGACCTTTTGTTTATTTCCAGAGCTATCCTTTGCTGTCACATTTGTGATCATCGTTGTCTTAACATGGGGGTTCCTTTTTAAGGAGACATCTCTTCAAGAGTGTCTAAAATGTTCGTATGTCACATGCACCGTGCTACACTCTGTTTTCTTATTGCTCATTTTACAGCATTTGTAAGCTTTATTCTATAAAACCTGTTTTTAACTCAGATGTGCATGTAAAATAAAGTTCTGCATCAGATTGCATTTCTCCAGGTGAGCTTTATCTCATGTAAAGTAGCTCACTGAGTTGTTTTTATTGAACAATGCAAATTTTTTTAATTAAAGGTAGGGAACATACATGATGGAAACCAGCCTTAAATACTTAGTGTGTTTTGTATGTCTGCTAGAGTACCAGTCAAAAGTTTGGACACCCCACTCATTGATAGGTTTTTCTGTATTTTGACTATTTTCTACATTGTAGAACAATACTGAAAACATCAAAACTATTAAATAACATATGGAACATAGATGGAATTATGTGGTAAGAATGTTTTAAAAATATTCCATATTTTAGGTTCTTCAAAGTAGCCAGTGTTTACCTTGATGATGCTTTGCACACTATTGGCATTATCTTAACCAACTTTATGAGGTCGTCACCTGGAATGCTTTTCAGTTAACAGGTGTGCTTTGTCAAAAGTTAATTAGTGCAATTTCTTGCCTTCTTAATACATTTGAGATCAAACAGTAAATAATAAAAATACAGTAAATAAACCTATTCCATAACTGTAGTAATCCATATTATGTCAAGAACCGCTCAGCTAAGTAAAGAGAAACGACATTCACCATTACTTCAAGACATGAATTACTCTCCAAGTAATGTTCGGGAATCAGACACAGTCACAGCATTTAAATCTAGGCTGAAAACATATCTGTTTAGTCAAGCCTTTTGTTAATGGTGTTTATGAGGTAAAGGTGTAGATCTGGAGTGTCCTCAGACATAGAGTGTTTTGGTAAACTGGGATGTATGGATGCTGTCAGTCCCCACTCGCTTGCTCACTCGAGTTTGTTGACAGTGTAGTGGCTGGCTGCTTTATGTCCTGGGGCTCCCTCATGCCTGTGTTACCTTCTCACTCTCCCCTTTTAGTTATGCTGTCATAGTTAGCTGCCGGAGTCCCTGCTTGTACTCATTGCAATATGTATACTGTTCCTACTTATTCAGGTGACATTGGGCATACCTAACAATGTGTGTTTTCTCTCCCCCTCTCTCTCTCTCTCTCCCCCTCCCCCCAAGTCTGTCCCTCTGAGTTACATGGAGTCAACAGGAAATCTTTTGGTGGAGAGGGTGGAGACCTCGACTGGCTATCGTAGCCTGCAGGGAATCGGCCATCAGACATTCTATCGCATGTCCCAGACCCAGTGAAATGTAACTGAATTGTCTTGGCCAGCCCTAAGAGTCCCATCTGCATCTGCCTGCACTCACTCTGATCTATAACTCCAACTATCTCATTGCTGAGGAGTGTGCTCCCATCACCCAATCAAGCATCCAGCCAGAGCAGAGTCATGATATTTTTTAACCATATTAACATGCCATTGTTGTGTATTATGCCTCATGTCAGGACTCTCGTCTCTGCGAGCCTACCACACAGACTTAATACAACCCCGATTCCAAAAAAGTTGGGACAAAGTACAAATTGTAAATAAAAACGGAATGCAATAATTTACAAATCTCAAAAACTGATATAGTATTCACAATAGAACACAGACAACATATCAAATGTTGAATGTAAGACATTTTGAAATTTCATGCCAAATATTGGCTCATTTGAGATTTCATGACAGCAACACATCTCAAAAAAGTTGGGACAGGGGCAATAAGAGGCTGGAAAAGTTAAAGGTACAAAAAAGGAACAGCTGGAGGACCAAATTGCAACTCATTAGGTCAATTGGCCATAGGTCATTAACATGACTGGGTATAAAAAGAGCATCTTGGAGTGGCAGCGGCTCTCAGAAGTAAAGATGGGAAGAGGATCACCAATCCCCCTAATTCTGCACCGACAAATAGTGGAGCAATATCAGAAAGGAGTTCAACAGTGTAAAATTGCAAAGAGTTTGAACATATCATCATCTACAGTGCATAATATCATCAAAAGATTCAGAGAATCTGGAAGAATCTCTGTGCGTAAGGGTCAAGGCCGGAAAACCATACCGGGTGCCCATGATCTTCGGGCCCTTAGATGGCACTGCATCACATACAGGCATGCTTCTGTATTGGAAATCACAAAATGGGCTCAGGAGTATTTTCAAAGAACATTATCTGTGAACACAATTCACTGTGCCATCCGCCGTTGCCAGCTAAAACTCTATAGTTCAAAGAAGAAGCCGTATCTAAACATGATCCAGAAGCGCAGACGTCTTCTCCGGGCCAAGGCTCATTTAAAATGGACTGTGGCAAAGTGGAAAACTGTTCTGTGGTCAGACGAATCAAAATTTGAAGTTCTTTATGGAAATCAGGGACGCCATGTCATTTGGACTAAAGAGGAGAAGGACAACCCAAGTTGTTATCAGCGCTCAGTTCAGAAGCCTGCATCTCTGATGGTATGGGGTTGCATTAGTGCATGTGGCATGGGCAGCTTACACATCTGGAAAGACACCATCAATGCTGAAAGGTATATCCAGGTTCTAGAGCAACATATGCTCCCATCCAGACGACGTCTCTTTCAGGGAAGACCTTGCATTTTCCAACATGACAATGCCAAACCACATACTGCATCAATTACAGCATCATGGCTGCATAGAAGAAGGGTCTGGGTACTGAACTGGCCAGCCTGCAGTCCAGATCTTTCACCCATCGAAAACATTTGGCGCATCATAAAACGGAAGATACGACAAAAAAGACCTAAGACAGTTGAGCAACTAGAATCCTACATTAGACAAGAATGGGTTAACATTCCTATCCCTAAACTTGAGCAACTTGTCTCCTCAGTCCCCAGACGTTTACAGACTGTTGTAAAGAGAAAAGGGGATGTCTCACAGTGGTAAACATGGCCTTGTCCCAACTTTTTTGAGATGTGTTATTGTCATGAAATTTAAAGTCACCTAATTTTCTCTTTAAATGATACATTTTCTCAGTTTAAACATTTGATATGTCATCTATGTTCTATTCTGAATAAAATATGGAATTTTGAAACTTCCACATCATTGCATTCTGTTTTTATTTACAATTTGTACTTTGTCCCAACTTTTTGGAATCGGGGTGTGGCAGCGGGGGCGTGGTCAAGCGCCGGTCTGTGACAGGAGGGTGGAGCCGGGGAAGGTGAGTGGCAGAATCGCGACACCTGAGGATAATTAACCTGTGTTTGTGTGTGTGTTTTCCCAGTAACCGCTCCCTATTTAAGGAGGCAGAGAGAGAGGAGAGGGAGCGCAACCCGGGACCAGACGACTGTGTGTGTGAATGAATAAACGTATAGTTAAGATTTTGAGACTGAAAAGTTATCAGAATAAATCACCTTGTCTGCCTCCAAACGCTGTCCTGCCGTCCTCTGTGCTCCACCCACACTCTATACGCGCTACAGTGGTGCTGAAACCTGGGAACAGGTGGAACACCAACACAGCAGCCCCATGGAATCCTCCCCGTTCACGGACTTGGTCCACGCCCTCGCCACGGCTCAGCAGAGCCAGCACCAGGCACTTGTCACGCTCCGAAAGGAGCAGGAGCGCCGCTTCGAAGCCCTGGTGCTGGCCCAGCAGGAAGATCGAGAGGCGTTCCGGCGTCTCCTCGCGTCGGCGGGGTCCACCAGCGCCCCGGCCGCGGGCCCGTCTCCCCTCACCGTGACCAAGATGGGCCCGCAGGACGACCCCGAGGCTTCCATCACATTGTTCGAACAGGTCGCCGAAGCCTCGGGGTGGCCGATGGAGCAGCGCGCGGCGCGCCTCCTCCCCCTCCTGACGGGAGAGGCGCAGCTGGCCGCGCTACAGCTCCCCGCCGATCGCAGGCTGGCCTACGCCGACCTTCGCCGGGCTGTCCTCCAGCGCGTGGGGCGCACGCCGGAGCAGCAGCGCCAGCGCTTCCGCGCGCTGCGGATGGAGGAAGTCGGCAGCCCGTTCGCGTTCGGCCAGCAGCTCCGGGACGCCTGCTGGCGGTGGCTGAGGGCCGAAGATCGCGACGCCGAGGGAATCCTCGACCAGGTGGCGCTGGAACAGTTCATCGCCCGCTTACCAGCTGGAACCGCGGAGTGGGTCCAGTGCCACCGCCCGGCGTCGCTGGATCAGGCCGTGGGACTGGCGGAGGATCATCTGGCGGCTGTTCCTGCAGCAGGACAGCGGACGGCAGCATCTTCTTTCTCCTCTTCTCTCTCTCTTTCTCCCCCCCCTCCTCCCGTGTCCCGTCCTCGCCCCATTCCCCCACCGCGGAGGCGGGGGCCGGCTCCACCTCAGCCGGCCCGCCGCACCCGTGGTGCCCTCCCGTTTCTCCCTTCTGTGTCTGTCTCTCCCCCCCCTCAGGTGAGTGAGCCCCAGAACACAGCTGCAGAGGGAAGGCCCGGGCCGGTTTGCTGGCGCTGCGGGGATCCGGGCCACCTGCAGCAACAGTGTGCAGCGATGGAAGTGGGGGCGGTGGTGCGGATCCCCGACGCGCCAGAGGCTGCCCTCGATCGGGCCGGAGCGTATCGCATACCGGTAAGTGTACAAGGGGCTACATATCAGGCGTTGGTGGATTCAGGTTGCAATCAGACCTCAATCCGCCAAAGCCTGGTGCAAGGCGAGGCATTGGGGGGAGCACAAGGGGTGAAGGTGTTGTGTGTGCACGGGGATATTCACAGCTACCCGTTGGTGTTGGTCCACATACATTTCAGAGGGGAGAAATCGATAGTGAAGGCGGCGGTTAATCCTCGCCTTACCCACTCTTTGATCTTGGGGACTGATTGGCCGGGATTTCGGGGTTTAATGGCACGCCTAATAAAGAGTGGGTCCTGCCGGTTAACAGGGGAGGGTCCCGGTGTCGCTTTGGCTGGAGCTGCGGTCGCAGAGCCGTCTACGTCATCTCCGCGACAGAGTGAGGAGCCACCGGCCCCTCCTCTTTCTATTGGGGAATCCCTCGCGGATTTCCCACTGGAACAATCGCGAGACGAGACTCTGCGACACGCGTTTGACCAAGTGAGAGTAATCGATGGTCAGACGCTCCCGCCGGGCGCCACCCCGTCCTTCCCCTATTTTGCCATTTTGAAGGATAGGTTATACCGAGTGACGCAGGACACTCAGACGAAAGAGCGAGTCACCCAATTGCTAATTCCAAAGAGCCGCCGGGAATTGGTATTTCAGGCGGCTCACTTTAATCCCATGGCTGGACACCTCGGGCAAGATAAGACACTCGCCCGGATAATGGCCCGGTTCTATTGGCCGGGGATTCGCGGCGACGTCCGTAAGTGGTGTACGGCGTGCCGCGAATGCCAGTTAGTAAATCCAGCGGCCATTCCAAAAGCGCCCTTGCGCCCCCTACCATTAATCGAGACCCCGTTCGAAAGGATTGGGATGGATCTCGTCGGGCCATTAGATCGGTCAACACGAGGGTACCGCTTTATATTGGTTCTGGTGGACTATGCAACGCGATACCCGGAAGCGGTGCCTCTTCGCAATATCTCAGCACGCAGTATTGCGGAGGCCCTCTTCCACGTTATCTCCCGGGTTGGAATCCCGAAAGAGATTCTGACTGACCAGGGCACCTCGTTTATGTCACGAACACTGAGCGAACTGTATGGGCTACTGGGTATTAAGCCGATCCGCACCAGCGTTTATCACCCACAGACGGACGGTTTAGTTGAACGGTTCAACCGCACCCTCAAGAATATTATCAAAAAATTCGTAAGTGAGGACGCACGTAACTGGGATAAGTGGCTCGAACCCTTGTTGTTTGCAGTGCGAGAGGTCCCCCAAGCCTCCACGGGGTTCTCCCCGTTTGAATTATTATATGGGCGTAAGCCGCGCGGCATCTTAGATGTACTGCGGGAAAATTGGGAGGAGGGACCTTCACCGAGCAAAAACGAAATTCAGTACGTTATGGATCTGCGCGCAAAACTCCACACTCTCACCCACCTAACTCAGGAGAATTTGCGGCAGGCCCAGGAACGGCAAGCCCGCCTGTACAACAAGGGCACGCGCCTTAGAGAGTTCACTCCGGGAGATAAGGTACTCGTCCTGTTGCCCACGTCGAGCTCCAAATTAATCGCCAAGTGGCAAGGGCCCTTTGAGGTCACACGGCGAGTCGGGGACGTCGACTATGAGGTTAGGCGAACGGACAGGGGGGGGGGCACTACAGATCTACCACCTCAATCTGCTGAAACTTTGGAACGAGGAGGTCCCCGTGGCGTTGGTGTCGGTAGTTCCGGAGAAGGCGGAGCTGGGGCCGGAGGTCCAAAAAGGGTCATTGGCATCGCGTACCTCTCCGGTCCCCTGTGGAGACCACCTCTCCCCGACCCAACTCACGGAGGTCGCCCAGTTGCAGGCCGAGTTTTCGGATGTGTTCTCGCCCCTGCCCGGTCGCACTAACCTCATAGAACACCACATAGAGACGCCCCCGGGGGTGGTAGTGCGGAGCCGTCCTTATAGATTACCCGAACACAAAAAAAAGGTGGTTCGGGAAGAACTTCAGGCCATGCTCGAAATGGGCATCGTCGAGGAGTCCCACAGTGACTGGAGCAGCCCGGTGGTCTTGGTTCCCAAGGCCGACGGCTCGGTCCGGTTCTGTGTGGACTATAGAAAAGTCAACGCGGTGTCTAAATTTGATGCGTACCCAATGCCTCGTATTGATGAGCTGCTCGATCGACTAGGCACGGCTCGCTTTTACTCGACACTGGATTTGACGAAGGGATATTGGCAGATCCCCTTGACTCCATTATCCCGGGAAAAAACGGCCTTTTCCACACCGTTCGGCTTACACCAGTTCGTCACACTTCCTTTTGGGCTGTTTGGGGCGCCCGCTACGTTTCAGCGGCTGATGGACAGGGTCCTCCGGCCCCACGCCACCTATGCCGCCGCTTACCTAGATGATATCATCATTTATAGTAATGATTGGCAGCGGCACCTACAACACCTGAGGGCCGTCCTTAGGTCGCTGAGGCGGGCGGGACTCACTGCCAACCCGAAGAAGTGTGCGATTGGGCGGGTGGAAGTACGGTATCTGGGCTTCCACTTGGGCAACGGGCAGGTGCGTCCCCAAATTAATAAGACGGCAGCGATTGCGGCCTGCCCGAGGCCCAAGACCAAAAAGGGGGTGAGGCAGTTCCTGGGGCTGGCTGGCTACTATCGTAGGTTTATACCTAATTATTCGGACGTCACCAGCCCGCTGACTGACCTCACTAAAAAGGGGGCGCCAGATCCGGTCCAGTGGACGGAGCAGTGCCAGCGGGCTTTCTCTGAGGTAAAGGCTGCACTGTGTGGGGGGCCACTTTTACACTCCCCTGACTTCTCTCTCCCTTTTGTGTTGCAGACCGATGCGTCGGACAGAGGGCTGGGGGCCGTTTTGTCCCAGCAGGTGGAGGGGGAGGACCGCCCAGTCCTGTATATCAGCCGGAAGCTGTCGGTGCGTGAGGGGCGCTACAGCACCATTGAAAAAGAGTGCCTGGCGATTAAGTGGGCGGTCCTCGCCCTCCGTTACTACCTGCTGGGGCGCTCTTTCACTCTCTGTTCGGACCACGCGCCCCTCCAGTGGCTCCACCGCATGAAGGATGCCAACGCGCGGATCACCCGTTGGTATCTGGCACTCCAACCCTTCAACTTCAAGGTGGTCCACAGGCCGGGGGCGCAGATGGTCGTGGCGGACTTCCTCTCCCGTCGAGGGGGGGGGGAGTCGGCTGCCGGCCGGACGAGCGCCCGGCCTGAGTCGGGCGGTGGGGGTATGTGGCAGCGGGGGGCGTGGTCAAGCGCCGGTCTGTGACAGGAGGGTGGAGCCGGGGAAGGTGAGTGGCAGAATCGCGACACCTGAGGATAATTAACCTGTGTTTGTGTGTGTGTTTTCCCAGTAACCGCTCCCTATTTAAGGAGGCAGAGAGAGAGGAGAGGGAGCGCAACCCGGGACCAGACGACTGTGTGTGTGAATGAATAAACGTATAGTTAAGATTTTGAGACTGAAAAGTTATCAGAATAAATCACCTTGTCTGCCTCCAAACGCTGTCCTGCCGTCCTCTGTGCTCCACCCACACTCTATACGCGCTACACGGGGTTGTACTTGTGTTATTTTTAGACTTTGACACCTGTTGCCTACACTTATTCAAGTGACATTGGGCATACCTAACAACCTGTGTTTTCTCTCCCTCTCCCCCCCCCCCCCCCCAAATCTGTCCCTCTGAGTTACATGTCGGTCCTGGGATCGAGATGCTGACCTCTTCTGCTCCTCGGACCTGCTTGATCCATCCAGGTGCCCTGTGTCTGGTTGGAGTCTCATCGCATCGTTCCTGTGGAGGATGGCCCCATGAGGACAGTTGAAAGTCACACCTGGAGGACGCTATGGACTCTTACAGTAATGCTTTTATGGCTGAGGACTACAGTTGACTTGCTAACTTTAGGACTGCAGTTGTCATGGACAGTTTTGCACTCAAGTTTCCATCAATGAAGAGTTACAACATCAACGAAACTGTCTTCATGTTAAAACTGTTAATGTTATAGTCATGCTGTCTGTTGTTGCCCAAATGAGGATGGGTTCCCTTTTGAGTCTGGTTCCTCTCGAGGTTTCTTCCTCATGTCGTCTGAGGGAGTTTTTCCTTGCCACCGTCGCCACAGGCTTGCTCATTGGGGATAGATTAGGGATAAAATTGGCTCATGTTTTAAGTCGTTCAAATTCTGTAAAGCTGCTTTGTGACGTTTATTGTTAAAAGCGCTATACAAATAAACTTGACTTGACTTGACTTGACATGAAGTGAATTTTAATTATAAAAATAAAGAAAAACCATTGAATTAGGTGTGTCCAAACTTTTGGCTGGTACTGTAAATGTTACCCAACATTCTGTTTAGCTTTGTTGGTGCCTTATCCAGGTTGCTGTCCTCTTAAAGTATGCCCTGCAGGCCACTACCCCTTCTTTCTATGCAGTGGGGCAGCCAATGTAGTTGGGCCAAAGATCTGCTTTAACAACAGAATGTCTCATCTCATCTCATTATCTCTAGCCGCTTTATCCTGTTCTACAGGGTCGCAGGCAAGCTGGAGCCTATCCCAGCTGACTACGGGCGAAAGGCGGGGTACACCCTGGACAAGTCACCAGGTCATCGCAGGGCTGACACATAGACACAGACAACCATTCACAGTCACATTCACACCTACGGTCAATTTAGAGTCACCAGTTAACCTAACCTGCATGTCTTTGGACTGTGGGGGAAACCGGAGCACCCAGAGGAAACCCACGCGGACATGGGGAGAACATGCAAACTCCACACAGAAAGGCCCTCGCCGGCCACGGGGCTCGAACCCGGACCTTCTTGCTGTGAGGCAACAGCGCTAACCACTACACCACCGTGCCGCCCACAACAGAATGTATGTACTAGAATTTGAAATTCATTAATGACAAATGTTGTATGGTAGTGAACTATAATGTATATGTACAGTTAAGCGCAAAAGTTTTCATCACCTTAGAATAAAATGAAGACAACAATTTAATTTATATCAGCGTGTTTAAGTTTAATATGTATGGCAAGACAGTGATAGTGATTACAGTTTCACTTAAAAGTACAGTATATAGTACCCTGAAATGGAAACTCAATATGAAGATGAATATTGCTTGTTTTCACATGTTTTTCCATTATAAGTGCTTGTGCATCTGCTGAACAGTGTTTGAATAGAATTTGGTTTAATGTCTAACCCAACAACAACCCCCCCCCACTTTAAAACAATAGTGTTTCCAGAAATTACCCCCCACCACACACACACACACACACACACACACACACACACGAATAGTTCTCTTTTGAAATGTGTCATGACATCAAATTTAAGCATATCAGAATGAGATTTTTCCTGCCCCTTTTGAAGTGACTCTACAAAAATAAAATAAAATGTATATAATGTAATGTAGGCGGCACGGTGGTGTAGTGGTTAGCGCTGTCGCCTCACAGCAAGAAGGTCCTGGGTTCGAGCCCCGGGGCCGGCGAGGGCCTTTCTGTGTGGAGTTTGCATGTTCTCCCCGTGTCCGCGTGGGTTTCCTCCGGGTGCTCCGGTTTCCCCCACAGTCCAAAGACATGCAGGTTAGGTTGACTGGTGACTCTAAATTGACCGTAGGTGTGAATGTGAGTGTGAATGGTTGTCTGTGTCTATGTGTCAGCCCTGTGATGACCTGGCGACTTGTCCAGGGTGTACCCCGCCTTTCGCCCGTAGTCAGCTGGGATAGGCTCCAGCTTGCCTGCGACCCTGTAGAAGGATAAAGCGGCTAGAGATAATGAGATGAGATGAGATAATGTAATGTAATAAAGTATTTATATGTTCTCAGAAGGGGCGGCACGGTGGTGTAGTGGTTAGCGCTGTCGCCTCACAGCAAGAAGGTCAGGGTTCGAGCCCCGTGGCCGGTGAGGGCCTTTCTGTGCGGAGTTTGCATGTTCTCCCCGTGTCCGTGTGGGTTTCCTCCGGGTGCTCCGGTTTCCCCCACAGTCCAAAGACATGCAGGTTAGGTTAACTGGTGACTCTAAATTGACCGTAGGTGTGAATGTGAGTGTGAATGGTTGTCTGTGTCTATGTGTCAGCCCTGTGATGACCTGGCGACTTGTCCAGGGTGTACCCCGCCTTTCGCCCGTAGTCAGCTGGGATAGGCTCCAGCTCGCCTGCGACCCTGTAGAACAGGATAAAGCGGCTACAGATAATGAGATGAGATGAGATGTTCTCAGAATATTTTTGGGGAATAAAACACCTAAAAATTGCTTAATTTATAAATAGTCAGAGTTCTCGTGGCTGTTTAGATGTAATGCAAATTTTCTCCAACTCTGCCAAATTAAATGGAGGTCTCAGCATTGAATTGGCAATTCAAACACACACACACACACACACAAAAAAAAGCCATTCCTTTGTAGTTTCTGGCTTGTGCTTTGGCTCATTCTCCTGGTAGAAAACATATTTTCACCATAAGTCCAGAATGCAGATATCTAGCTGACTGGAACAGGTTGTCCTCAATGATTTGCATATACAGTATTTGGCTCCATCCATTTTGCTTTCCAGTTCCATCAAAACTTTTTTTTTTTTCCTAACATGGTCTTTCTCAGAAGTGGCTTCCTTCTGGTCACTCTCCTGTAGAGGCCAGATCGCTGAAGAGCTGGTGGTGATATTGTTGAGGTCTGCACATGTTCTTCTATATCAGCCAGTGAGCTCTCTGACCACATTAGTGTTGTAGCTGGACTCTTGGGCACTTTTCTGCTGTTTTAGCAGTGAAAACTCCTATAATCAGTCATATTGTTATTGCTATTGCACTTATTGTGCAAGCATACAATTGGACACAAGTGAATTTGAAATTAACGCAGGTGTACCTGATGTAACATATTTAGTGTGAGCTCCAGAAAATTAAAACACTAGTCCTAATTTAGATTGTGAATACCTGCTAATTTCGATTTTAGACTTTTGTTTTTTAATAATAAAAATAGAGGTAGATCTCCAACACACACAGAAAGATCAGAGATACAAATCTTTGTGCTCAACTATAAGTCTCTTTTCCGTTTCTTTTTCCAGTATTATGTCAGGAGGGCAAAACCATATTGGATGGGGTGTGAACACTGTGATAGTGGATGGTGAGTTTATTTTAAGGTGATATGACAACTGTGTTTCACTCTGCTTGAAGATGCGTGCCAGAATTGGTCAGTTTCTTGTATAAATCTAAGTAGGTGTACTAAGATGACTATTCAAAGTAATTTTCTTCAACAACAACAACAATAAAACTTTATTCATGAAGCAGTAAATAAAGTACATAAAGAAATAAAACAAAATCTAAAATCACATCCACTTTATATATTTCAGATTTTGGAAAAAGAAGCGAAAGATACTAATTTTATATGAGTCCATTTTTTTCTGACATTTTGTATTAGACTGGTACCAAAATTCAAAAAAGTGCTTATTTAAGGAGTTAAAGGCATTTTTGAGACAAAGTCGGCAAACAGTCTTATTTTGTCAATTTGGGTGTGCCGAATTCAAATCTGCAATATGCCGAGCTCTATCTGACCTCTAGAGGTCATTGAACTTTGGGCCTGTAAACGTCTCAGCTGAACCCAGTTTCTCAGCTTTCTAAGGAATGAAATGTACTAAAATGATTAATGAAGTTAGCAAATGGCCTTGTTTGTTAAATGTTTGGGTGCTGAATTCATTTTTCATTTGTAAAACGACATATGACCTCTGATAACCTCAAGGTCATTAAACTTGGCCTATAGGCCTATGCATTTAACGGCATTTTTAAACTGACTTTACTCCCCCAAAAAGAATATGAACAGACAAAAAACAAATAGAAAGGAACAAATACAACATTAAATGCCAGTCCATGTACGTGACTTACTTTTCACAATGAGAATGCCTAGGTGATCACCTTACATAACATTGCATTACATTTAGTGGTTATTGTTTATACAAAGCTACTGAAAAAAGGACAGATTCAGCAGCATACAAAATGTGGGGGCATACAGGGTATACAGGTTAATCAGGGTTAGTATATATGAGAGTTTTTTTCTTTGTTGTTTGTTTTTTGTAAAGGCTTTACCCCGTTTAAAACAAAACAAAACAAACCCAAACATTTAACAAACAAGGCCATTTGCTAACTTCATTAATCATTTTAGTACATTTCATTCCTTAGAAAGCTGAGAAACTGGGTTCAGCTGAGACGTTTACAGGCCCAAAGTTCAATGACCTCTAGAGGTCAACAGAGGTCAGATAGAGCTCGGCATATTGCAGATTTGAATTCGGCACACCCAAATTGACAAAACGCCTTTTCTTTTCCAGTGAATGGCATTTCTATACCTAAAAAGATAAAAACAAAAAACATTAAACATAAAATTTTGACCTGTTTCCACACATGCTGTTAAAAGTTGAGGTCAATTGAAAGTTATTAGATTGTGAAATGATATCAAAAATTTTTTGAAACACCCTGTATAATACATATCAAATAATTAATACACATTACTCTATTTGTATTTCTATACCTTTTAGCTACTCTGCCTATAGCACTATTATTTCTCTACTGTTGCTTGACTTTCTAAAGATGATACAAAAAAGAAATATAGTTTTAGTAGCCTCATATGAAGACCCTGCAGTACAGTGAGTACTAAATTAAATATGACCCCTGTGACACCGTCCACTACATCCAGATGAACAATAATACGTGAGGAAAATAGGTATCAAATGAATGTGTTTTCAATAAGATTATCCTTGCGGTTTTTCCCACTCTGTGCTGTAGGTTGACTGATGAGGTCAGAGAGTTGTTTGCTGGAATGGGCAGCAGTATGGTCTACTCTGTGAAGTACAGGGACAGCTGGGTGTTTGCAGGGGCAGGTGGGCGAAATAAGGAGAGTCCATTTGAGAAGGTGTGAAGCTCCAAAGACCAAATGTTTGAGGCATTTTTGTAATTCAGTAATGTTCTACAGTAATATTACACTCATAATGTAAGTGAATACACAGGCGATGTTTTAAGGCCATAGAGTGTTTTGCTTGCAGCAGAAATGGGAATGAGATATTAAGAAAATTCACATGAGATTACTGTGCATGCTGTTAAAATTGCCTGTGTGCACTGCCCAAAGGTGTTGCCAGTGTAGGAAGCATATTTGCAACATGCTGAGCAAATTAATTATTGGACTGGTTATAATTTACTGATTAAAACATGTTGTTTCTTAAGACTTGTAACAAATGTTTTACAGATGGCAAGTAATGTGTGTTTAAAAATTTATCCCAAAAAGTTTGAAATCTTCCTTTAAACATGCGGCTCATTGTGAATGATAAGAAGACAAACGCCTATGGAGATTGGCCAGAGATGGGGGAGCTTAGTGGCTGCTTTCCCAGAAAGGTTTGATCAGCACTAAATGAGCTTGCTGCACCAGCCACCTGGAGACCATTAAAACACAGAACATTGCAACTATGGGATGTAAATCCTGACATTTTTAACTGTTTCAGTATTTACATATGGATGCCTGGATGTATTAGCCATACAGTGACCTTAATTTGTATCGTAAATAAATCCAAACAAATACGCACTTTCACACAAAGGTGCCAGCATTTTTGTGTTCTCATTCTTACAAATGTCATAATATCTCATTTTAATTGTATACTTGGATCATCTTCCCAACCTGCAGAGCTCTAGTTCTGCCCTGTTTTTCTTGCTCACTTGCGTGAAAGCACATCCATCCATTATCTGTAGCCGCTTATCCTGTCCTAAAGGGTCGCAGGCAAGCTGGAGCCTATCCCAGTTAACTATGGGCGAAAGGCGGGGTACACCCTGGACAAGTCACCAGGTCATTGCAGGGCTGACACATAGACACGGACAACCGTTCACACTCACATTCACACCTGTGGTCAATTTAGAGCCATCAATTAGCCTAACCTGCACGTCTTTGGACTGTGGGGGAAACCAGAACACCCGGAGGAAACCCACGCGCACGTGGACACAGGGAGAACATGCAAACTCCACACAGAAAGGCCCTCGTCAGCCACTGGGCTCGAACCCAGGACCTTCTTACTGTGAGGCAACAGTGCTAACCACACCACCGTGCCACCTGCGTGAAAGCACAGTCATGATTCAGTAGCTGTTTCTGGCCTCTGTTCTCCTTCGGGTGTGTTGTGTTTCCTGTGCCCCATCTTCCTCATAGCAGCTGCAAAAGGGAACCCCTGAACCCCCAGACCCATCTTCGAGGCAGAGGAGTGTACTATGGCTAACATGAAAAGAAGGTAAGAATTGTTCTCATTTATTTCTTAATGAGGTCTAGGAAAGCATTTCATAATTTGTTATATACACCAACAATTTGCAGATTATGACAATTTACAAACTGTTCATCAATGATACAACTTTTGAGTACAGAGGGCTCAGCATTGTTGCTATAGGAACTGTGCATCAAAAAATGTTCCACAAAATGATCATTCCTACAGAAAATATTTACTGGAGATATTTATCTATCATATATATATATATGAGAGACAGTAGTATTCTACTGGGAAATACACCACTCATATTTTTTATACAAACTACATCTTGATGGTAACTGTGACATATTTTTCGATATGTCACTCCTGAGGAAATTGATGAAATAGTAGTCTCAGGTACAATTTGTGTTATAAGGAAATTAGCAGCTAAGTTGTCCTGAGCATCTTGCAGAACCAGCCACAGTTCTTATGGAGTCTGTGATTGTTGCACTCACTTCTTATTTTTCCAGCAGAACCCAACAGCTTTCATCATGTCTTTTGTTTGAAAAGTTGTCTCTGATGTAATATACTGTTTTCTTTAAAAAATTTTTGGTAACATTTAATTTTGTCCTAGAAAACTAATGTTTGGAAATCTAAAATATGTTTGTACTGACTCAATAATGTAGAAGTCATAAAATAAAAATCTATAACAAAGTTTGTAATAAAAAAAAATAGGGTGCCAAAAATTTTTTTGCACAGTTGCAATTGGAAGTTTGCATACATGGACATGAATGTCATGGCAGTATTAGGCTTATAATGATTTATTTGATGTGTTCTTTTTGTGGCGGAATAATTATACAAAAAAATGAATTTGGTGCACAACTTTTAATTTCTTCTGGGTTTTTGAACTCAGCACAGGGTCTTGAATTTAAACTTGAATTGGACTTGCATTTTATTACTTGTGAATCTCTCTCTATCTCGCTCTCTCTCATTCACACACACACAAAAAAATGCATATACATGTCTTTGCTACCTCTGCAAGTTTTCTCTCCACACACTTGGATGCCATCCTCTATCGCAAATTTTACTTTCATATTTGAAAATTTCATATTTCAGGAATGGCTGAAGAGGCAAATACATAACCATTACATTAATGTCATTTGCATTAATGTAATGTGAGATACTTATTGTGATAAAAGCTTCCATTATGAGAAGAAAATGATCTGGAGAAAACTGCCACTTGGATATAAACATTTACTGCATCACGGATTACGCCTGCGGCAATTCACAAATTTATGTAAAAAAATTTCTGAAACTTTTTCCAATTCCATTAGAGAAGTTGGAGCGATGCTGTTGTTTCTATTCTCTGTTCCATATGTTATCCACAAGCACACTATAGCCTTCAGCATGTGCATTCAGGATGTGCTCAACCTGTTATCAGACCAGGTACTGCCACTCATTTGATTTTAATATTAGAATATTCATGAACTAGAGAGGACTGGAATCTGCTTAGAAAGCTGATCTCTTTACTGTCAAAAATATACAGTATATTGTGCATGTTCCTGTCAAATGGTATGATGTAACCACTCTTTCTGAGACTCAGTTTCTGACTTAGGCTCTGCATTTGGCTCTGATCAGTTGTGAGATAGAGGGGAACATTTGGACCAGAACCACCTGCTGTTGCAGTAGACAGATGAGGGCTATTATGAAGAGCTCATTAAGCTGGAAAAAAAAAATCTCATAAAGGCCTCCAGGAGCCACTGGGAGTCGTGTAGCAAAGGACTCCCTTAAAACAAACACCGATCTGTAACACTGTCCAATAATGGTGTTGATTTCTATTACTCTGTGCTGTAACAAGTACTTTCGAAAGTAGGTGGGTTACTTTTCAAGATTGCCACACAGTTGCTAAACATAACTTTTGCAACCTGCTCAAGATGTGGATGGAGGTAAAAAAAAAGTGCCATTTTTCAAAGCGCGCTGTTCACACACCAAACAAAAACTGTGATGCTCCTACTTTTTTTGACCTGACCATCACATCCATCTGTGGTTCTTCCCCAAACTGTTGCCATAAAGGTGGAAGCACACAATTTGTATAGAATGTCTTTGTGTGCTGTAGCATTACAATTGCCCTTCACTGGAACTAAAGGGCCCAAACCTGTTCCAGCATGACAGTGCCCCTGTGTACAAAGCAAGGCCTATAAAGACCATAAAAAAACCAAAGGATTCTTAAAATTGATGACAGCAGCTTTACTGAAAGCCTAGAGCATCCCCTAATGGATAGACTATTCTATACACAACTCTCTACTTGCGCCAGATAATAGGCGAGATTGGTGGTGATGACCACAAAATAATTTGTTTAATTGGCTGGCAGAACCACTATTAAGCTGAAAAAGTCCTTCTTCCAGTATCGCACCTTAAATAGTTCAAAATGCTTTAAATGCATGCCATGTGCATGTGAAAATAAATGTATATATGAAAATGCATAGTCAGTAGGACTTTATCTTTTTATTTTAGCCTAGATTTATTCATGAACCGAGTAAGCTTTGCATTTTTCTTGAACCACCTCATTTCCATCTCATTTTCACTCATGGACACTAACAACCACTGAAGATTAGCAATTGAGAAATGAAATTTGACTAATATGTTCTTTTGTAGACCTCACTGTTCACTATAAACATATTCCTGCTGTTCATGGATGATAGATGAGATATGCTTGTTGTTAGATGTTATGTTTGAAACACAGGAAAAAACGTTCTATTGAATTCAAAAGAATTTGGTTGGTATGTATGATAAATGTTGGTTTGGCTTTGTTAAACATACTATAGAGCTGATAAGATTCCCAAACCTTGCACCTTTTAGAAAGCTGAAATACAGTGAATAAAGTCATTAATGCTCTGGATTTCTGAGATGACGACGGCAAAGCAATGAGAATGGGGTGACCACATATCACTACTATTTTTGTAACTCTTTCTAGGAAGACGTTGTTAACAAATAAGGGGAAGCTTAATCTCTAGTAGCTACCAGAGTAGCATCGAGCAAACTGCATTTCTAAATTATGTCTCTTCTTTGAAATTGTAATTATGTAAATTTTATTTTTGGCCAAACTAACATTTAAATTTAACTTAAGTTACAGTTTAAAGCTAGACAGCCTTTTGATTTCATAAAATCGGTGAAATTTAGTTCCCTCTGAAATTTGGTCATTGTGATATGTTTATTTCTGTAATATCTCACAAAATATCAGGCCATTCTGTGGCTAGGAAGTTATTTAATTTGAAGGGATTCCCTAGCAAATAATGTGCATGAAATCACTCGCTTCGCGCAGTCAAGCAGACAGAGGAAGTCCATGTGCGCATACGCAGGTTTACCTTCTTCTTCTTCTTCTTTTGGGTCTTACAGCAGCTGGCATCCAGTGTTGCATTACTGCCATCTACAGGTTTACCTTTGATCGTGCACTGACAGTGACATCATTCTGTCACTAAACAAACAGCTGATCACACCGAGGTGCTCGCTGACCGCCACTATTTATTAGTTTGGTCCTGCGTTTCCTTCGCAACATAATGTCTTTTTTTTTCTCGCTTTCCATTACTGTAGTCAGTCTTCGACGTTTCATTTTCACACTCACGTCCTCCATTTTTCTTTCCTGTTTCAAATTTGTATCCCAAAATGCCTTGTGCGAACGGGGAAAGCCCACCACATGATGCATGACATAGTATCTTGAATTGGGTCATGTTGAAGCAGGAAAAAATAGCAGAGAATTTAGGGCCACGTGGCCCTAAAGTCATTAACTGTTTGTGGCAGCGGGGGCGTGGTCAAGCGCCGGTCTGTGACAGGAGGGCGGAGTCAGGGAAGGTAAGTGGCAGAATCACTACACCTGAGAGCAATTAACCTGTGTTTGTGTGTCTTCCCAGTGACCGCGCCCTATATGAGGAGGGAGAGCGAGAGCGGAAGGGGCTCATCCCTGAACCAGACGCCGGTTGTGTGTGTGTCTGTGTTAGAGCGATTATTGTTGTACTGAAAAGTGTGGCAATAAAGCCTAGTGTTAAACCTGATTTCTGTCCTGCCGTCCTCTGTGCTCCACCCACACATAGGGAACTCTACACTGTTCTATTTTAAAAAATGAATAAAATTGGAAGTTTGTGATTTGAATTCAGTAGCTTTCAGTCCACTAAATAAAAACGATTGGGTGTCGCGGAAAATTATTTTTATGACCTACACTTGAAAAATCTGAAAGGCCTTTAAATTATATGACACAAAACCAGAGCGAACAATAAATTATTGTAATTTTGTAAATAGATTTTCTTATAAATACAGACCAAATAATCTTTATATATTTTTGTGTTGGAGCCCCACATTTTAACACTGAGAACTCATACCAGTATCTCATCTCATTATCTGTAGCCGCTTTATCCTGTTCTACAGGGTCGCAGGCAAGCTGGAGCCTATCCCAGCTGACTACGGGCGAAAGGCGGGGTACACCCTGGACAAGTCGCCAGGTCATCACAGGGCTGACACATAGACACAGACAACCATTCACACTCACATTCACACCTACGGTCAATTTAGAGTCACCAGTTAACCTAACCTGCATGTCTTTGGACTGTGGGGGAAACCGGAGCACCCGGAGGAAACCCACGTGGACACGGGGAGAACATGCAAACTCCACACAGAAAGGCCCTCGCCGGCCACGGGGCTCAAACCTGGACCTTCTTGCTGTGAGGCGACAGCACTAACCACTACACCACTGTGCCACTCATACCAGTATATGCCACTTACAGTCGTGCTTGAAAGTTTGTGAACCCTTTAGAATTGTCTATATTTCTGCATAAATATGACCTAAAACATCGCTTGAATTGAGTCCTGGGTTTCAGCTAAGACGACTGCATTTGCTGTTAAAAAGGATAAACCAACATGAAAACCAGAGAGCTGGCTATGGGAGAAAAGCAAGCCATTTTGAAGATGAGGATAGAAGGAAAATCAATCAGAGCCATTGCACAGCATTGGCCACAGCCAATAAAACAATTTGGAATGGCCTGAAAAAAGAAAGAACCATTTGGTATACTAATAATCAGACATCCAACAAGTCGGCCAAGAAAAACAACAGCAGTTTCTGATAGAAATATTGTGAGCTATGCGTGGGGGGAACAAAACAAAAAAAAACAACAGTCATTGACAACAACCTCCACAGGGCAGGGGAGAAGGTATCACCATCCAACATTTGAAGAAGACATTGAAAGCAGAAATATGGAGGTCATATTATGAGATGCAAACCACTAATGTGCAGTTAATGCAGCTATTGACACCTTCTGTAAGTTGGTAGATAGGGATATTGAGTCCATGTATTTGTCTGCATCTGTTACATCGAAGAGGCATAATTGTACTAAAGAACAATTAAGCTCGCTGTCATCCCTGTCTAAGAACAATAATGTCATATTTAAGAGTGCTGATAAAGGAGGGGGTCTAGTCAGCATGAATCGTTCTGATTATGAACAAGAAGTACTTAGACAATTGTCGGATGCTGACTCTTACAAAAAGTTACATAATAATCCCACAGCATCTTATAAGAGGGAAATTGATATTTTCCTTAATGATGCATTCGAGAAGGGTTATCTTAGTACACAAGAAAGAAAATTTCTTTCCTCAGACAACCCAATCTCATCTCATCTCATTATCTCTAGCCGCTTTATCCTTCTACAGGGTCGCAGGCAAGCTGGAGCCTATCCCAGCTGACTACGGGCGAAAGGCGGGGTACACCCTGGACAAGTCGCCAGGTCATCACAGGGCTGACACATAGACACAGACAACCATTCACACTCACATTCACACCTACGGTCAATTTAGAGTCACCAGTTAACCTAACCTGCATGTCTTTGGACTGTGGGGGAAACCGGAGCACCCGGAGGAAACCCACGCGGACACGGGGAGAACATGCAAACTCCACACAGAAAGGCCCTTGCCGGCCACGGGGCTCGAACCCGGACCTTCTTGCTGTGAGGCGACAGCGCTAACCACTACACCACCGTGCCGCCCCACAACCCAATCATTCCTGTTATTTATATATTACCTAAAGTACATAAACCCTTTAATACATTTCCCACAGGTCGTCCAATTGTGTCGAGCATAGGTTCACTAACTGAACCCCTCTCGAAGTTCGTTGATGCGCATTTTAGACCCCTTGTGGAAACTTTACCCTCCTATCTTAGAGACACTGGGGATTTCATTGAAACATTGACACAAGTTGATTTAGGGGACAGTGAAACATTTTTAATCACCATGGACGTTACTAGCCTTTATACTAATATCCCTCATGATATTGGTCTTGTGGCGTTGCAGTTTTTTTTAAATACTCGCCCTCAATGTTCCCCGCCAACTGATTTTCTAACTGAAATGGCGAAATTGGTTTTAACCAAGAATTATTTCTTGTTTAATAATGACTTTTTTCTTCAGGTGAGGGGGACAGCGATGGGCGCAACATTTGTCCCTGATTATGCTAATTTGTTTATGGGTTTCTTGGAACATAAACATGTACACACAAAGAACCCATTTATTGACAATATATTGATGTTTAAAGGCTATATTGATGATCTTTTTGTCATTTGGAAAGGCACAGAAGAACAATTAAAAGAATTCCACCGTTACATGAATAGCTTAGTGGACACTATTACATTTAGTCTGGAATATGATAAAAGTCAGATACATTTCCTTGATACTTGGGTTAAACGTAAAGATGGGAAACTTTTTACGACATTGTATAAAAAACCCACGGATAAAAACAGCTGTTTGCATGCCTCTAGTTTTCACCCTGAGCCCACCAAACGTGGGCTCCCCTATAGTCAATTTTAACGTGTAAGGCGGATTTGCCAGAAGGATGAGGATTTCCTGATAGAGGCAGACAAAATGTACGAACAGTTTATCCAGCGTGGTTATGCCACTGATGTCCTTGATTCTGCCCTGGGCCGGGTGAAATTTGAGGGCAATTCAGGTCACACTTGTTCAGGTGCAAAACCACCGCGCAAGGATCCTCCTCTCATCTGCTGCACCACGTACACACCCTTTAGTCATCAGATAAAAAACATTGTTAAACAACACTGGCATGTCCTTCAAACTGATAATGTATGTTCTGAATTTTTTTCCCAGCCGCCTCTTTTTACATATTCTAGGTCTCCGAACCTTAAAGATAGGCTGGTACATTCAGATACCACTGATCACTCCAAATGCCCGTGCGCACGACTGGATGACATTACTGTTTTTTTCCCCTGCCGTAATTGTGTGTCTTGCAATAATATTCATAAAACGGACTATTTTACCAGTTTCACAACAGGAAGACGCTATAACATTAGAAAATTTATAACATGTAATTCTATTAATGTGATCTACCTCCTAAGCTGTCCCTGTGGTTTACAATATGTGGGGTGCACCTCAGTGGCGGCTGGCTCATAGGGGGCGCTCGGGCGCCGCCCTCCCAGATGTGGAGGGGAAAAAAATATAAAATATATCGATATATATTTTTACAAATTTTATTATCAATGTCAGTTTTACTTAATAGTGTGTGCCTACATGCGATCTGAATTATTTAAACAACATTTCCACCAACTGACTCCCATTCAATGGTGAATTTCCACCGACAGACGCGTATCATTTCTCTTCTTGGGCGCTCGGCAAAGCGCCCCAGAAGTGCAGCGGAATAGCCAATCATGTATGGTTGCTCGGGAAAAATCATAAATATTTGGCCAATCAGCATCGCCGAATTTAATGGTTTTGGGGCGCTGGAAATTTCGCCCCTGCTACAGAAAATGCACCTCTCTCTCTCTCTCTCTCTCTCTCTCTGTCTTTGATGTTCAAAACTAGACTTTTGGTTCATATTGGACAATAATCACAGCTTTCTTGTCATAGTTTGTATTCACAACAAGAGTGTCAACACTGTTTCGCTCCCCCTCTCACTGTCTCGTTTCACAGAAATACACCTAGCTCAGAACACACACACACACACACACACACCTCATTTCATAGTCACTCTCTCACACAGAAATCTTACACTCACTTTAGAATCAGACACACACACACACACACACACACACACACACACACACACCACCTCACTCAGTCCCACACTCACATTAGAAACCTTGCTCCCTCTCTCTCACTCACTCATTCACACAATCTCTCACACACACACACACAGTTGATTTGTATAGATTCAGCTGAAATCATACCCTTGCTGTAAACTTCTCTCAAGAACTTGAGTATTGTATTGTATTTGAAACCGTTCCAAAGCATAAATGGAGCCTAATATAGCTGTAAATTGTTAATTTACTTTATCTGTGAAACTGCTGATTTTGAGAAGGAAATTAAATTATTATTGTGGAATTGTCATTTTCTGACTGTTCATTTGAATGCTTATACTGGACTAGGCAGGGAACTCTACTGGCACACACCAGCCCCACGAAGAATTTTTTTCACCAGCCGCCACTGGTGCACCCGCAAACAGTTGAGAATCCGTCTCAATGAGCATCGGAGCGCAATATATAGGGGGGATTCTAAATCGCCAGTTGCAAGACACTTCAATGAAGCTAAACATTTGGCTAATGATCTTAAGTTTGTTGGCATTGACAGAGTTCTCCCCAATCGTCGTAGTAGTTGTACTAGTCAGTTTTTACTGAGATGTGAGGCCAGATGGATTTTTTATTTAAAAACATTGCAACCAAATGGATTGAATGATGATTTTGACTTGACTTGTTTTCTATGAATAGTTTGTATAGTCTTACGCTTATTGTCCGATGGGTTTTTTTTTTATTATTATTTTTCTTTTCATGTGACATTTGTTGTAATTATGTATTATGTCATTGGTTGTATTATGGCAGGAACGGTGCTGATGATAGGATGTCTTTATCCATGCACCCTAACCTGTATTCAGGCTTGGTTATAGGCCTACTACCTGTCTTCTGTGTATGTGGCCTTGTCTATATAAGGGCATGTCTTTATTTTTAATTGTTTGCACTGAGGATGGTCTGATTGTGACCGAAACGTTTGTACTTTTCACTTTGGTCGCACTTTTTGTTTGTTTTAATATGTAATAAAAGTGCATTATTATATCGGCATCTAGGTGTGCGAGTTCCCTTTGTTTGTTTCTGAAAAAAGAAAGAACCATTTGGTGTACTAATAATCAGACATCAAACAAGTCGGCCAAGAAAAACAACAGCAGTTTCTGATAGAAATATTGTGAGCTATACGTGGGGGGAACAAAACAAAAAAACAAAAACAACAGTCATTGACAACAACCTCCACAGGGCAGGGGAGAAGGTATCACCATACAACATTTGAAGAAGACATTGAAAGCAGAAATATGGAGGTCATATTATGAGATGCAAACCACTAATGTGCAGTAAGAATCAGAAGGCTACATTGGAATTCACAAAGAAACAGAGATGAGCCACAAAAGTTCTGGAACCAAGATTAACCTCTACGAAAGTGATGGAAAGGCCAAAGTGTGGAGAAAGAAAGGAACTACTCATGATCCAAAACATATGAGCTCATCAGTCACACACAGTGGACTTAGTATCATGAGTTGGGCTGTGTAGCTGTTTCTGGAATGGACTCACTAATCTTTATTGATGATGTAACTCATGATGGTAGCAGCGGAATGAATTCAGAAGTCTACAGAAACATTTTGTCTGTCAATTTACAGCAAAATGCATCCAATCTAATTAGGAGGAACTTCATCATGCAGCAAGACGATGACCCAAAACACACTACCAACACAACAGAGGACTTCATCAGAGGAAAGAAAAAAATGAAAGGTTTTAAGCAGTATTTCACCTGCTGAAGAAGAGACAGAAGGGAGAAAACAAGCAACAAACAAAAAAAACTGTGGTACAAGCATAGAAAAGAGATGAATGCAATATTTTGGTGATGTCAGTGGATTATAGGCTTGATGTAGTCATTGCAAACAAGGGATATGCAACCAAATGTTATTTACTTTAAGACTACAGTATCTGTTCAAACACGTGTTTAGATTAAAAAAAAATTGGGTGGGCTGCCACTAATGGTGCCATGTTTTAAGTTGTTTAACACATCTATAAGTAACTATCAGGAAATGAAAGCTGAAAATCTATTGTCTCATGGTCATCTTTTGATCTTAAAGTCAAACATCTTCAGTGTACAGCAAAAACACAAGAATTGGCCTTGCTGTTCCAATACTTTCATAGGGGATGGCATGTGTTTGCTCAAGCATTCTCTGTTTAACCTGAAAACAATGGTCATAGCCCTGCTTTGCATAGCACTTTGATGTGAACTTTATTTGCACTGTACATATAAAGTTTACAGAGTACACAATGCATAGACAAGAGGGTTTATTTCAGAACCTGCTACAAGATCCTCAAGGATACAAATCTTTAACTTTTTGTTAATCCATCAATATCCAATGATGCATTGCATCCATATACTGGTAGCTCAAAACAGCTTTTACAAAAATAAATAAATTAAATAATTAATTAATTAAAAAAACCTAAATAAAAAAGATAATTTACAATATTTAAATGCTTAAATTGTAATAAATGGACATTTGCTTCATTTTATATTTGAAATTGCCCAGTACAGCAATTGTAATTGAAATCTTAAAAGGGAACAAATTAAATCAGTAATAATTAAACTTGTTAGAGTATAACTGATCTATAGTTCACTAAACAAATTCATGGCATTAGAGCAAGAAAAGTTGAAGGCATTTTGTGTAATTTTCCTGTTTTAATATATAACACTGTCCTGGGTTTCTCTGCACATCAGATGGTAGAATTCTGTGCTTACTCATGGGAAGCATTATAACACATTTATTTTATTGTATTAGTGGTTCAATGAAATGGTATTTATGGACATTTGCTTTCTGTTATAGACTAGACTACATGCTGTTGAAGCAGCTATGTGAGCACTGTTAATATTTTTAAACTATAATCCAATTACTGTTTTATGTTCTTGTGGCCAAACTACAATAAATAAATAAATAAATAAATAAATAAAATTATAAGATAAAATAGTGCCAAGGTTCTCACATGAGTTTTAATAATTTAGTATCAGTAAATGTGGCCAGAGGAAACATTTGAGACCTTCAAATCAGCACTGAAAACATCAAACGACAATATATTGTACAAACAATAGTCAAAGTACTGGGGGGGGGGGTGTGTGAATTAATTCTAAGTGCTTTTCACACCATATTCAAAAGTGGCCCTCCATTAGTGCCAAAATACTTTGTGTTTTCAACATCATACAATTAAAGTTTCAGTGTCTTGTTACATTAGCATAGTGATAATTATAATATATAATTTTGTCATCGCTTATGTAAACATTTACGAGGTCATGCAAACGTTAAACATCTTTAAGAAGCACAGTCCAGATTATGGTCAATGACACAAACCTGTGATCCCTGCTCATCAACAAGGCCAATCAAACTCATCAATACACCACTAATATCCACAATGCATCTGTAAAGCACTTTGAAATTTATGGTAAGCTACGTTGATGCACAAGGTGCTGTCCCTCTTTAACTCTCACAGAAAGACTGTGTCAGGGAACGATAAGAATATCTTGTGCTATGTCTTTGTTTAAAGTAAATATCCCACCCAGTATGTAAATTGTACTTTCTTAGCTCACACATCCTGGTGTTGTGTGAGGCTGTACTACAGGGATCTCAATTTCAGCCCTTGACAATTGCTGGGTTTCAGTCACATGACTTTTCTTAGCGGTTTTACCGAAAGTGAAATAGTTGGTGGTCCAAACGGCTGCCTTAGTGCAAACAACTAGTGATAACTTATCAGAGTATCCTCGTAATCTAGAAGCCATTGCTTGCTTTAGATATATTCAGAAGATGTGCAATGGAATCGACCCCTACAGTCTGGGAAAGAAGGATTTGTCATATGATCTCGAAAACTACTCTTCAGTCGAGTTCCCCGACATCTCAAACTATCTGGTGTTGCAGACGTCCTTCTACACCACAAAACAGATGAAAGCGTGGAAGAGTATGGAGGCTTACAACTTTTTTGTATGTGGCTGGGTAAAGGACCTCGGGATCAAGTCGCTGCCGAATGAATCCTGTATCGTTTTTGCCCATGTAAGTATGCTTTTTTTCATCTTTTCATTCGCGTCTTTACAATGAAGCGCTGCAAGTTGAAGTGTAAACAAAGAACAGTTCGCTTGATTCTCATTTGTGTTCACGCTTATCTTATCTCATCTCATCTCATCTCATTATCTCTAGCCGCTTTATCCTTCTACAGGGTCGCAGGCAAGCTGGAGCCTATTCCAGCTGACTACGGGCGAAAGGCAGGGTACACCCTGGACAAGTCGCCAGGTCATCACAGGGCTGACACATAGACACAGACAACCATTCACACTCACATTCACACCTACGGTCAATTTAGAGTCACCAGTTAACCTAACCTGCATGTCTTTGGACTGTGGGGGAAACCGGAGCACCCGGAGGAAACCCACGCGGACACGGGGAGAACATGCAAACTCCACACAGAAAGGCCCTCGCCAGCCCCGGGGCTCGAACCCAGGACCTTCTTGCTGTGATGCGACAGCGCTAACCACTACACCACCGTGCCGCCGTGTTCACGCTTATCTCTCAGGTAAATCATTCACAAAAATGATCAGAAACCCCTTTAAAGACCTGGATCTTAGTTAAACAAGACGGAGAAGTGATCACGGCACATTGTAACTGTATGGCTGGGTAAGAATTTTGTCGCAACCTTCATGCATATGGACTTTGTGAGGAGGAAACAAAGAAACAGCTCGGGACTTTAGCGCTTCGTGACTAAAAAAAGTGCCATAAAATAACGACACATCGCAAGAAAAGTACTTGGAAAACACTAACGACATAGCTGAGAGTGATATACAAACCTTTCACAAAGTGATCACTGCAAACTCGAGCATGCTTCGACTCGGCTCCCTTAGATTTCAGTGAGAGGTTCAAAAGTTGAAGTGTATCCTTCAGTCGAGTTCCCCTACATTTCTCGACATCTTTTTGTGAAATCCTGTGTTCGTTCACCCTTTATTAGTTCACGGGGAACCCTGAAGAAACTTTTCAGTTTCACGGTTTGATTGATTCAAACAGCCTAAAATAACGCAAGCATAAGGCATTTTTCATGCGAGCAATGCACCTTCTCCATACAAACGCTTTGTCAACTGAGTTTTGGTTGACCACCAGCTAAAGGTTTGAATAACTCATGAGGCGGATGTGACTTCACATGAAACCCAGCAATAGGACATCCATTCAGTTCCTCTTATTTGAGTTTGGAATAAGGCTGCTTTCAGACTAGACATTTTAGAGCATTGGTTGAAGCAACATCTTTGCTGATATGAAAAGAATATCTGACTCACATGACATGCACACTTTGACCATAACAACACTACCACCAAATCCTAGCTAGTACAGATGAACTAGCCAATAGGATTATTAATAATGATAATAAAGACTAGATTTATTTTTTCAGCATGGTTGAAACAGTCTAAATATGTTAAAGAGGAGGCAGCTTGCCTGAGCTTTGGCTTGAGGGAGTACTTGTGTGACTAGACAACGTTCAGCTACCTATATGCAGGGACCTTGTGATGTTGGATACCAGTGAAGGTGGTGGTGGTGGGGTTTATCTCTAGTTACAGTGCAAGATGAAAATACAGTATTGACATTGAAATATTTCAGACTGAACATACACTCTATAGCCAAAAATATGTCAACATACAACCCCGATTCCAAAAAAGTTGGGACAAAGTACAAATTGTCAATAAAAACGGAATGCAATAATTTACAAATCTCAAAAATGGATATTGTATTCACAGTAGAACATAGACAACATATCAAATGTCGAAAGTGAGACATTGAAATTTCATGCCAAATATTGGCTCATTTGAAATTTCATGAAAGCAACACATCTCAAAAAAGTTGGGACAGGGGCAATAAGAGGCTGGAAAAGTTAAAGGTACAAAAAAGGAACAGCTGGAGGACCAAATTGCAACTCATTAGGTCAATTGGCAATAGGTCATTAACATGACTGGGTATAAAAAGAGCATCTTGGAGTGGCAGCGGCTCTCAGGAGTAAAGATGGGAAGAGGATCACCAATCCCCCTAATTCTGCACCGACAAATAGTGGAGCAATATCAGAAAGGAGTTCAACAGTGTAAAATTGCAAAAAGTTTGAACATATCATCATCTACAGTGCATATCATCAAAAGATTCAGAGAATCTGGAAGAATCTGTGCGTAAGGGTCAAGGTCGGAAAACCATACTGGGTGCCCGTGATCTTCGGGCCCTTAGACGGCACTGAATCACGTACAGGCATGCTTCCGTATTGGAAATCACAAAATGGGCTCAGGAATATTTCCAGAGAACATTATCTGTGAACACAATTCACTGTGCCATCCACCGTTGCCAGCTAAAACTCTATAGTTCAAAGAAGAAGCCGCATCTAAACATGATCCAGAAGCGCAGACGTCTTCTCTGGGCCAAGGCTCATTTAAAATGGACTGTGACAAAGTGGAAAACTGTTCTGTGGTCAGACGAATCAAAATTTGAAGTTCTTTATGGAAATCAGGGACGCCGTGTCATTCGGACTAAAGAGGAGAAGGACGACCCAAGTTGTTATCAGCGCTCAGTTCAGAAGCCTGCATCTCTGATGGTATGGGGTTGCATTAGTGCGTGTGGCATGGGCAGCTTACACATCTGGAAAGACACCATCAATGCTGAAAGGTATATCCAGGTTCTAGAGCAACATATGCTCCCATCCAGACGACGTCTCTTTCAGGGAAGACCTTGCATTTTCCAACATGACAATGCCAAACCACATACTGCATCAATTACAGCATCATGGCTGCGTAGAAGAAGGGTCCGGATACTGAACTGGCCAGCCTGCAGTCCAGATCTTTCACCCGTAGAAAACATTTGGCGCATCATAAAACAGAAGATATGACAAAAAAGACCTAAGACAGTTGAGCAACTAGAATCCTACATTAGACAAGAATGGGTTAACATTCCTATCCCTAAACTTGAGCAACTTGTCTCCTCAGTCCCCAGACGTTTACAGACTGTTGTAAAGAGAAAAGGGGATGTCTCACAGTGGTAAACATGGCCTTGTCCCAACTTTTTTGAGATGTGTTGTTGTCATGAAATTTAAAATCACCTAATTTTTCTCTTTAAATGATACATTTTCTCAGTTTAAACATTTGATACGTCATCTATGTTCTATTCTGAATAAAATAGAATATAGAAAATAGAATTTTGAAACTTCCACATCATTGCATTCCGTTTTTATTTACAATTTGTACTTTGTCCCAACTTTTTTGGAATCGGGGTTGTATGACCAGCATGCCCATATGTGCTTGTTAAATATCCCATTCCAGATTTAGCCTCCCTTTTACTGTTATAATAATATCCACTCTTCTCGGAAGGCTTTCAGCTGGAACGTGGCTGTGGGGATTTGCCCGTTCAGCCACAAGAGCATTAGTGAAGCCAGGTGCTGATGTTAGGCGAGAATGCCAGTCAGCATTCCAGTTGATCCCAAAGGTGTTCAGTGGGGTTAAGGTCTGTTGCAGGCAACTCAGGTTCTTCCACTCCAACTTTGGCAAGCCATGTCTTCAAAGTCCTCATTGTTATGCTGTAACAGGTTTGAGCCCCATAACTCCAGTGAAGGGGGAATTTTAGTGCTTCAGCATACAAAGACAATGCTCTACATCAAACTTTGTGGTAACAGTTTGAGGAAGGCCTACATATGAGTGTGATGGTGTCCACATACTTCTGGCCATATAGTGTAGCTTTAAGTATTTCATATTCACTCAAGGGTGGCATGGTGGCATAGTGGGCAGCACTGCCTCACAGTTCCAAGGCTCCCAGATGTGATCCTGAGCTTGAGTTTCATGTTATTCCCATGTCTGTGTGAGTTTCCTCCAGCTTCCCCAAAATGCCTCTGTGTGTGTGTGTGTGTGTGTGTGTGTGTGTGTGTGTGTGTGTGTGTGTGTGTGTGTGTGTGTCCTTTTGATGAACTGGCATCCCATCTAAGGTGTGTCCCTACCTCATGCCAGGAAAGGCTTGGGATCCACCATGACCCTGATCAAGATAAAGCAGCTACTTGTAGATGAATGTTGAATAGTCACTCACTATTTTTTTTCTCCATGTTCCCCCCCCCCCCCCATGAGCTGGATGGTGATTGTTCAGGAGGTGAAGAGTGCTTGATATCACGCTGCACTTTTCTAAAAAGTTACTCTTATGTATGTATTTATTTTTTGAGCTTTGCTGTGATTAAAAAAAACACACTTGCAGCACTTTTTTTTTTTTAAATACAAGGTGCCTGATTCTGCCCTGGCTTGTGGTGATTTGGGGAAAAATGCCTAGTGTGAAAGCAGAAAGCCCAGTCCCATGTATGCATGAGGGAGCCCTATCTTAAAGCTGTGAATGACCAGCCGGTGTTAAACCAGTCTGTGACAGAATACAGGGTCAGAGATGTGGAACTGTGCACAAACCATTCAGCAAGTAAATACACAATGGATTAAGGCAGGGGATTTTGAAGTGAAGCTTAATATTATGTGTCATCAGAATTTCATAATCTCAGTGTTCAGTGCCAAAACTAACAAAGCAGACGCCAACGTTTAAATTAATAAATAATATATTTGTACTAAAGCATCTTAAACTGCTTTCAGAGAATATACCTGGAGAATAATCTTTCCAGTATCAGAAGAACACAATTATGATTTTCTTTGGTTGGGATACAAAATATAAAACGGACAAAACCTAAACTGGGTGTTATAAAGGAACCACAGTTAAAAGAACCTGGCTTTGCATGTTCAGGCCTCCCCTTGCCTCTCTTGCTGTCTTCCTCATTGCACTAGCTCCCTCTGGTGGACACTTTAATTAAGCTCTGTGTTCAGTACCAGACTGGTGGTGATCGGCGTGTGTGTGTAATGGGATCTGCTGGCCTTCTCTAGGTTCTGCATGCTAGTATGTCTGTCTCAGATCCTGCTGGTTGGTCTACAGCAGTATGCACAGCTTCTGATGCTGTCCTGATCAGCACTGTTGCGTCGCCCATCAATATCCGGAGAACCTAGTCAGAGATGACAGCATAAAATCAAAGACAACAGCTATTCATGTTTGATTTTCCACCACCACAGATTCTCAGTTGTAGTTTCAGATTAGGCAAAAGATCTGGCCCTTCATTTATCAGATAATTGGGTGTGTAAATTCTGAATATGAACTTTTCAAAGCAAAATGTGTGATTTATTAACATGAAATCTTGCTATGCAAACTTTTACCACATGGAAGCAAAGCACCTCAGCTGGAAATAATGAAATCTGGACTGTTAATAACACATTTGTGGTTTGTGGACATGTTAGAAATTTACTCACTATAAGCTCAGTGTTTTGTTAGCTGAAAGGCCCATGCACTTCTAAAACTACTATTGATAAATTTCTACCATCAGTTGCAGGTAGAACAAGTTGCACAAATGCAATCCCTGTGCATGTCTTGCAGTCCAGTGTTTTTTGGTTACAGGGTACATTTCAGAGAGAAACTGGGAATAAAGTGAACATTTCCAAGCCATCACTGGGCAGGACTGTGCCCAGAGTGTATTTCATAATTTATGTTGGCCCAACCATGGATGGATTACCAGTCAAGCCTGTTGGTACATTTCCAGAAACCTTTCTTAACTACTATTGATAAATTTCTACCATCAGTTGCAGGTAGAACAAGTTGCACAAACTATCAACCTTTTAGTAAGGTAACAGATAGCAGGCAAATGAATGTAAAGACAGAATCTGGAAGAAATTCAGAAATGTTACTGGTGTGCGAATCTGAATTTGTAACCACTGAGGAGTCAGTGAGAAGGGTGGTTCCTGCACTGGTTGATGCAGTTTGGAGTGGGGAGAAGGACCAAGAATTAGTCACACATCCCTGGACCCAACATGTTCAATTCCCCACCATATTCAACAGACATCTGTAAACAACCAGGTTATAGACTGCAATTCTGCTACACTTAAAGCGCTGCTAGAAAATACTTGAATAAAGGTGGTGTTTACATTAGACCGTATCCGTACCGTTTTCGTTGCGGATGCACTGTCCGTGCACATTAAAACGCCGGGAAACGACTCCACAGGCGGAACAATTTAAATCCGCCAGGGCCCACGTATTCAACCCAGTACGTATCTGATCTGGTGCTGTGTAAACATTGAGGAACGAGGATACGCAGTGCTGAGCTCTAGCTGACGTCGTCATTGGAGAACGTTACTGTGACATCCACCTTCCTGATTCGCTAGTGTGACATCCACCTTCCTGATTCGCTGGCGTTGGTCATGCCACGTTGGTCATGTGACGCGACTGCTGAAAAACGGCGCGGACTTCACTTCCTGCTATTTGTGTGTGTACGCGAATCGTTTTAAAAACGTTAATCTGATGATCCGCTGATTCGAAATAATGTAAACAGGGCCAAAATCTCTGCAGTTTCTATTTCGCAAACATGTAGCCAGTGTTGGGAGTAACGCGTTACAAAAGTAACGAATTACTGTAATGCACTGCTTTTTGCAGTAACACGGTAATGAAAGGCATTACAGAAAAAAAAATTGGTAATATTTTACTCGGTACAAATGTCAGTAACGCACGTTACAATGCATTTTTAACCTGGAATGAAGTGGTGGGCTTTTTTTCCTTCATACAAATTCGCCAAAATCACGCGAGATCAGCAGAGGTGAAACGTCCGCGCAAAATGTTTCACTTCCTTTTCCTTTAGGCTAGTTAGACAGGAGAGAGAGATGAGTGAACCTGCAACTGATCTAATGTCGGATAGCACATTCTCCAGACGGGCATACGCCCATTACTTTAAGTTTGTGAAAAATAAGGATGTGAAGAACATCGTAGTCAAATGCACTTTATGTGCTAAACCTAAAGAACTGTCCACTTCCCGAAATAGCACCAGTAATTTAACTAACCATTTACAGAGGTGCCATAGTAACATGAAGTTAGCAAGGAAGCAAGCGGAGGATGAGAGTGGCGATAAAATCACAAAGCAGCCAAAATTAACGTTCTGCCGCTCTAAGATGCTCCTTCAGCCTCAGGAGGTTAGGAGGCTTGTGGCGGAGTATGTTGTTGAAGATATGCTGACTTACATTTTTGTCCTGTATAACTGAGTTTTTTTTCTGGTCGGAAGTCAGACTAAAGTGATTGAGCTGCCTTTCCTTCGAGGGCTAATATGCCTAAGCACTTCAATATCATTAAAAGCACTTTGATTTTGTTATTTCTAATTCTGTTTTTCGAAATGTGACTGGGTAGCCTCATATAGCTAATAGTCATTGTCTAGCTGTGATTTAAAAGGCTTGTGGGTTTTTTTTTTCAGGCCAGTTTTATTGTAGGCTACGATTTGCCATAATATGTTCATTTTTGTTAAATTTCTGAAATGGAGTCATATCCCTTAGGGCTAATCTTTTTTTTTTTTTATGAAGCATAAACTATGCTTAATGCTGTAAACTTGAAAACAATAAAGGCATAGAAATGCTAATTTTGTATCCTGTCATATCTTTAGACATTACAATACAATACAGTTCAATTAATGTTAATATGAATAGGCCTAAAGTTACAATATTTCTATCACAATTTGCCAGACTTTCACCTTTTGTCTGTTCTTGCGATGATTGTTCCTTGTATTGTACCATGAGCCATCACTGTGGCTATTCTACTGTTTTTAACCATAAGCCTAGCTCAGTCAGATACCACATCACCTTCCATTGGATGTGTGATGAGCTAATTGAGTGTCTTGAGCTACATTTAGATTGCCAAATCCATACTTCCAGTTATTTTGGTGAGAGTAACTTAAAAGTAATGCAATAGTAGTGTAATGCCTTACATTTTAAATACAGTAATATTGTAATGTAACTAATTACTTTAAAATGACAGTAACAAGTAATAAATAATGCAAAACAGTTTTGAAGTAACTTGCCCAACACTTCATGTAGCACACATTTGTTGTTGGCAAATATTTAATGTATTACTTTAAATATTACAAACAGACAAAAACACAGTGCTTAATATCTCCTCACTTTACTGAGCAAAATCTAAATCTGCTTCGGGGGGAAAAATGTTTGTTTCCCTGTTTCTTAGTGACACTAACAAAATTCTGGAGTCCTTTTTTATATTTAATTATATTTGGCAATACCACCCTTTATAGGAATGGGCACAAAAGGAGATGAAAAATCATGTTCCAACTATAGTGAAAATCTATATCTATCTGCATCCTAATCTTCAGGCTTTTTTTCATTCACACTATCTGTGACTCATTCTTTCGATTAATATTAGCCACAAACTACATTTAAGTGCTTTCTCAGTATGCAAGTATACCATTTAAACGAAGTGGGCTTTATAAAGGCGTGATTAGATTTACAGTGTCTTGCAAAAGTATTCATCCTCCTTGGTGTTTGTCCTGTTTTGTCGCATTACAAGCTGGAATTAAAATGGATGGGGGGGGGGGGGGGGGGGGTAAGCACCATTTGATTTACACAACATGCGTACAACTTTAAAGGTGAAAATTGTTGTTTCATTGTGACACAAACAATAATTAAGATGAAAAAAAGACAGAAATCTGGAGTGTGCATAGGTATTCACCCCCCCCAATTCAATACTTTGTAGAGTCACCTTTTACTGTAATTACAGCTGCAAGTCTCTTGCAGTATGTCTCTATTAGCTTAGCACATCTAGCCACTGGGATTTTTGCCCATTCCTCAAGGCAAAACTGCTCCAACTCCTTCAAGTTAGATGGGTTGTGTTAGTGTACAGCAATCTTCAAGTTATGCCACAGATTCTCAATTGGATTGAGGTCTGGGCTTTGACTAGGCCATTCCAAGACATTTAAATGTTTCCCTTTAAACCACTCCAGTGCAGCTTTAACAGTACATTTAGGGTCATTGTCCTGCTGGAATGTGAACCTTCATCCCAGTCTCAAACCTCAACATGGCATTTCCCATGATGGTCAAATAGATTAATTTTAGTCTCATTTGACAGAGAATCTTCTTCCATGTGTTTGGGGAGTCTGCCACATTCTGTTGGGCAAACTCCAAACATGTTTTGTTCAGCAGTTACTTTTTTATGGCCACTCTTCCATAAAGCCCCACTCTGTGGCGTGTATGGCTTAAAGTGGTCCTATGGACAGATACTCCCATCTCCGCTGTGGATCTTTGCAGCTCCTTCGGTGTAATCATTGGTATCTTTGTTGCATCTCTGATTAATGCCCTCCTTGCCCGGTCTGTGAGTTTTGGTGTGCGGCCTTCTCTTGTCAGGTTTGTAGTGGTGCCATATTCTTTCATTTTGCTATAATGGATTTAATGGTGCTCTGTGGGATATTCAAAGTGTGGGATACATTTTATAACCCAGCCCTGATCTGTACTTCTCCACAACTTTGTCTCTGACCTGTTTGGAGGCTCTTTGGTTTTCATGTTGCTTGCTAAGTAGTGTAGCAGAGTCAGGGTCCTTCCAGAACAGGTTGATTTATACAGATGTCATGTGACAGATCATGTGACACTTTGATTGCACACAAGTGGATCTTAGTCAACTAATTATGTGACTTATGAAGTGAATTGGTTGGACCAGCTCTTATTTTGGGGTTTCATACAACAAGGAGTGAATACCTATGCACACTCCAGAGTTCTGTTTTTTTTCCCCATCTTAATTATTGTTTGTGTCACAATAAAACAACAGTTTGCACCTTTAAAGTTGTAAGCATGTTGTGCAAATCAAATGGTGCTAACCCTCCAAAAATCCATTTTAATTCCAGCTTGTAGCGCGACAAAACAGGACAAACACCAAGGGGGATGAATACTTTTGCAAGACACTGTATGTACTCGCTTATTTTGCCTGTCGAATATTTGAGCTGTGAAAAACTGGTTACATCAGGACATCCAGCAACCAGTCTTGCTTAAACACAGGGGCATGACATTAAGGAAAAAAGCATTCTCATCTCATCTCATTATCTCATCATCTCTAGCCACTTTATCCTGTTCTACAGGGTCGCAGGCAAGCTGGAGCCTATCCCAGCTGACTACCGGCGAAAGGCGGGGTACACCCTGGACAAGTCGCCAGGCCATCACAGGGCGGAAAAAAACATGTTGCTGGAATTGCTCTTTAAACTCTACTCAACAGGTTAAACTCCTGGACCACAACCTTGAGTTTTCAGATGTTAACTGACCAACAGAAGTTTCAACATCAAGTTACTTAAAGTGGTACGCTCAGGTATAGCTGGCCACATCTCTTGCTTAACCTGTTGTGTAAATCATGAGCTATCTCACCATTCTCTTGCTCTTCATTGTCTTCATCTTCTTCTGGGTGGTGCTCTTTAGCAGGCAGGAACAGATGTCTGTGGCAGGGGCTGGTGGTGGTGATTTGACTGGAGCCCTCCAGGCTGGTGCCTAGCTGTAACCTCCTCATGTGCCTCACAACGGCTGTCGCATTGAAGGCTTGCTGGAAACACCGGCACAAGATGACGGATCAGAAATGATCTGTTAGTAGCCAGTTAATGCTGGCACTGCTGATTTTTTTTTAAATTCATGATTAGACATTGTAGTACTTAGATGAGCTCTGCATTATTTTGTCAGCCAAAAAAAAAAAAAAAAAGGTCAAATCATTACTTTTCCAACAAAAATTTAATGCAGCAGAAAAAAGTAACTACAAATTTTGCACTGTATGCTTGTCCAACCTTTTTTTTGTGCTTATAAATTAACAAGGATGCATTAATCACTCTACTGATGTACATTCATTCATTTAGTAGACGCCTTTATTCAAAGCAATTTACAAGTAAAAAAGAATGCAAGTACAGTGGTGCTTGAAAGTTTGTGAACCCTTGAGCATTTCCTATATTTCTGCATAAATATGACCTAAAACATCATCAGATTTTTACACAAGGCCTACAAATATGTGGCTGGCAAAAATATGTGAACTTTTGCTTTCAGTATCTGATTTCACTCTCTTGTTCAGCGATAACTGCAACTTCATGTTCAAGGTAACTGTCGATCAGTCTTGCACATCAGCTTGGAGGAACTTTAGCTCATTCCTCTGTACAGAACAGCCTCAACTCTGGGATGTGTGGTTCCCTCACATGAAATGCTTCAACAACATTTCTATTGGATTCAACTCCAGACTTTGACTTGGTCATTCCAAAACATTTAATTTTATTCTTCTTTAACCATTCTTTGATAGAATGACTTGTGCGCTTAGGGTCGTTGTCTTGCTGCATGATCCACTTTCTCTTGAGATTCAGTTCACAGACAGATGTCCTGACATTTTCCTTTGAAATTTGCTGGAATAATTCAGAATTCATTGTTCCAACAATGATGGTAAGCCGTCCTGGCCCAGATTTAGCAAAACAGGCTCAAACCTTGATACTACCACCTCCATTTTTCATAGATATGGTAAATTTCTTATACAAGAATGTAATGTTTTCCTTTTTCCAAACATAATACTTGTCATTTAAGGCAAAAAGTTCTATTTTGGTCTCATCCATCCACAAAATTTATCCAACAGATTTCTGGCTTGTTCATTTGATCTTTAGCAAACTATATATTGGGCAGCAATGTTCATTTTGGAGAGCAGTGACTTTCTCCTTGCAGCCCTGCCATGCACAACATTGTTGTTCAGTGTTCTCCTGATGGTGGACTCATGAACATTAACCAATGTGCCAATGTGAGAGAGGCCTTTAGTTGCTTAGACATTGCCCTGTGTTAACATGTTAAGATCAGACTTTGATAGATCCCTGTTCTTTAAATAAAACAGGGTGCCCACTCACACCTGATTGTCATTCCATTCATCGAAAACACCTGACTCTAATTTCACCTTCAAATTAACTACTAATCCTAGAGGTTCACATACTTTTGCCACTCACAGATATGTAATATTGGATCATTTTCCTCAATAAATACATGGCCTACTATAATCTTTTTTTCTCATCCATTTAATTGGGCTCTCTTTATCTATGTTAAGGACTCTGTGTAAAAATCTGATGATGTTTTGGTCATATTTATCCAGAAATATAGAAAATTCAAAAGGGTTTACAAACTTTCAACTACCACTGTATACACACACCTTCCATTTACTCTTGGCAAAGTTCTTTTTAATCTGAGCGCTGACAGACTCATGGATGTTCTTATCGAGAGCAGTGTCTCCCGAGATCCTTCAAAACAGAGAGAAAGACAAAGGGGAAGCAGGTGAGACTGATTAGTATACAAAATGTTGTTTAACACATAGACAAAAAGTTCAGAAGTACTGTGAAATGAAAGGAGACCAGAGTCGTACCATGGGTGCTGCAAGGCTTGCTCACAAGTATATCTTAGCTCTGGATCTTTCTCCATTAGGTGGCATATGAAATCTTTAGCTGGAAGATGAAGTTGAAATTATTAACATTAAGATATAAAACCTCTTGATGGCAACCTTGACCAGGATAAAGCAGCTACTGAGGATGAATAAAAGAAAATGTGAAAAAAAAAACATTTAGTATCAAGGCTTAGGCATATTGCACATTGGCATATAAATTGGCATACACTGCAGTGTGTACACAAGTAAAGCACATTGTTTGAATTCAGTAAGGAAGCCACAAAAGTGACAAACAGAAGAATCACCTGAGTCTGATATATCATCCCAGTATGGAGAATCAAACTCATACTCAGCCTTCAGGATTTGCTCAAACAGCTTGGCATCATTTTCATCATAAAATGGTGGGTATCCACATAACCTGGAAAATGCATTGTGTGATAAGAAATATATATTTTTGTGCTTCCTAGCTTCTAGAGTTTTGAACAACCATTTTTCTTAAGATATGAACCCCATTTCCAGAAAAGTTGGGATATTTTTCAAAATGCAGTAAAAACAAAAATCTGTAATTTGTTAATTCAGATGAACCTTTATTTAACTGACAAAAGTCCAAAGAAAAGATTTTCAATAGTTTTACTGACTAACTTAATTGTATTTTGTAAAGCTAAACAAAGTTAGATTTTGATGCCTGCAACACACTCAAAAAAAGTTGGGACAGAAACATTATTACCATTATGTTACATCACCTTTCCTTTTAACACTTTTTAATCATATGGGATCTGAGGATACTAATTGCTGCAGTTTTGCAATTGGAATTTTTGTCCATTCTTGTTTGATACAAGTCTTCAGCTGCTCAACAGTCTGTGGTCAGTGTTGTCTGATTCTCCTCTTCATGATGCTCCATACATTCTCAATTGGAGACAGATCTGGACTGGCAGCAGGCCAGTCAAGCACACACACTCTGTCTATGAAGCCATGCTGTTGTAGCCTGTGCAGAATGAGCCCTGACATTGTCTTGCTCAAATGAGCATGGACTTCCTGGGAAGAGACGTTGCCTTGATGAAGATGTCTCTCTAAACTCCCAATATATGTCTCTGTATATCAATGGTATCTTCACAGAGATGCAACTCACCCATGCCGTGGGCACTGATACCCCCCATACCATCACAGATGCTGGCTTTTGCACTTTTCTCTGATTTAAAAAAAAAAAAAACTGGATGGTCATGTTCACCTTTAGCACTGAGAACTTGACATCTGGTTTTCCTGAAAACAAGCTGAAATGTGGACTCATCTGACTACAGCACATGTTTCCACTGTCTTTCGGTCCATCTGAGATGAGTTCAGGCCCAAAGAAATCAGTGGCATTTCTGCATAGAATTGGTGAATGGCTTCCTCCTTGCAGAATACAGTTTCAGGTTGCATTTCTGAATGCAGTGGCAGACGGTGTTAAGTGACAATGGTTTCCCAAAGTACTCCTGAGTCCATGTGACTATATTTGCCACATTAACATGACGGTTTATCAGGCAGTGCTATCTGAGAGCTTGAAGGTCATGTACATTCAACAGTGGTTTCCGAACTTGCCCTTTACTCACTGAGATGTCCCTAAATTCTCTGAATCTTTTCACAATATTATGAAATGTAGATTTTGAAAGACCTAAAATTTTGCATTGAGAAATATTCTTTTTGAATTGACTAACAATTGTCTCACGAATTTTGACACAAAAGAGTGAGCCATGGCCCATCCTTGCTTGCAAAGACTGATCCTTTGGTTCATGCTCCTTTTACACCCAGTCATGTTACCAAATCACCTGCTGATTGTGGAATCTTCCAAAATAGTGTTACTTGAATATCCTATAAACTTTTCAGTCTTATTTTGCCTCTGTCCCAAGTTTGAGTATGTTGCAGGCATCAAATTCTAACTTTGCTTATATTTACAAAATACAATTAAGTTGGTCAGTAAAACTATAGAAAATGTTTTCTTTCTACTTTTATCAGTTAAATAAGGGTTTGTGTGAATTAACAAATCACAGATCTTTGTTTTTATTGCATTTTGGAAAATGTCCCATTTTTTCTGGAAATGGGGCTAGTCCTTTATCGGAATGTATCCATAGCCTACACATATATGGTAGTGTATAGGTACAGCAATATTGAGCAAACTGAAATTCAATTACCATGACTTACAGTGTCTTGGGAAAATATTCAGACCACTTCAGTTGATGCATACCTTTTTTTAATTTAAAAATCATTCAATTTACTTTTTTGCCCATCAGTATACACACAATAACCAATAATGACAAAGTGAAAACAAGTTTTTAGAATTCTTATTTTCAAATTAATTAAAGCAAAAACTGAAATCTCTTATTTAGATAAATATTTAGACCCTTTATTCAGTACATTGTAGATGTACCTTTGGCAGCAATTACAGCTTCAAGTCTTCTTGGATAAGTCTCCTCAAGATTTGCTTACCTGGATTTGGACATCTTCCTGACAGATCCTCTCAAGCTCAGTCATATTAGATGGGGAGCATCTGTGAACTGCCAACTTCAGGTCTTTCCACATGAAGTTAAAGTCTGGGCTATGGCTGTGCCACTCATGGACATTCAGACACTTGTCCTGAAGCCACTCTAACACTGTCTTGGTTGTATGCTTCAGGTCATGGTCAGACTGAAAGGTGTACCTTCATCCCAGTCTGAGGTTGCATGCACTCTGGAGCAGATTTTTGTCAAGGACCTTTTGGTGTTTGGCTGCATTCACCTTTCCCTCAATTCTGACCAGCCTCCTGATCCCTACAACTGAGAAGCACCCCATAGCATGATGCTACTGCCACCATATGGATGGATGCAGTTGATGAGCTGTACCATTTTTTTGCCAGAAGTTTTGCCAGAACATTTGGAGATCACTTCAAAGAGGTTTTTCTTTCTCATCAGACTAGAGAATTTTGTTCCTATAAAGAATGTCATTTAAATGCCTGCCATGTGCCTTTTCCTTATGAATGGCTTCTGTCTAGCCACTCTACCATAAAGACCTGTTTGATAAAGTATTTCTGAGTTGGTTGTTCTTATCTGTGGAGGACTTCTGAAGCACTGTTAGAATGGCCACTGGGTTCTTGGTAACCTCCCTAACCAAAGCCCTTCTAGCCCAGTTACTGAATTTAGTTGGATGGCCACATCTTCTTAGAGGTCCTGATGGTTCCAGACTTCACAAGGATGGAGCCCCCTGTGCTCCTGGGAAAATTTAAAGCTATAGAAATTATTTTATACCCTTGCCCAAATCTATGTCACAACAAAATTTGATCGTGGCAGTCTATGGCATGTTCTTTGGACTTAATGGGTTTTTGTTTGTTTGTTTGTCATGCATTATGAATTGTGGGGAAACTATATGCATATGCTTCTAAATAATGTGCAAATCATTTGAATTTTCCACAGGTGGATTCCAGTGAAATTCTTTAAGTTTTTATCTCAAGATAATCAAAAGAAACAGGATGCAATTGAGTTCAATTTGGAGTGCCTTAGCCAAGGATCTGAATGGGTGTACTTATCTAAATGAGAGACTTCAGTTTTTAATAAATTTGCAAAAATTAAAAAAAGCATGATTTACCATGTTGATTAATGGCCAAAAAGTCTCTTTAATCTATTTAAAGTTAAATTAGTAAACAATAAAATGTGCAAAATGTGAAGGGGTCTGAATACTTTCAGAAGCCACTGTCTATGTCTACTGACATAAAAATAAGCATTAAATGTACATTTAACTCCGTGTTATGCACATACATAAAATTAAATATGTGTGGTTTGCGCGCATGCAGACACCCACTCACAATATATAAGAAATAACCCCTATGGACCAGCAGTCCACTGCTTTGCTGTAGGGTTTCTGAGCCAGAACCTCAGGAGCTGATAAAGGAAGAAAGAAAGAGAGAATGTGCTGAGTGACCAGATGCCCTGCTGCTATCAGTATACATTCTAGAATCATTTTCACTTCTGAAGAGAAGCAGCAAAGAACTGGGAGCATAGAGAGTACTTCTGTAGCACTAAGAGCTTCACTCAAACCCCTTGATTATTGCATATTCTGCAAAATTCTGAAGAAAGCTGAGAGAGACAGAAAGCTCTTTATCATACCGACATATCCAGGCGTTCCACAGGCAGTTGACATCACAGTTCCAGAGTCCTCAATTTTAGACAGTCCAAAGTCACTGATCATGATGTTGGAGTCTTCATCCATGCTACAATACAGAAGGTTCTCTGGCTGCACCAAGTCATAGGAAGAAAACAAAGGGAAATAGTGATATTATGGTTTGATTTATTATTATTATTATTATTATTATTATTATTATTATTGATTTTTAAATATGATCATTTTCATTTGTAATCAGTTTAGCATTTCAATTTGGTTTTGTTTGCATCAACTTTTTATATTTTTTAAACTGATATTTGTATTAAGGTTACAGACCCCTTTGTATGTTATTTGTATTGTGTTGTATTCTTTTGTCTCACTGTCATTTCATTTTTTTTCATTTTGTAGTCCATCATCCATCCATCCATTTTGAAGTTGACCCCTTAAATGGATGGAGCCCTAGTCATGGTGAAAGGGCTTGTGTACTTTGGGGAACATCAGGGCTATGTTGCTGGGAGCTTAATGCTCCCAGTTTGGCAACCCTTATTGAATAGATCTGTTGTTAGAGGCCAGACAAAGAGTGATCTAGAAAAAAATAAATAAAACCGCCATGAAAGGTACAAAAATACTAAGTGTATCCTGCAGTGGCGAACCATTACTCTTAGAGCTGGGACTTCAGCTCAGCCAAAACTTAGCCAAACACACACACAAAAAAAGCAACAGGGCAAAGGATTTTGCAAGGGATTGGTGGCAGGCTGCCAGGTAGCTCCATTGTGTGTAGTTGTCAATGTTGATTTTAAAAGTAACTAAGTAAATTACATCGGGAATTGAATACATAAGTCTCAGTGAAAAATACTGGGGTGTGTGTAGCCGACTATAACCAGTAAAGTCACGCTAATAATAACTAAAAGTCTCTGTGTGGCTAATATATGATGCAGAGGAGGCGAAGAGTTGACCTGTCAGCATTTATTCTCAAAAACAATGAATGACAGGGCTATCAACATACAGAGAGAGGGGAAAGAATTCTGGCATCCCTCCAACATAATACACCAATTAGCACCCAGCCAAATGGCTACTCAGATCAATATTTGATTTTTCACAAGGAATTTTATGACACTAATTTGCATATTTGATCTGATACAGTGGTGCTTGAAAGTTTGTGAACCCTTTAGAATTTTCTATATTTCTGCATAAATGTGACCTAAAACAACATCAGATTTTCACAAAAGTCCTGAAAGTAGATAAAGAGAACCCAGTTAAACAAATGAGACAAAAATATTATACTCGGTCATTTATTTATTGAGGAAAATGATCCAATATTACATATCTGTGAGTGGCAAAAGTATGTGAACATCTAGGATTAGCAGTTAATTTGAAGGTGAAATTAGAGTCAGGTGTTTTCAAATCAATGGGATGACAATCAGGTGTGAGTGGGCACCCTGTTTTATTTAAAGAACAAGGATCTATCAAAGTCTGATCTTCACAACACATGTTTGTGGAAGTGTATCATGGCACGAACAAAGGAGATTTCTGAGAACCTCAGAAAAAGCATTGCTGATGCTCATCAGGCTGGAAAAGGTTACAAAACCATCTCTAAAGAGTTTGGACTCCACCAAGCCACAGTCAGACAGATTGTGTAGAAATGGAGGAAATTCAAGACCATGGTTACCCTCCCCAAGAGTGGTCAACCAACAAAGATCACTCCAAGAGCAAGGTGTGTAATAGTCAGGGAGGTCACAAAGGATCCCAGGGTAACTTCTAAGCAACTGAAGGCCTCTCTCACATTGGCTAATGTTAATGTTCATGAGTCCATCATCAGGAGAACACTGAACAACAATGGTGTGCATGGCAGGGTTGCAAGGAGAAAGCCACAGCTCTCCAAAAAGAACATTGCTGCTTGTCTGCAGTTTGCTAAAGATCACGTGAATAAGCCAGAAGGTGATTGGGAAAAATGTTTTGTGGATGGATGAGACCAAAATAGAACTTTTTGGTTTAAATGAGAAGCTTTATGCTTGGAGGAAGGAAAACACTGCATTCCAGCATAAGAACCTTATCCCATCTGTGAAATATGGTGGTGGTAGTATCATGGTTTGGGCCTGTTATCTGCATCTGGGCCAGGACGGCTTGCCATCATTGATGGAACAATGAATTCTGAATTATACCAGCCAATTCTAAAGGAAAATATCAGGACATCTGTCCATGAACTGAATCTCAAGGGAAGGTGGGTCATGCAGCAAGACAACGACCCTAAGCTCACAAGTCGTTCTACCAAAGAATGGTTAAAGAAGAATAAAGTTAATGTTTTGGAATGGCCAAGTCAAAGTCCTGACCTTAATCCAATCCAAATGTTGTGGAAGGACCTGAAGCGAGCAGTTCATGTGAGTAAACCCACCAACATCCCCGAGTTGCAGCTGTTCTGTATGGAGGAATGGGCTAAAATTCCTCCAAGCCGGTGTGCAGGACTGATCAACAGTTACCGGAAACATTTAGTTGCAGTTATTGCTGCACAAGGGGGTCACACCAGATACTGAAAGCAAAGGTTCACATACTTTTGCCACTCACAGATATATAATATTGGATCATTTTCCTCAATAAATAAATGACCAAGTATAATATTTTTGTTTCATTTGTTTAACTGGGTTCTCTTTATCTGCTTTTAGGACTTGTGTGAAAATCTGATGACGTTTTAGGTCATATTTATGTAGAAATATAGAAAATTCTAAAGGGTTCACAAACTTTCAAGCACCACTGTACAAACAGTGGATGTGTGTCAAAGCGTTCTTACATTCAAAAATGAACAAAAAAAATTTAAACAAAGAAATAAATGACTAAATAAATAAATTGGGCAAAATAAAAAAATATACTGTATTAATGAACATTGTCCATGCAGGATTTACGAAGACAGTTTACCCCTTTCCAGACACAGGTGTGTTACACTAATTAACACCCCATCAGAAACAATAGTGGAACCATTAACGGAACTCAACAAATTAACATATTTTACAATAGAGTGATTTGGGGACGTTCACAAAAAAAACATTACTTTATTCATATAAAATTATGACATTTCCACACATGTAACAAAAGAGTCTGGAGACAGAAATCTTAGTTTTTCGGTCGTTAGCCTGTGCTAATTTGCTCACGATAGCACTGGCTTGACTGCTTTATTACAACCCCGATTCCAAAAAAGTTGGGACAAAGTACAAATTGTAAATAAAAATGGAATGCAATAATTTACAAAAACTCAAAAACTGATATTGTATTCACAATAGAACATAGACAACATATCAAATGTCGAAAGTGAGACATTTTGAAATTTCATGCCAAATATTGGCTCATTTGAAATTTCATGACAGCAACACATCTCAAAAAAGTTGGAACAGGGGCAATAAGAGGCTGGAAAAGTTAAAGGTACAAAAATGAACAGCTGGAGGACCAAACTGCAACTCATTAGGTCAATTGGCAATAGGTCATTAACATGACTGGGTATAAAAAGAGCATCTTGGAGTGGCAGCGGCTCTCAGAAGTAAAAATGGGAAGAGGATCACCAATCCCCCTAATTCTGCGCCAACAAATAGTGGAGCAATATCAGAAAGGAGTTCAACAGTGTAAAATTGCAAAGAGTTTGAACATATCATCATCTACAGTGCATAATATCATCAAAAGATTCAGAGAATCTGGAAGAATCTCTGTGCGTAAGGGTCAAGGCCGGAAAACCATACTGGGTGGCCATGATCTTCGGGCCCTTAGACGGCACTGCATCACATACAGGCATGCTTCTGTATTGGAAATTACAAAATGGGCTCAGGAATATTTCCAGAGAACATTATCTGTGAACACAATTCACCATGCCATCCGCCACTGCCAGCTAAAACTCTATAGTTCAAAGAAGAAGAAGCCGTATCTAAACATGATCCAGAAGCGCAGACGTCTTCTCTGGGCCAAGGCTCATTTAAAATGGACTGTGGCAAAGTGGAAAACTGTTCTGTGGTCAGACAAATCAAAATTTGAAGTTCTTTATGGAAATCAGGGACGCCGTGTCATTCGGACTAAAGAGGAGAAGGACAACCCAAGTTGTTATCAGTGCTCAGTTCAGAAGCCTGCATCTCTGATGGTATGGGGTTGCATTAGTGCGTGTGGCATGGGCAGCTTACACATCTGGAAAGACACCATCAATGCTGAAAGGTATATCCAGGTTCTAGAGCAACATATGCTCCCATCCAGATGACGTCTCTTTCAGGGAAGACCTTGCATTTTCCAACATGACAATGCCAAACCACATACTGCATCAATCACAGCATCATGGCTACGTGGAAGAAGGGTCCGGGTACTGAACTGGCCAGCCTGCAGTCCAGATCTTTCACCCATAGAAAACATTTGGCGCATTATAAAATGGACGATATGACAAAAAAGGCCTAAAACAGTTGAGCAACTAGAATCCTACATTAGACAAGAATGGGTTAACATTCCTATCCCTAAACTTGAGTAACTTGTCTCCTCAGTCCCCAGACGTTTACAGACTGTTGTAAAGAGAAAAGGGGATGTCTCACAGTGGTAAACATGACCTTGTCCCAACTTTGAGATGTGTTGTTGTCATGAAATTTAAAATCACCTAATTTTTCTCTTTAAATGATACATTTTCTCAGTTTAAACATTTGATGTCATCTATGTTCTATTCTGAATAAAATACGGAATTTTGAAACTTCCACATCATTGCATTCCGTTTTTATTTACAATTTGTACTTTGTCCCAACTGTTTTGGAATCGGGGTTGTAGCATTTGCTAATACCACTGATGAATGCTTGGAAGGTTATGTCACTGCAGGGTAAGTCCAAGCCAAAAAGACCCAATATATAGAAAACTGGTTGCAGCAATTTTTATTTTAATGGTGGAAGTTACTGATGAAAATGTATGTAAATCTAAATTAGTTTTCAAAAGCATTTCAGCTTTCTAGACCCAGAGGTTTTTTATTTGTCATTTTGAAAAATTACTAAATTAGACTAGAATGTACCCCCTAAATCATTGCCAGGGATTTTTGGGATTTTAAATGCATTTTTCTCAGCTTCTAGGCTACACAGAGGTTTGAAATTTGGTATATTAAATCTCTACATGTTGCTAATCTGGAAGGAAAACATAGAGCCTTCTATCTAGAAAATCCTGGCCATAGGATTTCCTGAATGGAAATGAAACACAGGTAGCACAGGTCTGCAACTTGGTAAATAGTTTAATTAATTCAATCACTACAAACATGTTAAGTGTCATCTTGTTATTTGTGCATCATTCTCTTTTTTCAATCCCAAATCATCCCTTTTTAATGCCCTTGAATTTGTTTGTGTATTTAGATAAGTCATTTTTAATATAGATTCTAATTAGTGATTTAGTATTTTCTGTATGAGGAAGTCTCAGATGTTATTAAAGGTTATTAGCATTGAATTCTGCAAATGCTTTCACAATTTTTGTTTTACTTTGAGGGCTAAGCTTATACTGTCGTGCCCTTCTATTTGTGCCTGGTGCAGGACCAAACACATTTTGGTCTATATTATTAAGGAACTAGCAGTTAGTTCGATTTATAAAGTTCCAGCACCAAATGTTTGTTACAAGTACTATCTACACTAGACTACAAGTTTGGATCTTTGAACAGGAGCAATGTTAAAGATCACTCAGATCTGAAAACAGAAAGGAAATATCATCAAATAAAAAGTGATATAAATTATATACGGGGCGGCACGGTGGTGTAGTGGTTAGCGCTGTCGCCTCACAGCAAGAAGGTCCGGGTTCGAGCCCCATGGCCAACGAGGGCCTTTCTGTGCGGAGTTTGCATGTTCTCCCCGTGTCTGCGTGGGTTTCCTCCGGGTGCTCCGGTTTCCCCCACAGTCCAAAGACATGCAGGTTAGGTTAACTGGTGACTCTAAATCATACCTGCCAACCTCCAGAGAATAAAAAGCGGTAGATCAGATTGCATGATGCAGTCGTGGCCTTCTGGGGGGGTCTGGGGGCATGCTCCTCCTAAAAATTGTGAAAAAAAATGGTGCAGTCTCCTGTATTCTGAATACCATATTTGAAGAAAATTGATCGGGAAATCGGACTGCCGTACCTCACAAAATACATGCTTCTCACCTTGCCTCGATGCTTTGATGTTGGATGATCTGATGACCAAGTCGACTTGAAATTCTTGTCATCGTGAATCATTTTTTCTTCAGAGTTTTCATTGTTCACAATCACCAGAGTATGCTTGGTTTTTCCAAATACTAGCACAATTTGTTGTAATATGTGACCTCATTACTGATTGGCTAGAACTATAACAAGAACCAATGGAATGGGAAGATAGAGTGATACAATTTAGATTCAACATCATCGCACCGTTCCATTGGCTCTCGGCTTCACTTAATATGACTATTTGACGCTGTATACTTGGATCCCCTCTGCTGAAAACAGCTGAATCGAGGTCAGGAGAGCAAAACCAACAGTGTTCACTGATTATTTTGTAATGCGATAGGTGGTATTCATCTGTCAAAAGCGGTAGACTACCGTGTGAATCGGTAGAGTTGGCAAGTATGCGCTAAATTGACCGTAGGTGTGAATGTGAGTGTGAATGGCTGTCTGTGTCTATGTGTCAGCCCTGTGATGACCTGGCGACTTGTCCAGGGTGTACCCCGCCTTTCGCCCGTAGTCAGCTGGGATAGGCTCCAGCTTGCCTGCGACCCTGTAGAACAGGATAAAACGGCTAGAGATAATGAGATGAATGAGATATAGTTTCTGTCAGAAATGCAACTGTAAACAGACAATACACCCAACATCAGTCATGACAAACATGAATAGGAGAGTGCTGCATCTGTGATCTTAAATTACTTTTTCATGGTCAAGTATATAGTGAACTATAGAGTACATGTAACAGAAAAAAAAAACATTCAAGGGCATTAAAAATAGATGATTTGGGATTGAAAAAAGAGAATGATGCACAAATAAGATGACACTTCACATGTTTGGAGTGATTGAATTAATGAAACTATTTACCAAGTTGCAGACCTGTGCTACCTGTGTTTCATTTCCATTCAGGGTCTTAAAGATATAATGCTTTTTGTGGGGTATGCAATTGAATCTGCCATATTTCTGTAAATACTCTATCTAGAGCGCTCCCATTACATAACTGGCCAGGCAATCTGGTTTATAATAAGACCAGGTAGTGACAGGAGATGAGTACATTTGTTTTCTAGTATTTTTAGGGCTCTAAACCCCAGTCGCGAGTGCGTTTTTCTTAATGTTTAGCATTTTTAGGAAGTACCTATGGCCAGGATTTTCTAGATAGAAGGCTCTATGTTTTCCTTCCAGATTAGCAACATGTAGAGAGTTAAATTTACCAAATTTCAAACCTCTGTGTAGCCTATAAGCTGAGAAAAATGCATTTAAAACCCCAAAATACCTGGTGAGGATTTAGGGGATACATTCTGGTCTAATTTCAGTAATTTTCAAAATGACCTAGTTCACTAAATACACAGACTAGGGCCCTGAATTTTTTTTATCAGTTCATATTTCACCAGTATCTATTACCATAAGCTCTCACAAAGAAAATTAATCTGGTGCTGCAACCACTATCTGGTCATTTGGCATGGACCTACCCTGCAGCGCTGATGGCACCGACTCGCAGTTAAGCTCGCGCTGGTCTTTGAGTAGGCCTAGGGCAATAAAGTTTTGGTCCCTCCCACTATAAATCAAAATCTGATTGGTTAATTTATCTGACACTTCCTACAGTGGGGAAAACAAATATTTGATCCCTTGCTGATTTTGTTGGTTTGGCCACTAATAAAGACTCGATCAGTCTGTAATATTAATGGTAGGTGTAGTCTAACATGCTGAGACAGAATATCACAAGGAAAATCAAGAAATCGACTTTAAAGAATTTGTATTAATTTATTTGCATTTTATTGAGGAAAATAAGTATTTGAACCCTCTTGCCAAAAGGACTTAGTACTTTGTGGCAAACCCCTTATTAGCAAGCACAGAGGTCAGACTTTTTTTGTAGTTGATGACCAGGTTTCTGCATATATTAGAAGGAATTTTGGTCCACTCTTCTTTGCAAATGACCTCTAAATCATCAAGATTCCGTAGCTGTCGCTTGGCAACTCTGAGCTTCAGCTCTCTCCATAGATTTTCTATAGGATTCAGGTCCAGAGACTGGCTGGGCCACTCCATGACCTTGATGTTTCTTCTTCAGCCATTTCATGGTTGCCTTGGCTGTATGCTTTGGGTCATTATCCTGCTGGAAGACCCATCCATGACCCATTTTAAGCTTCCTGGCAGAGGGAAGGAGGTTTTCACTTAGGATTTTACAGTACATGGCTCCGTCCATCCTCCCATTGATACGGTGAAGTAGCCCTGTGCAGAAAAACACCCCCAAAGCATAATGTTACCACCTCCATGCTTGACAGTGGGGATGGTGTTCTTGGGGTCATAAGCAGCATGTCTCTCCCTCCAGACACGACGGGTTGAATTGATGCCAAAGAGCTCAATTTTGGTCTCATCTGACCATAACACCTTCGCCCAGTCACTCTCCAAGTCATTCAGATGTTCATTGGCAAAGTTCAGGCGGGCCTGCACATGTGCTTTCTTAAGCAGGGGTACTTTACGAGCACTGCAAGATGTTAGACCATTGCAGTGTAAAGTGTTACCAACTGTTTGCTTGGTGACTGTGATCCCAGCTGCTTTAAGATCATCCACTAACTCTGCCCGTGTTGTATTAGGTCTATTTCTCACCGTTCTCATGATCCTGGAAACCCCACAAGGTGAGATCTTGTTTGGAGCCCCAGACCTAGGTCGATTGATGATCATGTTGTGAGTCTTGTACTTGCGCACAATTGCACCAACAGTTGTCACCTTAACGCCCAGCTTCTTGCTAATGGTATTGTAGCCCATACCGGTCTTGTGCAGGTCTACAATCTTCTCCCTTAAATCCACAGAAAGCTCTTTAATCTTTCCCATGTTGGAGAGTTTGGAGTCTGACAAACTGATTGATTCTGTGGCCAGGTGGCTTTTATACAAGTCATTAGTGATATCAGGTGTCTTCAATTTAGGTGACAAGGTAATTTGGAGAGTCTAACTTGTCTGTATTAACAAGAACTCTTGATGGTTACTAGGGGATCAAATACTTCTTTTTCTCAATAAAATACAAATAAATTAATATAGATATTTAAAAGTTATTTTCTGGATTTTCTTTTTGATATTCTGTCTCCACATGTTAGAATACACCTACCATTAAAATTACAGACTGATCAAGTCTTTCTTAGTGGGTAAACCAACAAAATCAGCAAGGGATCAAATACTTGTTTTCCCCACTGTACATAAACATTCACTGTCATGGCCTTCTGTCCTGGCAATGAAGTCCGACCTAACCCATGAGTGAGCCAGCTCTAAACCCTTCTCTGCCTAGAGACAACAAACAAAAAAAATCTATTTGGATAACTCTATTTGAATGTTTTCAAGACAGTAACACTTTCATTTCTGAAGCAAATTTGGCAAAAAAAAGGCCAAATTCGAAGATAATAATTACCGGTATAAGAAATTATGAAAGAAAATAAAGAATGAAAGAAACTAAATATAACATTTGAAATGCTGATATGTTTGAGCCCTCTCTGAAGACCTAGAAGGCCCTGATGGTTCCCCTATGGTAACCTGTTAGGGTTACAGCCCACCCCCCCGGAGCCAGGCCTGGGGATGCTGTCTGTAGGTTACTGACTTTTGACCAGGACAGCCATGTAACCCAGTTTGACTCAGTCTGAAATGGCAATGTGAAGCCATCTTGTGGGCTAACCATTTGCAAGGTGAAGGCTGGGGCCCCATTTGTTTGGAGTGTCGAGTATGAATTGGTAGCCAATTCTTAGACATTGCATCTTTAACCCATTGAACATGACATGCTTTCCTTCCTTCCTTCCTGGCAGTGCCTGAAATTTCTGATGTTTTGGATCCTATCTCTATGACTGAGGTTATCATGGCAGTAAGCAACCCGCATAGTGGTGATTCTGCAATGGATGAGATTTGGCCAAAGATGTTGAAGGAACTGGCTAAGGTTAAGGTTGTGTAGTTAACATGCCTTTTAATTGCTGCATGGAGATCTAGGGTAGTGCCTTTGGACTGGTAAACTGGGATGGTAGTCCCTTTTGCATTTTGTTGCCTTGTACCTGTGACATGTGCAATGACAAAGTTGAATCTAATCTAATCTAATTTTTAGAAAAGAAAAAGAGAACAAGAGGGAATTGGGGAACCAAACACCTCTGGCTCCTTGGAAAAGTCAGTGCCAGGGTTCTGGCATTCTCCATCTGATAGTTGAACCTAACACTGAACCTGAAGTTCTCATCCCATTCTTATTATCTCTAGCCGCTTTATCCTGTTCTACAGGGTCGCAGGCAAGCTGGAGCCTATCCCAGCTGACTATGGGCGAAAGGCAGGGTACACCCTGGACAAGTTGCCAGGTCATCACAGGGCTGACACATAGACACAGACAACCATTCACACTCATGGTCAATTTAGAGTCACCAATTAACCTAACCTGCATGTCTTTGGACTGTGGGGGAAACCGGAGCACCCGGAGGAAACCCACGCGGACATGGGGAGAACATGCAAACTCCGCACAGAAAGGCCCTCGCCGGCCACGGGGCTCGAACCCGGACCTTCTTGCTGTGAGGCGACAGCGCTAACCACTACACCACTGTGCTGTACCCTGAACCTAAAGTTATAGCTAACATTTCCAGGAAGGCAGTTACACTTACAGGCAGACAATCCAGAGATGTTTTATATCCATCCCCAAAGGAAGTACAAAATCACCAATGATGTAGAGATGGGCAGGCACAGAAGAAATGCAAGCCTGTGTCCAGAGATTGGTGAATTCACAAAGTGAAGTTGTTCCACACTAGGACTTGGTGCCTGGCAGTTTGTGTAACTTTCGATATTAACCAATACAATTAATAGATATAGCATTGGTTTCACTTTAGATAGCTATTTGCTGGCCATCATTATAACCAGGATAATTGTCAAATTGCATGCACAGTCAGTCAGCACGCAGTGCCTGTGTTGAGGGCCAGAATTCAAAGATGCCATGTTGTGGCTTAAACCAGCATTACTGCCAAAGATATTGACCTAACTGTTCTTGCAGATAAGACTGTGCCCAGGCCAGTCCTTTGTCCAGAGAGAGCTCTCAAGCATTATGTACTTGTGTGCTTTGGGGAGTACCACAAAAGGACCTCTCTGTCTAAAGACAGGTTACACACGCACACACGCACACATGAATGCACAAAAAGAGGTGCCTTCTTTCATTAAGAGGAGTGTCACTGCAACCATTTGTGAAGTGGAGACATGGAATTTACCATCCACCTTCACCGGATTCTACAGGCTAAATGTATCAATGCCAGTATTTTCTGTGGTCAGTTGAATGACTCATTTCCTTGAGTGGCTTCTCTCAATCAGGAAGAATATCAGATCCTGAGTAATTCATATCCTCAGTAGAAAATAGCACTGCTACTTTGAGTGATTTCTTACTCAACAGAGTCCAGTAATAGGACTTTGAACAAGCTAAATTCTTAACAAAGATCAAAATGAGTGCTTAATTCTCACCTTTAGTACAAGGAAGAAGCAGTAATTTGAGTGATTCTCATCTTCAATAAAGTACGGTACTGAGTGATTCTCATCTTGGAGAAAGTACGGTATAGTACTAATACAATGAGTGAGTCTCATTATCAGTAGAGAGCAGAATCAGGACTGAGTTAGAAGGGCCATTTTTATAGGTGTCCCCTGGGTGCGATTTGCTGGGGGGGATGGTGGGGATCATCCCCCCCTCTGGTTTTTATCTCTGCTGAAAAAAAATCCTCGGGGACAACCCCGTCAATAAAACAAACAAACCAAAAAAAAAGTTGACATGACAGGCATGTTGTGACACAGTTTTCTATGGTCTATATTGCACTCACTTTCAAAATGACCCAAAGTGGCAGCTTTGATGTTCACGAACGTCCCCAGCAAATAGATACATTGTAGATAATAACAATATCTTTGCGTTCTATCGCAGGGATGCAAACAGCGCGCCCAGGGGTTAAATTGGGCCGGGGCTGTCCGGGGCTGAGCCCCGGCACATAAGCTCGGAGCGGATGGCATATGATCACGCACACAACAAAAGCAACAAACCCTTTTCACGATTTTCAGTTCTGAATAATTAAATATCGTTTTATTAATCAATAAACCCATGACTTTTATGAGATAGATCATAGTTTTCCTGATAACAAGACGACCTGTCAAAGCTATTTAGAACAGAACTTGCGATCAGAGATTCTGGTTTCTGGAACACTGCGTGGGTTGCCAATTCCGCTTTTTATAAGCGACTTTGGGGTTTCTTTTTTTGTGAGCTCGCTTTAAAAAAAAAATCAGAAGTCGTGGTTTGCGGGTGTTTGGGCTTGTGTTTCAGCGTTGTGACTTGTTTATAATTTTCTCCGTACACCGTCTCCCCTTTTACCTGCATACGATCCTATTATTAGTGTAATTATTATTGTTATTATTATGTATTCAATTATTTATTTGGCATGTGGTGCTTTTTGTATTGTCTAGAACATACATAAGATGAGCATATTATAGCAGCAAAATAGAAGCACAGTCATTTGAATGCAGCAAAACTTTTGCTTCCAATGCTTCCAATATTATAGTGTTGTTTGTATTTGGTTGCATTCACTGCATGAATATATTTGATTGACAATTTGACTGACAGTGTTTTGGCATATTTAACATTTATCCTCCAAAATAAATCAACTGTTTTGGTTTAAGATTGTGCAAGCCTTCAAATTCTCTCACTGAACATTTCTCCTTCACATTTTTCACCTGTAGGCATGTGACAAGATTTAACATGATATTGCTCAACCTACCTCTGTAAAGTCAGCTAACAACTTATTAAAATGCACCAGAATTCAGCAAATAACATGTATGATAATAAAAAACTTCTGGGGGAGGACCCCCAGACCCCCCCACTAATCATTTCCTTCAAACCAATGTACAACAACCTGTACAATCTGTTACATTGGCCAACCAATCTACATTCAAACTGCGATAATGTGTAGGGGGGCACTACAAGACACACATAGGCCTACAACACACAGATAAGGTGTATATCTCTGTGCAATATGATATGGTTATCAAATTAGAGGGTTATTTTCCAAAAAGTATATTGGGGCAGGGCGGCGGGGGCAGGGGCGGGTACGAGGCAGAGCCCCCCCACATAACCAATCCCAATTTAACCCCTGAGCGCGCCTTTTGGCGGATGCCGCCTTTTTCACGGCCGATTTTCACGGCGCGTTGGAGTGTCAGATTATAATTTCAAAGCAAATTTTGTATAGAAATTACTAAATAAGCAAATCCGTTACAGTCCATGAAACAGGAAGTATAAGGATGAGAAAAAAACAGTTTAAATCGGAAAGCCGCGCACAATGTGAACTGCGCCATCAGAGCAAACTGTTCATTTAGTATTCATGTATTTTAGTGATTTTCGAGTCACTGTCCATTTAATCCGGAGGGAGAGAAACATCACAGCAACGCGACAAGCAATGCGAACTTTGTTGTGTGTTAGTGTTCGTGTATTTAGTCAGAGAGATAGGAAGATGAATTTACTATCTCTGGTTTAGTGTTCGTTTTCATTTAGTGTTATTCATCTGATATCATCGGATGTTATTGAGCTGTTAGCCTATTGTTACCTTAATTTTGTGATGTTTCATGATTAAAAAAAAAAAAAAAATCCCCCCTTCTGGTTTTTTGACAAATCGCACCCTGGGTGTCCCTGTCATGAGATGATGACTTTGCTATTAGTACTCAACTTTGAAACAAGCACGCAAGAAAACTCTGCTAATTCTGCAAGGGGACCCCCCCCCCTTTTAATTAGTTGCACAACTATGGTTACATATGAAACCCATCATTTTTGCCCTACTTTGAATTGTTTCCTGACAAGCTTCAGGGTTTTAGTTGAAATAATGTGGTAACCTTACCTTTAGATCTCTGTGCACAATGCCCACATCATGCAGATATTTCACTGCATCCAATATCTGATGAATGAGTTTACTGGCATCTCTCTCTGTGTAGAAACCCTTCTCAACAATTCTGTCAAACAGCTCTCCACCAGATACCCTATAGAGACACAAACAAAATGGGTAATAGTTTCTAATAATTCAGAACACTCTGAATTTAAAAATTCAGAAGACTCACAATTGCATGACCAGGTAGAGGTGTGTCTGACTCTCAAATATATCCTCCAGTGACACTATGTTTTGATGTTTTATCCTGCAACAGACAGACAGGTAAACAAGATGTTTCTGCTGATGTCCACCTTTAACTTCAAGGTACTAAGGTTTCTTGTCATGGCCATATTCATTCAGTTTTAATATATTTATGTATTTTGCCTTGCCCTTCTCTCTAAAATAATCTACCCCAACCCTATATTTTTCTTTTCTTTATTTGTGAAGCATTTAATGCTTTGTTTGAATGCATTTTGTCACTGCATGTTCTAAATATGCTGCCATTTTAACCATGTCTTGATTGAGAATGAAATCCCAGATCCCATAAGGTCAATTAGTTTAATCCATCCATCCATCCATCCATCCATCCATAACCGCTTATCCTGTGCAGGGTCACGGGCAAGCTGGAGCCTATCCCAGCTGACTACGGGTGAGAGGCAGGGTACACCCTGGACAAGTCACCAGATCATCACAGGACTAACACATACAGACAAACAACCATTCACACTCACATTCACACCTATGGTCAATTTAGAGTCACCAGTTAACCTAACCTGCATGTCTTTGGACTGTGGGGGAAACCGGAGCACCCGGAGGAAACCCACGCAGACACGGGGAGAACATGCAAACTCCGCACAGAAAGGCCCCCGTCAGCCACTGGACTCAAACCCAGGACCTTCTTGTTGTGAGGCGACAGTGCTAACCACTACACCACCGTGCTGCCCCCCACAAGGCCAATTAGTTTAAATAAAATCTTAATTATTAAAATAATTATTAAATGTTTATAATGTACCATGCACATGTTTACATTGAAATGTTGTTGGTGCCTCTAACACACTGCTGCCAATATTAATTTGTTCCATAAGTTTTTTTGTTTGCTTTTTTGCATTCCTCACTTCATTTCCTTTTCTGAACATTGCATTCTTGTTCAGTTGCCTTTATTGGCATGTGCCACAGCCCTAATGTGTTAATCTCTGTCCCATAGATTCTCTCTACCTCCATCTCCCTGTCTTTAATTACAGTATTTCTCACAGCATCAACTGCCAATTCAATTCAGCAAGTTAACTGACTAACTGGCATCTCTCTCTCTCTCTTAATCTTTCTGTCTATTTTACCTGAACCCCTTAACTCTTTCGCTCCTCCCTTTCACTAAAGTGCTGAGGGAACCCTTCATACAATCTCAACCCCAGTGTGTGCTGTTTCCCCAGCAACAGAGACACTAAAAATAGGCCTGTCTCCAATACTCCTGACATTTCTGGTGCATGCTTCCTCCAGTTCTACAAGGCAACACCACATTGTTTACCCTGACATGTGCTCTTACAACCGCTTCTCTCTCCAGACTTAAGCCTTACTGGCCTTATATGAAACAGGATGAAAGAGAAGCCATATTAAATGAGACATAATTGTTACATTACTCAATATAATAATAATAATAATAATAATAATAATAATAATAATAATAAAGCGGCATGGTGGTGTAGTGGTTAGCACTGTCGCCTCACAGCAAGAAGGTCCTGGGTTCGAGTCCAGCGGCCAGCGAGGGCCTTTCTGTGTGGAGTTTGCATGTTCTCCCCGTGTCTGCGTGGGTTTCCTCTGGGTGCTCTGGTTTCCCCCACAGTCCAAAGACATGCAGGTTAGGCTAACTGGTGGCTCTAAATGGATTGTAGGTGTGAATGATAACCTAGCGACTTGTCCAGGGTGTACCCCGCCTCTCGCCCATAGTCAGCTGGGACAGGCTCCAGCTTGCGTGCGACCCTGTAGAACAGGATAAGCGGCTACAGATAATGGATGGATGGATAATAATGATAATAATAATCCTCAGCACAAAGTCAGTTTTTTCACAGAACTGCTACTTTTATTTATACAGTGGTGCTTGAAAGTTTGTGTACCCTTTAGAATTTTCTATATTTCTGCATAAATATGACCTAAAACATCATCAGATTTTCACACAAGTCCTAAAAGTAGATAAACAGAACCCAGTTAAACAAATGAGACAAAAATATTATACTTGGTCATTTATTTATTGAGGAAAATGATCAGATATTACATATCTGTGAGTGGCAAAAGTATGTGAACCTTTGCTTTCAGTATCTGGTGTGACCCCCTTGTGCAGCAATAACTGCAACTAAACGTTTGCGGTAACTGTTGATCAGTCCTGCACACCGGCTTGGAGGAATTTTAGCCCGTTCCTCCGTACAGAACAGCTTCAACTCTGGGATGTTGGTGGGTTTCCTCATATGAACTGATTGCTTCAGGTCCTTCCACAACATTTCCATTGGATTAAGGTCAGGACTTTGACTTGGCCATTCCAAAACATTAACTTTATTCTTCTTTAACCATTCTTTGGTAGAACGACTTGTGTGCTTAGGGTCATTGTCTTGCTGCATGACCCACCTTCTCTTGAGATTCAGTTCATGGACAGATGTCCTGACATTTTCCTTTAGAATTCGCTGGTATAATTCAGAATTCATTGTTCCATCAATGATGGCAAGCCGTCCTGGCCCAGATGCAGCAAAACAGGCCCAAACCATGATACTACCACCACCATGTTTCACAGATGGGATAAGGTTCTTATACTGGAATCCAGTGTTTTCCTTTCTCCAAACATAATGCTTCTCATTTAAACCAAAAGTTCTATTTTGGTCTCCTCCGTCCACAAAACATTTTTCCAATAGCCTTCTGGCTTGTCCACGTGCTCTTTAGCAAACTGCAGATGAGCAGCAATGTTCTTTTTGGAGAGCAGTGGCTTTCTCCTTGCAACTCTGTCATGCACACCATTGTTGTTCAGTGTTCTCCTGGTGGTGGACTCATGAACATGAACATTAGTCAATGTGAGAGAGGCCTTCAGTTGCTTAGAAGTTACCCCGGGGTCCTTTGTGACCTTGCTGACTATTACACGCCTTACTCTTGGAGTGATCTTCGTTGGTCGACCACTCCTGGGGAGGGTAACAGTGGTCTTGAATTTCCTCCATTTGTACACAATCTGTCTGACTGTGGATTGGTGGAGTCCAAACTCTTTAGAGATGGTTTTGTAACCTTTTCCAGCCTGATGAGCATCAACAATGCTTTTTCTGAGGTCCTCAGAAATCTCCTTTGTTCGTGCCATGATACACTTCCACAAACATGTGTTGTGAAGATCAGACTTTGATAGATCCCTGTTCTTTAAATAAAACAGGGTGCCCACTCACACCTGATTGTCATCCCATTGATTGAAAACACCTGACTCTAATTTCACCTTCAAATTAACTGCTAATCCTAGAGGTTTACGTACTTTTGCCACTCACAGATATGTAATATCGGATAATTTTCCTCAATAAATAAGTGACCAAGTATAATATTTTTGTCTCATTTGTTTAACTGGGTTCTGTTTATCTACTTTTAGGACTTGTGTGAAAATCTGATGATGATGTTTTTGGTCATATTTATGCAGAAATATAGAAAATTCTAAAGGGTTCACAAACTTTCAAGCACCACTGTAGCTGGTAACCACAATCAAGATTTTTTTTTAACCATTGCCATCCTTGTAAATCCCCCCTCCAATTGTATAACAGCAATATGCAAGTTCTACATAAGCATCATCAGGGTGGAAGTATTGGTAAATATCTTAACCCTTTTTGCAGAGGCATTAAATACAAAATAAACAAGTATGACTGACCAAGAAGTTACTGTTTCTACAAAAGAGAGAGCAACTACTGCATCTCTACAAACAGTATACATCTCCAGTTGCACCCTCAGACTGTTATGCTATACAACTCTGCTTAAAAAAATGTGCTTCATCATGAATAATAGTCTCTGTCAAATGAGTTCTGTCTCTTTATGAAACCCAGCCATATAACATCTTATTTTCTTGTGTGTTTTGTATCGGTACATTCATCACCTGTGCAGTACAACTATCTCATTCTCAATACTGTTCTCTTTGCCCTCCAGTGCCTTCTTGGGGATGCATTTGACAGCAACGAGGCGCTGAGTGCTCTTCTCTTCAGCCAGCACTACCTCAGAGAATGCCCCCCTGCAAAAGAAGCCAAGATGAGGGGGAAGGAAACATCTCATGTGAGACCATTTATGCTGTTATGACTGTACTGGGTTTGGATAATAGAGCTGAATGTCGAGACTGCATTAAAGGGACACAATGATGGACAGAGCTGCTTTATATCACCACAGAAGTATCTGCTGGATGTATAAAAACTGGCAAATCACAACTGTTACCAATGAAGGAGAATTCCAGTATGGCTTTGCTTGCCACTGCTTAAACACTTCCGACCGATAAAGGGTTGACATTTTGAAATGAACACCTAAAGTGTTAAACTGGTCTCAGATGGGTGCGGCATGATATCACGTTTTGACATAAAAGATGTAGGTGATAATATATTTCTAATAACTTTACTGTGCATGTAATGAAAAGCTTAGTATCATTTATATTATGTGTGTTCAGAAAGAAAAACAGGACACAATAAAGAATCAGGTCAGATTATTATTATAGTGAATAGTTTGGGGGTTTTTTTTATTTAATTAATTTATTTTTTAATGTTCAGTGCTGTCAGGCTCTGCAGCATGAAAGACAGCAATTTATTCAAACAGTGTGTCTCTCCAGAGCGACACAGACACAGGTGCACACCTTCACATGACCAGTATGACCAACGTCTGATATGGAATTTTAGCCTGTTCTTTATACATTTTTTAATGGATATGTTCAGCTATTTACCATAATTATTGTACAGAAATTTCTTAGTTAACTTTTGCATACATCATAATGACAGCTCTGCTTCTGCAGCAGAAATTCATAGATAATAACCTTGGCCACAGATACACAGGCAGAAACATAGAGACATGCAGAAAAAGAGTAACGGTGTGTGGTGTGAAGGCAGCTTGTTAGATTATGGTGGACAGAGTTACAGAATTAACACATGAGAAGAAGCATCTGTTTCTTCTATTTGAAGATTACCTCTGATGTTTTGATTTAATAAACCTTCGTTATCTTAAGTTTTGTAACCAACTTGTCCCACAGTTTTAGCTGGAACTTGACATTGAAGACAAAGCAATCTAACAATCATCGGAATCTAACAAGATGGTCAAGCAACGTTATTTGTTTGAGCCACTGCTGCGTGTCACAATTAAAGCCTCAATAAAGACACACCATCTCATTTGCAATTCAGTCCAATATTTAGATATTTAAAATGCTTAATGCGGGCGGCACGGTGGTGTAGTGGTTAGCGCTGTTGCCTCACAGCAAGAAGGTCCGGGTTCGAGCCCCGTGGCCGGCGAGGGCCTTTCTGTGCGGAGTTTGCATGTTCTCCCCGTGTCCGCGTGGGGGTGCTCCGGTTTCCCCCACAGTCTAAAGACATGCAGGTTAGGTTAACTGGTGACTCTAAATTGACTGTAGGTGCGAGTGTGAATGGTTGTCTGTGTCTATGTGTCAGCCCTGTGATGACCTGGCGACTTTTCGCCCGTAGTCAGCTGGGATAGTCTCCAGCTTGCCTGCGACCCTGTAGAACAGGATAAAGTGGCTAGAGATAATGAGATGAGACTTTAGATTTGTGCTAAAAGACTTGTGCAAAAAGACTTTTGTGCTAAATGACTGGATACCATCCATTTAGAGGGAATAAGATTAATTATTGATCTTGGACTGTTTTATTACAGCACAGCTCAATAAACCTCCATCAAGAATACCTGTCATTCAGTTCCAACATAAAATTATTCTTTATGCTCATCCATTTAGAGGGAATAAGATTAATTGGTAATTTTAGATTGTTATCAAATGTTTGAATATCTTTTAAAATCTCCAATGGCCTAAAATAGAAAGCCATTGAAATGTATAATGCAGATAAGGGCGGGTTGTTTTGTGTGTGTGTGTGTGTGTGTGTGTGTGTGTGTGTGAGTGAGTGAGAGAGAGAGAGAAAATGGCTACAGATCATATCTCACTGAAAAGAAGGGAGATTATGGAGCTCTGGGGTGATTGATTAATGACTAAGATTTATAGATTCCTGTACTGTAAAAGAAATGGGACAAGTTCAGTGGGCATGTATTTTACTATGATACTCTATATGAAATCAAAGAAAATATGGAGACTACTATGAATATAGAATATTTCAAGGGTAAGTCACTGGGGTACTATTCTCCCCATGGCAACTCCCAAACTGTCCACACACTAGAACAGATGGATCCGTTCAAAAAGAGATCTTTTGATTGACCATTCAGGATATGATGAACTTGCTGAAAAGACTACAGCCATTCATCTCACTCACAAACTCGCTTGCTCACTCGAGTTTGTTGACGGTGTAGTGGCTGGCTGCTTTATGTCCCGGGGCTCCCTCATGCCTGTGTTACCTTCTGGCTCTCTCCTTTTAGTTATGCTGTCATAGTTAGTTGCCGGAGTCCCTACTTGTACTCGGTGCAATATGTATACTGTTCCTACTTATTCAGGTGACATTGGGCATACCTAACAACCTGTGTTTTCTTTCCCTCCCCCCACCCCAAATCTGTCCCTCTGAGTTACATGGAGTCAACAGGAAATCTTTTGGTGGAGAGGGTGGAGACCTCAACTGGCTATCGTAGCCTGCAGGGAATCGGCCGTCAGACATTCTGTCACATGTCCCAGACCCGGTGAAATGTAACTGAATTGTCTTGGCCAGCCCTAAGAGTCCCATCTGCATCTCATCATTGCTGAGGAGTGTGCTCCCATCACCCAATCAAGCATCCAGCCAGAGCAGATCATGATATATTATGGCCCTTTTCCACTACCCTTTTTCAGCTCACTTCAGCCCGCTTCAGCTCACTTCAGCCCGACACGGCTCGCGTTTCGACTACCAAAAACCAGCACGACTCAGCTCGCTTCAGCCCTGCTTAGCCCCTAAAACTCGCACCATTTTGGAGTGGGGCTGAAGTGAGCCAAACCGTGCCGAGTGAGGCTGGGGGCATGAGCAGACACTCCCCTGTGCACTGATTGGTGAGGAGGAGTGTCCTCACATGCCCACACACGCCCCGCGAGCACGCTGGGATCTGTAAACACCGCAAACCCGGAAGAAGAAGAATTACGAATTACGAGAATTATGAAGCCTTATGCGCCTCGCCTCATCTATACGCTCTTGCCAGTATCTGTTGGCGTTGTCGGTGACAACAAGCCACAGCACCAAGACCAGCAACACTAACGACTCCATGTCCTCCATGTTTATTGTTTACTATTCGGGTCGTGAGACTACCGCTTAAAATATCACTGAATCAGTGACATACAGAGCATCGTGGACGAGTTCGCGGAGCGCAAGGCTCGTCATATGCCCTTCAAATAATGCGCGCAGTAGGCTATTGATGTTTTATTATGAGCCATGTACAGTATGTCGCCTAATGTTTTTTTGTTTCTGAGTTACATGTTCGTTTGAAGGACTTAATGTACAAAATAACATAGTTGCACCCCGTAGTGTTGAAATTGGTAAACACAGTGCATTCAGTGAGGTTTGCACCGCCCTCCTTTTATTTCTGACTCTTCCTGTCACCGTTGCAACCTCTGAGCGCTCATTCGTATGCCCTTCAAATAATGCGCGCAGTATAGGCTATTGATGTTTTATTATGAGCCATGTACAGTATCCTAATGTTTTTTGTTTCTGAGTTACATGTTCATTTGAAGGACTTGATGTACTAAATAACATAGTTGCACCCGGTAGTGTTGAAATTGGTAAACACCGCAGTTGCGGACATTTTGTAGCCTAAAATTATGTTATGATAAGCTTTAATAAAGGGCCCGGTCATTTGCCCCGCCCCCGGCCCGACTCTCTCTCTTGACTTGTTCCGCCACTGTCACTGATGTCACTGTTTGCGCTGCTTAACGACATCACGTGACGTCCACCCACTTTCACTAACTCCACCCAATGTGTCCACCCACTTCCAGCCAGCATGGTTCAGCGCGGTTGTAGTCGAAATGCAACTCCAACAGCCCCGCTCAGCTCGACTCGGCACGGCACGGCACGGCACGGCTCAGCCGCGTTTGTAGTGGAAAAGCGGCATTAGATAGATTAGGGATAGATTAGGGATAAAATTAGCTCATGTTTTAAGTCGTTCAAATTCTGTAAAGCTGCTTTGCGACAATGTTTATTGTTAAAAGCGCTATACAAATAAACTTGATTTGATATTTTTTACCATATTAACATGCCATTGTTGTGTGTTATGCCTGATGTAAAGACTCTCGTCTCTGCGAACCTACCACACAGATTTAATACTTGTCATTTTTAGGGCATACCTAACAACCTGTGTTTTCTTTCTCTCTCTTCCCCCCCCAATCTGTCCCTCTGAGTTACATGTTGATCCTGGGATTGAGATGCTGGCCTCTTCTGCCCCTCGGACCTGCTTGATCCATCCTGGTGCCCTGTGTCTGGTCGGAGTTTTATCGCACCGCTCCTGTGAAGGACGGCCCCATGAGGACAGTTGAGGGTTATACCTGTTATTATAGTCAGGCTGTCTGTTGTTGCCCAAATGAGGAGGGTTCCCTTTTGAGTTTGGTTCCTCTCGAGGTTTCTTCCTCATGTCGTCTGAGGGAGTTTTTCCTTGCCACTGTCGCCACAGGCTTGCTCATTGGGGATAGATTAGGGATAAAATTAGCTCATGTTTTAAGTCGTTCAAATTCTGTAAAGCTGCTTTGCGACAATGTTTATTGTTAAAAGCGCTATACAAATAAACTTGATTTGATTCATCAGCGTTTAATAATGAAGGTGAATGCAGCCATCAATCACTGTGAGCGTTATTCCTACACTCATCCCTATGCTCACCTATCTTTACCTTCATTTTATTTATTTATTTATTTAGATGGCCCATTGTATTCCCATCTCTCACCCAGTGTTCCTGGTGTAGGCTCCGGATCCACCATGACCCTGATTAGGATAAAAGCAGTTACTGAAGATGGATGAATTAATGACTGAGTAATTTATAAGTATTCTTAATTCTAGTTTCCAAATAATCCATGAGTACTTCAGACATTTCCTTTAACTAGTTTACCTCATGGTGAACTAGGATAGGGTAAAATCTGAGTTTGTTAATATTAAGTAATGAATATACTTAATTACATTATCACAGTCTTATCATGAATAGAAATGAGCTACTACAACTGATCCAATTTTCATTTCTACTACCAATGCTATTTAATAATGTAAAACAAAACAAAATCTTTCATTCAGTTTAATGTACTTCATTACTTCTGATTTTCTAATTACTTCCAGTGATTTTTTTTTTCCTCTTAGAAACACCTGGCAGATTGTTTTGGGATATAAATTTCCACTTGAAAACGGTATCAGAAAAGACATCTCCTCGTTCTCTAAAAACAAACTTTGGTTTCTACAGCTACCATTAAAGCCCTAGGAGAAATCTCTTATACTGTCACCAGGGCAAACAGTCCTCTATGACCGAATGATGATTGTTCCATAAACAAACTGAGTCCTCTGACTGGTCCAACACAAAAGCAAAACAATGACGTAAAAGGCATATCCAAAATCTGAGAGCTTTGTGAGGTCCACAACCTCGTAAGATACTGTACAATGGATGAGGGCACAGCAACGTGCTCCCTCAGAGATTATACGTACAGCAGCACTAATATGTGAAATTAAATGTGCAGAGCTGAATTAAAAGGGTTTCAGATCAGAAACTGCTATTCTGGTTGTACAAAGGTCCTAAACACCTCTGAAAAACTGATATTCAACAAAAAACTCACCAAACCACCCTTCAAGACTAAAATAATGACTGAGGACCCAAATTTTCTGATACACTCTTTCTCTTCCTCTGATTCTCTCTCTGTTTCTGCTGAGAGTGTGTATCCATCTTGTCCTAGTCCCATTTGTACTATAATACAACCTACCACTCCTTTTCATCTGTTCCTTCACCTACCTAAGGTTAAAAAAAAACAGTGCAAACTCGATGACTACTCATAGCAGTGACTACAATTAACAGTTCACTGTGTAGTTCAGGATGAATGCTGCCAATAGCACTTAGCGTTAAAGACTTTCATAATATCGAAGAGGTGCACAGTCTTGGTGATTCTCTACATATTTGTGTAGGAAGAAAATGCATCCCAGCCGAGCTAGCAATGAGACAAGGTTACCAGGTCTGTGGTTTTCCTGTGGAATTGGACTATTTATAATGAGCAATTGTGAATAGACTTTTGTTTTTTAATTTGTCTGCAGGACGTTTTTAATGAATTTGAAATGATATGAATGCTTTCCAGGGCGGCACGGTGGTGTAGTGGTTAGCTCTGTCGCCTCACAGCAAGAAGGTCCGGGTTCGAGCCCCGTGGCCGGCGAGGGCCTTTCTGTGCGGAGTTTGCATGTTCTCCCCGTGTCCGCGTGGGTTTTCTCCGGGTGCTCCGGTTTCCCCCACAGTCCAAAGACATGCAGGTTAGGTTAACTGGTGACTCTAAATTGACCGTAGGTGTGAATGTGAGTGTGAATGGTTGTCTGTGTCTGTGTGTCAGCCCTGTGATGACCTGGCGACTTGTCCAGGGTGTACCCCGCCTTTCGCCCGTAGTCAGCTGGGATAGGCTCCAGCTTGCCTGCGACCCTGTAGAAGGATAAAGTGGCTAGAGATAATGAGATGAGATGACATGAATGCTTTCCAAAAAAATAGGTCATCGAGAGAGTTTTCATGCAAAGTCATTCCTAAATTCATTATCCATCCATCCATTATCTGTAGCCGCTTATCCTGTCCTACTGGGTCGCAGGCAAGCTGGAGCCTATCCCAGCTGACTATGGGCGAGAGATGGGGTACACCCTGGACAACTCGCCAGGTCATCACAGGGCTGACACATACAGTGGTGCTTGAAAGTTTGTGAACCCTTTAGAATTTTCTATATTTCTGCATAAATATGACCAAAACATCATCAGATTTTCACACAAGTCCTAAAAGTAGATAAAGAGAACCCAGTTAAACAAATGAGACAAAAATATTATCCTTGGTCGTTTATTTTTTGAGGAAAATGATCCATTACTACATATCTGTGAGCGGCAAAAGTATGTGAACCTCTAGGATTAGCAGTTAATTTGAAGGTGAAATTAGAGTCAGGTGTTTTCAATCAATGGGATGACAATCAGGTGTGACTGGGCACCCTGTTTTATTTAAAGAACAGGGATCTATCAAAGTCTGATCTTCACAACACATGTTTGTGGAAGTGTATCATGGCACGAACAAAGGAGATAACTGAGGACCTCAGAAAAAGCGTTGATGCTCATCAGGCTGGAAAAGTTTACAAAGCCATCCCTAAAGAGTTTGGGCTCCACCAATCCATAGTCAGACAGATTGTGTACAAATGGAGGAAATTCAAGACCATTGTTACCCTCCCCAGGAGTGGTCGACCAACAAAGATCACTCCAAGAGCACGGCATGTAATAGTCGGCAAGGTCACAAAGGACCCCAGGGTAACTTCTAACCAACTGAAGGCCTCTCTCAAATTGGCTAATGTTAATGTTCATGAGTCCACCATCAGGAGAACACTGAACAACAATGGTGTGCATGGCAGGGTTGCAAGGAGAAAGCCACTGCTCTCCAAAAAGAACACTGCTGCTTGTCTGTAGTTTGCTAAAGATCATGTGGACAAGCCAGAAGGCTATTGGAAAAATGTTTTGTGGACAGATGAGACCAAAATATAACTTTTTGGTTTAAATGAGAAGCATTATGTTTGGAGAAAGGAAAAACACTGCATTCCAGCATAAGAACCTTATCCCATCTGTGAAACATGGTGGTGGTAGTATCATGGTTTGGGCCTCTTTTGCTGCATCTGGGCCAGGACAGCTTGCCATCATTGATGGAACAATGAATTCTGAATTATACCAGCAAATTCTAAAGGACAATATCAGAACATCTGTCCATGAACTGAATCTCAAGAGAAGGTGGGTCATGCAACAAGACAATGACCCTAAGCACACAAGTCGTTCTATCAAAGAATCGTTAAAGAAGAATAAAGTTAATGTTTTGGAATAGCCAAGTCTGACCTTAATCCAATCAAAATGTTGTGGAAGGACCTGAAGCAAGTAGTTCATGTGAGGAAACCCACCAACATCCCAGAGTTGAAGCTGTTCTGTACAGAGGAATGGGCTAAAATTCCTCCAAGCCGGTGTGCAGGACTGATCAACAATTACTGGAAATGTTTAGTTGCAGTTATGGCTGCACAAGGGGGTCACACCAGATACTGAAAGCAAAGGTTCCCATACTTTTGCCACTCACAGAAATGTAATATTGGATCATTTTCCTCAATAAATAAATGACCAAGTATAATATTTTTGTCTCATTTGTTTAACTGGGTTCTCTTTATCTACTTTTAGGACTTGTGTGAAAATCTGATGATGTTTTAGGTCATATTTATGCAGAAATATAGAAAATTCTAAAGGGTTCACAAACTTTCAAGCACCACTGTAGAGACAGACAACCATTCACACTCACGATCAATTTAAAGCCACCAATTAGCCTAACCTGCATGCCTTTGGGGGAAAACGGAGCATCTGGAGGAAACCTATGCGGACAAGGGGAGAGCATACAAACTCCAAACTCCTCGTCGGCTGCTGGGCTCAAACCCAGGACCTTCTTGCTGTGAGGTGACAGTGCTAACCACTACACCACTGTGCCGCCCCTAAATTCATTAGTTTCAACTTAAATCTATTATAACAAACTAAAGTTATGAATTGTTCAATGATAGAGACTTGAATGCAAACTGTTTTTAGCAACTGCAGTCCTAAGGCCACCCAAGGAAGAACATCCACAGTCATTGTTATGGTTGCAGTACCATTTGCCCATATAATCTTTAGCCTGTCCATGCAAATAATTTCATCATTCAGTCCTCTTCAATAACCACTGCTCAGGGTTGTGGTGGATCCAGAGCTTGTCCTAGGAACTAGGTGTGAGGCAAACGTACACCCTGGATGGGATGCCAGTCCACTACGCATACATAAACACTCCCACGCATTCACACCTGGGACAATTTAGTTTATGCTTACATACAAGTTTTTGGAGGTGAACTGAAACTGAAGAAGCCAAGGAAATTACATGGACATGGGCAGAACATGCAAAGAAACTCCACACAGACAGTAACCTGAGCTCAGGATAAATCCAGGGACCCTGAAGCTGTGCGGTGGCAACTTTTTTTTCTATATTATGTTTTTATCGTAGGTTTAGCTTATTTTTATATTACTGTATATTTTTAGTTTTTAATAAGTAGATATTGTTTTATAATTGTTTTATAGTTAATCTTTGTGATATGCAGGCGATCATATATTCATGCAGCCTGTGCACTATAAATTATTATTATTATTATTATTATAATACACCACACCATCACATATGCATACAGTGTCTTGCAAAAGTATTCATCCCCCTTGCTGTTTGTCCTGTTTTGTCGCATTACAAGCTGAAATTAAAATGGATTTTTGGAGGGCATTTGATTTACACAGCATGCCTACAACTTTAAAGGTGCAAATTGTTTTTTTATTGTGACACAAACAATAATTAAGATGAAAAAACAGAAATCTGGAGTGTGCATAGGTATTCACCCCCCAAAGTCAATACTTTGTAGAGCCACCTTTTGCTGCAATTACAGCTGCAGTTTTCTTGGGGTATGTCTCTATTAGCTTAGCACATTTAGCCACTCAGATTTTTGCCCATTCCTCAAGGCAAAGCTGCTCCAATTCCTTCAAGATAGATGGGTTATATTGGTGTACAGCAATCTTCAAGTTATGCCACAGATTCTCAATTGGATTGAGGTCTGGGCTTTGATTAGGCCATTCCAAGACATTTAAATGTTTCCCTTTAACTCATTACCCCTTAAAGCAGTTGCTACAGCCACCCTTGTACATGTATATACTGTTCACCCTGAGTACATATTTACAAGAAAAAAAAGTCTAAAGACAAGGTTTTGACAAGGTTTTAGACAAGGCATCATATGTCGTCATTATGGGATATACACGGGATCGTCATATGTAGTCATTAATGGGTAAAGAGTTAAACCACTCCAATGTAGCTTTAACAGTATGTTTAGGGTCACTGTCTTGCTGGAATATGATTTGCCCCAGTCTCAAACCTCTGGCTGACTCAAGCAGGTTTTCCTCCAGAATTGCCCTGTATTTAGTGCCATCTATCTTTCCTTCAGTCCTAACCAGCTTTCCTATCCCTGCAGATGAAAAACATCCCCACAACATGATGCTGCCACCATTATGCTTCACTGTAGGAATGGTGTTCTCAGGGTGTTGGAAAGTGTTGGGTTTGTGCCACACATGGCGTTTCCCATGATGGCCAAAGGTTAATTTTAGTCTCGTCTGAGCAGAGAATCTTATTCCATGTGTTTGGGGAGTCTGCCATATGCTGTTGGGCAAACTCCAAACATGTTTTCTTTTTTTTTTCCTTTAAGCAATGGCTTTTTTCTGGCCACTCTTGCATAAAGCCCCACTCTGTGGAGTGTTTGGCTTAAAGTGGTCCTATGGACAGATACTCCCATCTCCACTGTGGATCTGTCCATAGGACCACTTTAAGCCAAACACTCCAGTCCTAATTGAATTGGTGAATTGGTTGGACCAGCTCTTATTTAGGGGTTTCATACGAAAGGGGGTGAATACCTATGCACACTCCAGATTTCTATTTTTTCATCTTAATTATTGTTTATGTGGCGGCACGGTGGTGTAGTGGTTAGCGCTGTCGCCTCACAGCAAGAAGGTCTGGGTTCAAGCCCCGTGGCCGGTGAGGGCCTTTCTGTGTGGAGTTTGCATGTTCTCCCCGTGTCCGCGTGGGTTTCCTCCGGGTGCTCCGGTTTCCCCCACAGTCCAAAGACATGCAGGTTAGGTTAACTGGTGACTCTAAATTGACCGTAGCTGTGAATGGTTGTCTGTGTCTATGTGTCAGCCCTGTGATGACCTGGCGACTTGTCCAGGGTGTACCCCGCCTTTTGCCCGTAGTCAGCTGGGATAGGCTCCAGCTTGCCTGCGACCCTGTAGAACAGGATAAAGCGGCTAGAGATAATGAGATGAGACATATCTACTGCATGTAGGCATATGAGTAAAATGTAATGAACTGACAGATGGAATGTGTATGTCCAATAACACAAGACTATTTTTGGTGTCATCAACCAGTGGACTTGATTCAGACCTTCTTGATCCTGATGCCCCACTTCTGTCTGGAGTTCTCATCACCTGGAATCACCCACTGCTTCTAAGTTTGCTCCCATATGGACAGCCTAAAGACTATGGCGAACAGTACCACATAGAAACCGTAAAGATGGGTGTGGATGTTCTTCCTTGGATAGCCTTAGGACTACAATTGCTAAAAAGAGTTTGCATTCAAGTGTCCATCATTGAACAGTTAATAACTCCAGTTCAATACAAGAGACTTAAAGTTAAAACTCTAATGAATTCAGAAATTACGCCGATGTTCTTAATCATAAATTGCTCATCAGCTCATAAGTTCCTGTTTACACAATTGCACTTTTTGACTATATAGTATACACTTATAGTAGAAAAATTATTTATAATTGCACTATCCAGTAGACAGTTGGGTTCTCTTTTTGAGTTGGTTCCTCACAAGGTTTCTTTCTCATGTCATCTCAAGGAGTTTTCCCTTACCACTGTTACCTCTGGCTTACTCATTATGAACAAATGTAATCATTTATAATTTATATTCAGAATTTATATACCACCCCAAATCAGAAAAAACTTGGGACAGTATGGAAAATGCAAATTAAAAAAAAAAAAAAAAAAAAAAAAGCAAGCAGTGATTTCTAAATTTACTTTGATTTGTACTTCATTGCAGACAGAATGAACCCAAGATATCTCATGTTTAGTCTAGTCAACTTGATTTCATTTGTTAATATACATCCATTCCTTCATATCAGGCCTGTAACACACTCCAAAAAAAGTTGGGACAGGGCAATTTAGAGCTAGTAATGAGGTAAAATAATTAAATAATGATGTGATTTGAAACAGGTGATGTAATCATGATTTGGTACAAAATCAGTAACCAGGAAAGACCTACCCTGTGTCCGAAATCGCTCCCTACTCACTATATAGGGCACTATATAGTGGGGACGCCATTTTGTAGTGCTGTCCAAAACCTTAGTGAGGATTATTTACACTCTATAGTGCACTCAAAGTATCCCACAATGCATCACGAAAAGTAGTGTACAACTGATGGTCACTAACCAAAGCAATATATCCTATCATGCATTGTGGTCGTGCTGAAAGAAATCAAATTAAAAGTTTCAAATTTGATTTAATAAAAGGCAGCGGCAAAGCAGAAAGTATTCAGCCTTGATTTAAAAAAAACTGAAAGATGCAGGTACTTCGTATTGATTAATGTGGGAAATATGCTCAGTATAATATGGATTTATCACAAAAATACATGTGTTATTTACCAGCTGGGAGGTCCGTATCGTGAAATACCGTGACCGAGGTCTTGAAAGTACTGAGCGAGGCCCTCTGGGCCGAGGTCAGTATTCAAGGCCGAGGTCATGGTATTTCACCATACGGACCGACCTTAAACTGGTAAATAATATATTTATTTTTTTCTTTACCAAATTCTAACAGAAAACGAGAGCAGCCAAAAGGGAAAACCAAGCCGAGCCGCCATTTTGAATCCTCATTCACAGCTGTAATGCAAATTGCTTCCTCCTCAGTATACAAGTGCACTTTCATGGCAGGAAAAAAAAAAACTGCATTTTGCCACCTATGTTGTCCCATATTAATACAAAATTGAGTCATTCAAGATTCAGCCATGTTTTTGCTCTGCGTTAGCAAGTTACAGGTTTTTGGCTTTCTCCTGAAATGTTTTATTTTATTTTGTCTTCCTCAGGGTAGTAAAACTCGTTTTTGCTGTGAAGACTGTCATCACTATCCATACTGTAAAATTAATCCTATTCTCCTGAGAAATGCTGGCAAAAATTTATAAGATTTTTGATAATCTTTAAATAAATCTTATAAAAAAAGATAAATATTGACAAAAAAGTGCTACTATGTTTGTTGTTGTGAACGAGCGAGTCGCCAGAGGTCCATAACCGGGGTTCGTAACTGGGGTCCGTATTGTAGGATACGGACCCGCTCGCCAGCCAATCAGAGCGCAGGATTTGATGGAAACCGGGCCGCGATTTATTTATTATTTTGAAAACCCACCAGCCGACTGATCTGGCATGTTTTAATTGTGTGACAGTAATGATGTAAATACCAGTGCGATGGTCTAGTGTCCAAAAATGTTTTTTCATTTTACCAATGAGCTCACTATAGTCCTCTATATACAACCCCGATTCCAAAAAAGTTGGGACAAAGTACAAATTGTAAATAAAAATGGAATGCAATAATTTACAAATCTCAAAAACTGATATTGTATTCACAATAGAACAGACAACATATTAAATGTCGAAAGTGAGACAGTTTGAAATTTCATGCCAAATATCGGCTCATTTGAAAGTTCATGACAGCAACACATCTCAAAAAAGTTGGGACAGGGGCAATAAGAGGCTGGAAAAGTTAAAGGTACAAAAAAGGAACAGTTGGAGGACCAAATTGCAACTCATTAGGTCAATTGGCAATAGGTCATTAACATGACTGGGTATAAAAAGAGCATCTTGGAGTGGCAGCGGCTCTCAGAAGTAAAGATGGGAAGAGGATCACCAATCCCCCTAATTCTGCACCGACAAATAGTGGAGCAATATCAGAAAGGAGTTCGACAGTGTAAAATTGCAAAGAGTTTGAACATATCATCTACAGTGCATAATATCATCAAAAGATTCAGAGAATCTGGAAGAATCTCTGTGCGTAAGGGTCAAGGCCAGAAAACCATACTGGGTGCCCGTGATCTTCGGGCCCTTAGACGGCACTGCATCACATACAGGCATGCTTCTGTATTGGAAATCACAAAATGGGCTCAGGAATATTTCCAGAGAACATCATCTGTGAACACAATTCACCGTGCCATCCGCCGTTGCCAGCTAAAACTCTACAGTTCAAAGAAGCCGTATCTAAACATGATCCAGAAGCGCAGACGTCTTCTCTGGGCCAAGGCTCATTTAAAATGGACTGTGGCAAAATGGAAAACTGTTCTGTGGTCAGACAAATCAAAATTTGAAGTTCTTTATGGAAATCAGGGATGCCGTGTCATTCGGACTAAAGAGGAGAAGGACGACCCAAGTTGTTATCAGTGCTCAGTTCAGAAGCCTGCATCTATGATGGTATGGGGTTGCATTCGTGCGTGTGGCATGGGCAGCTTACACATCTGGAAAGACACCATCAATGCTGAAAGGTATATCCAGGTTCTAGAGCAACATATGCTCCCATCCAGACGACGTCTCTTTCAGGGAAGACCTTGCATTTTCCAACATGACAATGCCAAACCACACACTGCATCAATTACAGCATCATGGCTGCGTAGAAGGGGGGTCCGGGTACTGAACTGGCCAGCCTGCAGCCGAGATCTTTCACCCACAGAAAACATTTGGCGCATCATAAAACGGAAGATACGACAAAAAAGACCTAAGACAGTTGAGCAACTAGAATCCTACATTAGACAAGAATGGGTTAACATTCCTATCCCTAAACTTGAGCAACTTGTCTCCTCGGTCCCCAGACGTTCACAGACTGTTGTAAAGAGAAAAGGGGATGTCTCACAGTGGTAAACATGGCCTTGTCCCAACTTTTTTGAGATGTGTTGTCATGAAATTTAAAATCACCTAATTTTTCTCTTTAAATGATACATTTTCTCAGTTTAAACATTTGATATGTCATCTATGTTCTATTCTGAATAAAATATGGAATTTTGAAACTTCCACATCATTGCATTCCGTTTTTATTTACAATTTGTACTTTGTCCCAACTTTTTTGGAATCGGGGTTGTAGTAATTCCCTATATAAGTAGTAGGGAGTAGCGAACGAGTGAGCGATTTCGGACACAGGGCTAGTCTTTGAGGAGCAAAAGTAGGCCAAGGATCTCCAGTTTGTCAACAAATACATGAGAAACTTATTTAAATATTTACAAATAATGTTCAAAGAAAGATAAGAAGAAATTTGGATACTTCACCCTCTATGTTGCAAAATATCATTAAACGATTCAAGGAATCCAGAGGAATTTTGGTACATAAAGCTTTTTGTTGAAGAAAAAAGCTGTGTGCTCTGGACCAAAAAACGAAAAGGATCATCCAGACTGTTACCGTGGGTGGCACGGTGGTGTAGTGGTTAGCACTGTTGCCTCATAACAAGAAGGTTCTGGGTTCAAGCCCAGTGGCTGATGGGGGGGCCTTTCTGTGTGGAGTTTGCATGTTCTCTGTGTGGATGTGCTCCGGTTTCCCCCACAGTTCAAAGACATTCAGTTAGGTTGACATGGGGCGGCCTTGGGCTAAAGTGCCCTTGAGCAAGGTACCTAACCCCTAACTGCTCCCCAGGTGCTGTAGTATGGCTGCCTACTGCTCTGGGTGCATGTGTTCACTGCTTCAGATGGGTTAAATGCAGAGAATGAATTTCACTGTGCTTTAGTGTGCATGTGACAAATAAAGGATTCTTCTTCTTACCAGCAACAAGTCCAAAAGCCAGGGTCTATCATGGTATGGGGTTGTGTCCGTGCCCTTGGCAAAGGTAACTTACACCTCTGTGATGGCAGCATTAATGCAGAAAAGTACATTGAGATTTTGAGCAACATATGTTGCCTTCAAGATGACATCTTTTCCAGGGATATTTCAACAAGACAATGCAAAACCACATTCTGCACACATTCTGCACAGGAATGGCTGTGGAAGAAGAGGGTGCCTGTCCCTCTGTCTCCAGTGGAGAATGTGTGGTGAATTTTGAAGTGAAAAATATGACAACGACCCCGTACTGTTGCACACCTTAAGACCTGTTTGCAGGAAGAATGGGACAAAATAACACCTGAAAACCTTAATTATTTTGTGTCTTCAGTCCCTAGACTCAACACCTTTTAAAATGTTGTGAGATGGAATGGCAACATTACAAAGTGGTAAATTGGTAAATGTGTTGCAAGAATTAACAGTGACATAAGTGTTCATGTTGAAAAGAAAAAAAATTCATAATGTAAAACATCAAATAATGTGCTGATGTATTGTTTTGAGTGCAATACAGCTCAAAGATTATTTACAAAGCATTGTTTTCAGTTTTAATTTCAATTTCAATATGTTTTGTTACACCAACCTGATAATCCTCATTATCTCTAGCCGCTTTATCCTTCTACGGGGTCGCAGGCAAGCTGGAGCCTATCCCAGCTGACTACGGGTGAAAGGCGGGGTACACCCTGGACAAGTCGCCAGGTCATCACAGGGCTGACACAGACACAGACAACCATTCACACTCACACCTACACTCAATTTAGAGCCACCAATTAACCTAACCTGCATGTCTCTGGACTGTGGGGGAAACCGGAGCACCCGGAGGAAACCCACGCGGACACGGGGAGAACATGCAAACTCCACACAGAAAGGCCCTCGCCGGCCACGGGGCTCGAACCCAGGACCTTCTTGCTGTGAGGCGACAGCGCTAACCACTACACCACCGTGCCGCCCCCTGATAATCCTGCTATATAAATTGAGGGCAACTATGGAGGCTGTCCGTAAAAAGAACCATGCCTAAATAAAGAAGCTCTGCAATTGTCATCAGAACAGTCACCATCAGCCCTTGAGGTGACACCCAACCACAGTGGCAACTTAATGAATACATGTGAAAGTGTATTCTGGTATTTCATGCGTGTTGGTGTGTGGTTGAAACTTCATAGCTTAATTTAATTACTTCTATCCTAAGCCATAGGAAGTCAGGAGCCAACAGCATGTCCTACACCCCACATTCTGTGATCCTGTATCCCCCTGTAATTCTGCACTGCTGGACATTGGGCAAGTTCCATAAAAAAAGCATTAGTATCAAGGAAAAATAACAAATATCTACATAGATGCATGCTCTCTCTCCCCCTCTCTTTCTCTCACACACTACACACACACACAGCCTTTTTCTGTCTCATATGTCCTTATGCACACACTAACATGCTGTGAGGATACAGAGTGAAAGTGACAGAAAATGGGTCCTCGCCCACACACATTGCAGTATAAATATAACCATGGTGACTGAGGGCCGGTGCAGCGTTCAGGAGAATCGTGAGTATATGTCCTGTCATCTGTGAAGCATCAGAGTGCTGAGAGCAAACTTCAGCTTCACTAACCATCTCATCTCATTATCTCTAGCCGCTTTATCCTGTTCTACAGGGTCGCAGGCAAGCTGGAGCCTATCCCAGCTGACTACGGGCGAAAGGTGGGGTACACCCTGGACAAGTCGCCAGGTCATCACAGGGCTGACACATAGACACAGACAACCATTCACACTCACATTCACACCTACGCTCAATTTAGAGTCACCAGTTAACCTAACCTGCATGTCTTTGGAAACCGGAGCACCCGGAGGAAACCCACGCGGACACGGGGAGAACATGCAAACTCCACACAGAAAGGCCCTCGCCGGCCCCGGGGCTCGAACCCAGGACCTTCTTGCTGTGAGGCGACAGCGCTAACCACTACACCACCGTACCGCCCCTTCACTAACCAAAATAAGCAAATTGCCAACATGTCCCATAGTACAGAATAATTTGATGCTGCTCCAGAATTAGAAATAATACAAAACTAATACAAACACTTATAAAACCAGAAACCCATGTTTTGACATCACTATGCACTGCTGCATTCTCCTGTCATGCATGCAATGCTTGTGAGCATGGTTCACTGACTGAACCATAAAAATATTGCTTCCGTAATCCTGTCATATTGTGAATCCCATCCTAACTCTTCAACAGAACTGCAAACTTCAGGATGCTGAAAGTTTGTAACATAATCACTTCACTTGAAAAAAAAAAATGATGGAAGGCGATATTGTAGTTATTTGGATTTGTAACCAAATTTGAAGTGATTTATTTCATGAAACACTCACGTTCCCAGAACTTCTTTGAAGTCATAATGTTCCTTGATGTCAGTTGTCTTCTTTTTCCATCCTTTTCCTTCCTCTAAGGGCATTGTACAGTTGGGCTGATGCTCCACTGGGAAGCTGAATAGAGAGGATTTAGGATAGCCCAGGCGATAACATAGGGAGAGAGAGCAAGAGAGCGAGAATGAGAGCGTGAGAGTAAGAAGCAGCAACAAAGGCACATCACATCAACAATGCATATCAATTTACATGACACTGTGTCACATGAAAGCATCTAGCTAGGATTCAGGGTTGAGTACCAGTCATGTCATGACTTCATTGACCAGAGCTGTTCAAAACCCCTGATCTCCATATTGTAGTTGAGCTTTAGATTTAGGAGCTTAATTACATCTCCCCCAATTCGTGACTGACACTTGAACAGCCAGGAAGAAAGTAGGCCTTATTTTATCAAGCTAATCCAAGTTAATGCTGTCTTGCTTTCTGCAATGTATTGAATTTTCTCATGGATCTGTTGGATGGGTTCAGGTTCAAGATGCAAATAACCCGCAAGAAAAGCAGCTTGAATTAGAGGAGCCAAAAAGCTCTCAGAGCTTAATCTGAGTGGAAGGTTGACTGAGAATGCGAAATTCTCTAATATGCATTGAACGATCATGCATAGCTGAAACTCGATCCATGCAGTGATGTCTAATTGGGTTTTGATCTCTGTGAAACTATGAAAGGCTTTGTTGGTCTCAACAAGTATGTGTACCATATCTCAAGATCTCAAGATATGGCACAGTAAATAAAAAAAAAGAACATTTTTGCAGTTCTATATCTACTGTTTTGCACCATACATTGTCCCAGGGGTTAATACTCCAGTATTGCACTTTCACATCACTCAGAGGACTTGAGTATATAAGGCTATTCACTTTGTACCTTATAGAATAGAATGCCTTTATTGTCACTGCACAAACGTACAACATAGGAGAGCAAAGCCACTTGGGCACTTCAGCCCAAGCCCGTCCCATGTTAACTTAACTGCACGTCTTTAGACTGTGGGGGAAATCGGATCACCCGGAGGAAACCCACACAGACATGGGGAGAACATGCAAACTCCACACAGAAAGGCCCCTGTCAGCCACTGGGCTCGAACCCAGAACCTTTTTGCTGTGAGGTGACAGTGCTAACCACTACACCATCATGCCGTCCAGTACTGCACTGCAATTTTCATATTAACTCAGAATACATGTGTGCATACAAGTCTATATTAACTTTATATCCAATAATTTGTTTTATAATTTTGTACTGATTAGGTTTATATTGTTATTATTACATTACAGGCATTGAAAAGACGCTCTTATCCAGAGCAATGTACAACATACCCAGAGCAGTCAGAGGAGCAGCCTCGGGGGTTAGGTGCCTTGTTCAAGGGCACTTCAGCCATTCCTGCTGATCCAGGGAATCAAACCAGTAACCTTTTGGTCCCAAAGCTGCTTCTCTAACCATTAGGCCATGGCTTCCCCAATTATCTGTCCATCTATTATCTGTAGCCACTTATCCTGTCCTACAGGGTTGCAGGCAAGCTGGAGCCTATCCCAGCTGACTATGGGCGAAAGGCGGGGTACACCCTGGACAAGTCGCCAGGTCATCACAGGGCTGACACAGACACAGACAACCATTCACACTCACATTCACACCTATGGTCAATTTAGAGTCACCAGTTAACCTAACCTGCATGTCTTTGGACTGTGGGGGAAACCGGAGCACCCAGAGGAAACCCACGTGGACACGGGGAGAACATGCAAACTCCACACAGAAAGGCCCTCGTCACCTGCTGGGCTCGAACCCAGGACCTTCTTGCTGTGAGGCGACAGTGCTAACCACTACACCACCATGCTGCCCTCCCCCCATTATTATTATCATCATCATCATCATGGGCGCCATTAGAAATTTTGGGCCCTATGAAAGAATAAAATATTGCCCAACCCCCCTTTACGTTTCTGGTAACCTGACTTCTTCATGATGGTGTCCATCTACCGATGGTTCACCATCAATTCTGCTTCTACTCTGCGCAGCTAACGTTAGTGCTGAATCGGAAAGTAACAAACCTAAATTGGTGTCACGCTCTGGCTCCGCCTACACAAGACTGTACCATGTAATGAATAGGAAGAGGGGTGAAATATAAAGACTATCTATTGTAATAATTTTGCAGAAAATGGAAAACCAAACCAGAAGGTTGTTGTATTTGCTCGTTTTAAGAGACAAATTTATTATTATTTTTTATTAAACTAACTTACACATGGTAATAATATTAATATTGTCCTCTGAGGGCCCTCTGTCAACACTGGGCCCTTAGACTCGTCCTAACTCTCCCCCCAACAGCACCCCTGATTATCTCATCTCTCATCTCATTATCTCTAGCCGCTTTATCCTGTTCTACAGGGTCGCAGGCAAGCTGGAGCCAATCCCAGCTGACTACGGGCAAGAGGCGGGGTACACCCTGGACAAGTTGCCAGGTCATCACAGGGCTGACACATAGACACAGACAACCATTCACACTCACATTCACACCTACGGTCAATTTAGTGTCACCAGTTAACCTAACCTGCATGTCTTTGGACTGTGGGGGAAACCGGAGCACCCGGAGGAAACCCACGCAGACACGGGGAGAACATGCAAACTCCGCACAGAAAGGCCCTCGCCGGCCACGGGGCTCGAACCCAGGACCTTTTTGCTGTGAGGCGACAGCGCTAACCACTACATCACCGTGCCGCCCACCCCGATGATGATGATGATGATTATTGTTCTCATCTCATCTCATCTCATTATCTCTAGCCGCTTTATCCTGTTCTACAGGGTCGCAGGCAAGCTGGAGCCTATCCCAGCTGACTACGGGCGAAAGGCGGGGTACACCCTGGACAAGTCGCCAGGTCATCACAGGGCTGACAGACACAGACAACCATTCACACTCACACCTACGGTCAATTTAGAGTCACCAGTTGACCTAACCTGCATGTCTTTGGACTGTGGGGGAAAACGGAGCACCCGGAGGAAACCCACGCGGACACGGGGAGAACATGCAAACTCCGCACAGAAAGGCCCTCGCCGGCCACGGGGCTCGAACCCGGACCTTCTTGCTGTGAGGCGACAGCGCTAACCACTACACCACCGTGCCGCCCACCCCTGATGATGATGATGATGATGATTATTATTATTATTCAGAATACTCTTGCTTGCACACTTTACTTTTTGGATCAGAACTCAGAATACTTGTGTGTGTGTGTGTGTGTGTGTGTGTGTGTGTGTGTGTAAAGATGTAAAGTAGGGTATATGGCATCCCTGCCATGCATTCAGAACTTGCTCGCGAGAGAGCCTTCATTTAAAGCTTGAGCCACGTCCTGCATCTTTGGACATGTTGCCAGATTGGGTAGTTATCCGCATTATTGGCGTAAGATTGGAAAACGTGTCCTTGGTATAAATTAGGCTGTTTTTTTTTTTGTTAGTTAGCAAAATCTTTGCAACCATTTCTATCAACTATCACAATTACAGTTTGGCCTGGACTGTTTAGGTGGATTCAGGTCGATCCTTGAAAAGTGATTGCGTTTTAATTTGTTCTGTTCTGGCAACCTTGTGACACATGCGACGCGCTCAGGGATTCATCGGACGGAAAGATATGAGCGCGCGCAGTGGCAGTAGACCTCATTATGCAAATCATAAAATGCTTCAGCCTCAGGAGACACTTTATAAAAACTCAAATACAGAAAACAAAGGATCAAAGTTAAACATGTACCTCAACCAAAATGCGTCCTGGAGCTAAAACGAGCACTCATTGTCTCAAACGTCCAGTTGCCGAGTACTGGAGAGAATGCAGTGAAAAATGACATCTAACGCCAAATAATGTATGAAACAGTGACTGAACTGATACATTGTAGACTGTGGCATGAGGTATTTTGGTTGAGACAGTTTTTTTCTTTTTTTGTCTTGAAACCTTTTTTCGCTTTGTAGTTGCGTGTGTCATCTGAGATTGACGAGCATTATAAAATCTATATATATACACACCATCTGAGGTGAATTTGTCCAGTAAACACGAACGAAATGGTTATACTGGAGGCTGTAAACCCAGTCGAGGATTTGGCCAATGCACCAAATCCTGCTCCCACCTCATTCAGCCCAACTAATTTGATGGAAGGGTTTTTTTTTTTTGGGCAATGCGCAACTCATTTTTACAAAGCTATGGTCCATGCATTCAGGTGCAGTTCTGTAGTCATGCAGCCTATGTGAGGAACCTTGCTCGGTTAGACTGATTGCCTGCGTGTATTATGCACGCAAGTAATGCAAGGTTGACCAATGCAGGACAAAAGGATTTCGTTTCAGATTTAGGCAAGAACATTTCGTCTTTAATAATTCTTCTGACAGGAAGGAGAGTGTGTGATGAGGAGCCTACCTGTTCGCCTGCTCTCCGAGCTCAATGCTTTGCAGTCTTTAGCGCTTATGTCGCGCTCGCGCTGCTCAGCCAGTCTTGCTCTGACGTCACACGCACCGCTGCAGGGATCCTCAAAATCAGCAAGTTCCTCTGTCCGCACTTTACAGCGCTCCGACATCAGACATCACCTCACCTGGGGGGGGGGGCGGGGCTAGAACCTGGATTTAGAACCTGGATCTACACTACCGTTCAAAAGTTTGGGGTCACCCAGACAATTTTGTGTTTTCCATGAAAAGTCACACTTTTATTTACCACCATAAGTTGTAAAATGAATAGAAAATATAGTCAAGACCTTTTTCTGGCCATTTTGAGCATTTAATCGACCCCACAAATGTGACGCTCCAGAAACTCAATCTGCTCAAAGGAAGGTCAGTTTTATAGCTTCTCTAAAGAGCTCAACTGTTTTCAGCTGTGCTAACATGATTGTACAAGGGTTTTCTAATCATCCATTAGCCTTCTGAGGCAATGAGCAAACACATTGTACCATTAGAACACTGGAGAGAGAGTTGCTGGAAATGGGCCTCTATACATCTATCGAGATATTGCACCAAAAACCAGACATTTGCAGCTAGAATAGTCATTTACCACATTAGCAATGTATAGAGTGGATTTCTGATTAGTTTAAAGTGATCTTCATTGAAAAGAACAGTGCTTTTCTTTCAAAAATAAGGACATTTCAAAGTGACCCCAAACTTTTGAACGGTAGTGTACTTCGGGGGTCTACAGACTACAAGGCACTCACATCTGTTTTGGTTGTATGAAACTCTATCTATCTATCTATCTATCTATCTATCTATCTATCTATCTATCTATCTAGGCAAGTCAAGTTTATTTCTATAGCGCTTTTAACAATAAACATTGTCGCAAAGCAGCTTTACAGAATTTGAACGATTTGAAACATGAGCTAATTTTATCCCTAATCTATCCCCAATGAGCAAGCCTGTGGCGACGGTGGCAAGGAAAAACTCCCTCAGACGACATGAGGAAGAAACCTCGAGAAGAACCAGACTCAAAAGGGAACCCATCCTCATTTGGGCAACAACAGACAGCATGACTATAACATTAACAGTTTTAACATGAAGTCAGTTTCGTTTATGTTATAAACTCTTCATTGATGGAAACTTGAGTGCAAAACTGTTCATAACAACTGCAGTCCTAAAGTTAGCAAGTCAACTGTAGTCCTCAGCCATAAAAGCATTACTGTAAGAGTCCAGAGCGTCCTCCAGGTGTAACCCTCAACTGTCCTCATGGGGCCGTCCTCCACAGGAGCGATGCAATAAAACTCCGACCAGACACAGGGCACAAGGATGGATCAAGCAGGTCCGAGGGGCAGAAGAGGCCAGCATCTCAATCCCAGGACCAACATGTAACTCAGAGGGACAGATTGGGGGGGAGAGAGAGAAAAAAAACACAGGTTGTTAGGTATGCCCTAAAATTTATCTAGATTTCTATTTTTCTGACTTCTACATTATCGAGTCAGTACCAAAACATTTTAGAGTTCCAAACGTTCATTTTCCAGCACAAAGTTAAATGTTTCGGGGGGGGCCTGTATCTCAGCAGCATATTACATAAGAGAGCACTTTTCAGATTAAAAAAGAAAACATACTGAAGGCTGCTGGGTTTTGCTGCAAAATTAAGAAGCAACTGTGACAGAAAGAAAGCACAACTTTATTCATCGCAAACTTGTGAAATTCCTCTCTGCATTTAACCCATCTGAAGCAGTGAACACACACGTGAGCAATGAGCACACACACATACCCAGAGCAGTGGGCAGCCATGCTAACAGCACCCGGGGAGCAGTTGGGAGTTAGGTGCCTCGCTCAAGGGCACCTCAGCCCAAGGCCGTCCCATATTAACCTGTCTAGAAGAACTGTGGCTGGTTCTGCAAGATGCTCAGTAAAACCTACAGCTCGTTTTCTTATAAATCTGCACTGAGACTACTTTTTTTCTTAAAGCAAAGGGCTGCCTCACACCAAATATTGACTTTGTTTCATTAATTATGGATTTTTATATATGGGCGGCACGGTGGTGTAGTCATTAGCACTGTCACCTCACAGCAAGAAGGTTCTGGGATCGAACCCAACGGACGACGAGGGCCTTTCTGTGTGGAGTTTGCATGTTCTCCCCGTGACTGCATGGGTTTCCTCCCACAGTACAAAGATATGCAGGTTAGGTTAACTGGTGGCTCTAAATTGACCATGTGAATGGTTGTTTGTGTCTATGTGTGTGTCAGCCCTGTGATGAGCTGGCGACTTGTCCAGGGTGTACCCTGGGATAGGCTCCAGCTTACCCCCCACAGAATAAGTGGTTACAAATAAAACAAACATATATATATATATATATATATATATATATATATATATATATATATCGATTATCTGTAGATGCTTATCCTGTACAGGGTTGCAGGCAAGCTGGAGCCTATCCCAGCTGACTATGGGCGAGACTATAGATAATATAGACACTAATATATATTCTTAATATAAATTTTTTATATGATTTTACAAGTAAGGTGAGAGAGAAACGGCATGTGGTTTCTCCTATATGTCCTGGATATATAGTGAATTGACAATAAAAAAATCTTTGAATATATATATTCATTAACAACTCAGCAAACACACAAAAACCCTGGTTCAAGTAAATGTATCTGTGGTTCCATTCTGCAGCAGTGTTCCATTCATTCATTAATACCTTCTTGCATTATATACACTATATGGCCAAAAGTATGTGGACACCTGACCATCACACCCATATTTGGTTCTTCTCCTAACTGTTGCCACAAAATTGGAAGCACACAATTGTCTAGAGCATGGATTTTCAACATTTTCTGCTTTGAGGCCCACCTATTCACACTTGTAATGAGTTGGGGCCCATTAAAAAAGATTCCCAATTATTTTGGCTTATTTATTCTATTAGAATCTCATAGTCTATTGTAAAGTGTATTCATGGAATGCAACATCACTCCCTGTTACAGATGGGAGCCCAGAAATTAAATAAGTGCAATAAAAACAAACTGTTTTTAATTGTAGGTATTGTAATTCAAAACTCTGTGGATGTGTCAGAAGCCAACATAAAACCATTCATGCAGGGCATTCTCACTCAAAAGGGATTAATGATCCAAAAGTGGAGTCTGGTCAATTAACACAATAATTTATTGCCATATTTGTGTTCAGAAAACAAGCAAGTTATTAAACCCAAGAAGTACACTCAAAAGAAGTGGATAAAAATCACTAAATGGGATTAGATCCTTATAGCCTGGGCCCGCCCATCCTAAGCGTGACGCAACACGAGGGCCTGTTGCGAGCTTAGTCTGGCCAGGCAAGCTATCTACAGCTCTTCCAAGCTCCCGAAAAATCGGGAACCAATCAACTTTGAGCATCTCCAATGGCCCTGGGTAGAGGCATGTTCAAGGCAGTGACGTAGTAGAACTGCGACCAGAAGCCATAGATTGTTTACAGAATCTATGCCGGAAGCGCTTCATTCACGCTTCCGCATCTATTACGCATAGATGCTGTATTGAAAGCATTCAACGGGAAGTTCTCATTGAAAACGGAGCAAAGAGCAGCCCTGGAGGTATTTATTGAAAGGAAGGATGCTTTTGCCTTGCTCCCAACCGGCTTCGGTAAGAGTTTAATCTACCAGTTAGCCCCGTCGCGTCGCATACGTCAGAGGAAAGAGTGATGTGATTGGTTTAAGCTTTGTCACAGCCTTTTCTGGCTTCGACCAGTAGCAAACTGAGGCATTTCAGGGAGGCAGGTCAACCACGGGCTCTGGGAAACGGTTGGGCTTAATATCTTGGCCAGACTAATAGCTCGTAGAGCTTTGTCGCATTAGCCAGACTAAGATCCTTACACATTAACAAAGAAGTAGACTGGTACCAAAATCCAGAATTGTGACACCCAAAGGCATTTTTGAGACAAAGTCGGCAAACAGTCTTATTTTGTCAATTTGGGTGTGCCAAATTCAAATCTGCAATATGCCGAGCTCTATCTGACCTCTGTTGACCTCTAGAGGTCATTGAACTTTGGGCCTGTAAACGTCTCAGCTGAACCCAGTTTCTCAGCTTTCTAAGGAATGAAATGTACTAAAATGATTAATGAAGTTAGCAAATGGCCTTGTTTGTTAAATGTTTGGGTGCTGAATTCATTTTTCATTTGTAAAACAACATATGACCTCTGATAACCTCAAGGTCATGAAACTTGGCCTATAGGCCTATGCATTTAACAGCATTTTTAAACTGACTTTACTCCCCCAAAAAGAATATGAACAGACAAAAAACAAATAGAAAGGAACAAATACAACATTAAATGCCAATCCATGTACATGTGACTTACTTTTCACAATGAGAATGCCTAGGCGATCACCTTACATAACATTGCATTTCATTTAGCGGTTATTGTTTATACAAAGCTACTGAAAAAAGGACAGATTCAGCAGCATAAAAAATGTGGGGGCATACAGGGTATACAGGTTAATCAGGGTTAGTATATATGAGAGTTTTTTTCTTTGTTGTTTGTTTTTTGTTTTGTTTTAAACGGGGTAAAGCCTTTACAAAAAACAAACAACAAAGAAAAAAACTCTCATATATACTAACCCTGATTAACCTGTATACCCTGTATGCCCCCACATTTTGTATGCTAAATTTGTTCCTTTCTATTTGTTTTTTGTCTGTTCATATTCTTTTTGGGGGAGTAAAGTCAGTTTAAAAATGCCGTTAAATGCATAGGCCTATAGGCCAAGTTTAATGACCTTGAGGTTATCAGAGGTCATATGTCGTTTTACAAATAAAAAATGAATTCAGCACCCAAACATTTAACAAACAAGGCCATTTGCTAACTTCATTAATCATTTTAGTACATTTCATTCCTTAGAAAGCTGAGAAACTGGGTTCAGCTGAGACGTTTACAGGCCCAAAGTTCAATGACCTCTAGAGGTCAATAGAGGTCAGATAGAGCTTGGCATATTGCAGATTTGAATTCGGCACACCCAAATTGACAAAATAAGACTGTTTGCTGACTTTGTCTCAAAAATGCCTTTAACTCCTTAAATAAGCACTTTTTTGAATTTTGGTACCAGTCTAAGGATCTTTCCTATGAGTTGGAAAATTATCTATCCGTTGAGCTCCCCGACATCTCAAACTACCTGGTGCTGCAGACATCGTTCTACACGGACAAACAGATGGAAACTTGGAAGAGCATGGAGGCGAACAACTTTTGATATGTGGCTGGGTTAAAGATCTGGGGATCCGGACACCACAAGATAGACGGCGATAGACGGATCTAAGTGCAGGATGAGTGTTTGTTAGCAGGCGTGATATTTAAGTCAAGTTTTTATTAAATAGCGCTTTTAACAATAGACATTGCTGCAAAGCAGCTTTACAGAGAATTAAAGACTTTAAACATGAGCTAATTTTATCCCTAATTTATCCCCAATGAGCAAGCCTGTGGCGACGTTGGCAAGGAAAAACTCCCTGAGACGACCTGAGGAATGCCCCTTTTCCACCAAAGCAGTTCCAGGGCTGGTTTGGGGCCAGTGCTTAGTTTGGAACCAGGTTTTCTGTTTCCACTGACAAAGAACTGTCTGTGGGGCCAGAAAAACCAGTTCCAGGCTAGCACCAACTCTTTGCTGGGCCAGAGGAAAGAACCACTTACGTCAGCGGGGGGGGGGGGGGGGGGTTGTTAAGACCAAGAACAATAGCAAGACCACGAAAGATCGCCATTTTTAAGCGACGAGAAGCAGCAGCTGTACAAACGCGAAGTCATCCATTATTGTTGTTGTTGCTACTTCTTCTTCTCCGTGTTGTTGTTGCTTCCATGTTCGCGCCAAAGTTTATGCAAATGTAGCGACGTAACTGACGTATACAGTGATGTAACTGACGTATACAGCGACGTAATGACGTGGCTCCCCTTAGCACCCTGAGCTATGGAAAAGCAAACTGGTTCTCAGCTGGCTCGCAAGTTGAACGAGTTGTGAACCAGCACCAGCACTGGCCCCGAACCAGCCCTGGAACTGATTTGGTGGAAAAGGGGTAGAAGAAACCTTGACAGGAACCAGACTCAAAAGGGAACCCATCCTCATCTGGGTGGTGACAGATAACATGATTATAAATAACTCGCTTCTATAACTGTGTCCTATATAGTCACAAAGTATAACTATGTAACCAGGAAATTCATTATAGTTTCAACATGAAGTCTGTTTTGTTGAAGTTATAAACTGTTCATTGATGGAAACTTGAGTGCAAAACTGTTCATGACAACCAACTGCAGTCCTAAAGTTAGCAAGTCGACAGCAAGTCCTCAGACATGAACGTAGGCACTTGGAAAAAACGCAGTTCAGCGGCAGCCATTTTCTCCGCTTTCCCCTGTGCGCGAGGATAGCGGTGCATTATAGGATGCAATTAAAGGTATGTAGGACATTAAAATATATATTCTTTCCTAAAGTTCTGTGAAGTTTCCATTGCAGTCTGAATATTCTAAGGTATATTTTGAAGCCCTGTTTGAGGGATGTGCAAGTTGATGATCCATCATGACAATGTGACCATAACTACGATCAATAAAATTCGTAGGTGTCATTTTGTTTGTTATCTCCTGCTCCATCTTGTCATTAAAACAGATTTGTCATATTATAATTTTGAAAATATTGTTAAAGTCCTGCATTACTGTAAGTGTCCAGAGCTGTCTTCCAAGTTTTTTTTTTTACAAAAGCAAAACAGAAAGCAAAGTATTTAAACAGCGTTATAAACATGCCTAGAAACAAATGTGACAGTGATAATGATAATTCACAAAGCCTCTGTGAAAACAGCTTCCGTATCTGTGCATGCTGATTTGTGCTCAAATTAGCTTCAGGTGTTTCCTATAACGACTGGGTCTCAAGCACGTGTACAACGCACTCCATGAGTGTGCGCGGCCACTCAAGCTGCACCAGACTCAAGCGTTCACCGACTGTGTGACCACAACTTTTAGCTCACGTGTATATCGCCATCAAAATGCCTCATTTTCATCGATAACCCATCGCAAAGTATCACAAGCTGTAGTGTGACCTTAGCTTAATAAGGCGGATGTAACGTCTGATGCAACCAAGCAATGGTACGAGTAAAAAGAAAATCTACGAGTAAAAATTAGCTTCAACTTGAAAAAAAAATTCGCAGCCCATTGGCCCAGTGGTTGAGAAACACTGGTCTATTGGTCTGTAGCATTACAATTTCCCTTCACTACTGTTCCAGTATGACAATACTCCTGTGCACAAAGCGAGGTCTGTAAAGATATGGTTTGCCAAGGTTAATGTGGAAGAAGTCAAGTGACCTGAACAAAAACCCTGGCTTCAACCCCACTGAACACCTTTGGGATGAATTGGTGTGCTGACTGCGTGCCAGGCCTCCTCGCATGACATCAATTTCTGACCTCACTCTTGTTGCTGAATGCCCACAAATACCAACAGCCAGTCTCCAAAATCTAATGAAAGCCTTCCCAGAAAAGTAGAAGCTGCTATAACAGCAAAGGGCAGACTAAACCTGAAATAGGATGTTTGTAAAGCACATATTGCTGTGATGGTCAGGTGTCTCCAAACTTTTAGCCATATAGTGTATAAACAAAGGGCCTAATGTGTTTCTGTGACTAATTTCCCATTAAACAACCTCCTGTTACTGATGATAAAAATGAAAGACATTCATAAATTCACTGATTGTCAAATTATTCAGTTGGATTTTAGACGACCTGAAATGATCAGTTGTACTTCAGATAACCATGTGTCTGCTCAGCCATGGCCATGTATCCCATCTCATTATCTCTAGCCGCTTTATCCTTCTACAGGGTCGCAGGCAAGCTGGAGCCTATCCCAGCTGACTATGGGTGAGAGGCGGGGTACACCCTGGACAAGTCGCCAGGTCGTCGCAGGGGCAAACAACCGTTCACACTCACATTCACACCTACGGTCAATTTAGAGCCACCAATTAGCCTAACCTGCATGTTTTTGGACTGTGGGGGAAACCAGAGCACCCGGAGGAAACTCATGCAGACACGGGGAGAACATGCAAACCTGAATGTTCCAATAAGTGCATAAACAAGCTCCATCCATCCATTATCTGTAGCCACTTATCCTGTCCTACAGGGTCGCAGGCAAGCTGGAGCCTATCCCAGCTGACTATGGGCGAGAGGCGGGGTACACCCTGGACAAGTCGCCAGGTTATCGCAGGGCTGACACATAGACAAACAACCATTCACATTCACACCTACAGTTAATTTAGAGCCACCAGTTAGCCTAACCTGCATGTCTTTGGACTGTGGGGGAAACCGGAGACACGGGGAGAACATGCAAACTCCACACAGAAAGGCCCTCGCTGGCTGCTGGACTCAAACCCAGGACCTTCTTGCTGTGAGGCAACAGTGCTAACCACTACACCACCATGCCACCCCTCATGGCCATGTATTAATTATTAATTATTCATTACAGCAGTCTACTTTATAGGTCTCTCTGGTAATTATAGATCATTGTCATTTTCAGCTTTAAGTGCAATTACTGTTTTTGGCAAAATGATACAGTAAATGCTGTATGCAGTCTATAGATTATGAATTCCAGATTCGGATCAAAGCAAATTCCTTGTATGTGAAAACGTACTTGGCAATCAACTTAATTCTGATTCTGGTTCACCAAAGTTTGGTGATTGGTGCTTGAACAGTTAAGATAAAAGAATAAAAAAGGAGTTATATAAATAGAATAAAAAAAATAAGAATAATTTTAAATAAACAATTTTGAAAAGTGGACACATTGCACGGGGATGTGTTTGAGCTGTTCTGAAACCCAAGCTGTGCAGTGTGTGTCGGAATGTGCAATAAAAGTTCCCGGAATGAAGATGACCATGAAATGTGCAAACTCGCAGTACTTTTGAGCAACAAATTCTCGATTTTTGCAGAATAATCGTAACATGTCGGTTTAAAAAGAAAGAAAGAAAAAACGATTCGGATATATATTAAATAATGATATTTAAATGAATAACCTCTGGACGGAACCCAGCAAACATGAAGACTTTTAACTGAATCAACTTCCGGTGAGGAAAAGAGGCGGGGCTTAAAATAAACGTTAGCTCACCGGCTTGCATTTGTAGCTATTGCTGTGTTTTTTTAGCGGATAATTATCAACTGTTGAAAGAAAACCACACAGTTTATACGGGTGAGTTACAGCAGTGTGTGTTTAAATATATTTTTTGTAATGCGAGTTTGCTATACAGGCAACTGAAGTTACTTTTCGGCTGAAGTGGTTAGCAAACGAGCTAGCGAGGTTGGTAGTGCTGCCCCCAGTCAGAGCGCTCTTTTGTTTGAGAAGGTAACAGCAGAAGTGTGTGAGGGTCGGTGGACTCTGTTTTCCTACAGGAAAGTTGAAATACAATAGACAAGAGAGTTAAATAAAGCATGAAAGTGTGGAGGCTAGTCATAGTTTGATTATGTTCATGATGTGGAAGGAAAAACCTTTGTCTACTACTCTGGATATAAACTTGGTGTGAGCAAAATGGTCAAGTCAACTTTATTGTCAAATATGCTATACATGCTCGACATACAGCACAGATGAAATTTCAGTCCTCTCTGACCCACGGTGCAAACAGGCAATACAATAAATAAAAATAGAATAACTGAAATAAACAATATAAACACTCTAGATAAGAAAATAGACATAGACTAAACACTCACAAGTGTGTGTGTGTGTGTACACAACCCCGATTCCAAAAAAAGTTGGGACAAAGTACAAATTGTAAATAAAAACGGAATGCAATAATTTTACAAATCTCAAAAACTGATATTGTATTCACAATAGAACATAGACAACATATCAAATGTCGAAAGTGAGACATTTTGAAATTTCATGCCAAATATCGGCTCATTAGAAATTTCATGACAGCAACACATCTCAAAAAAGTTGGGACAGGGGCAATAAGAGGCTGGAAAAGTTAAAGGTACAAAAAAAGGAACAGCTGGAGGTCAAATTGCAACTCATTAGGTCAACTGGCCATAGGTCATTAACATGACTGGGTATAAAAAGAGCATCTTGGAGTGGCAGCGGTTCTCAGAAGTAAAGATGGGAAGAGGATCACCAATCCCCCTAATTCTGCGCCGACAAATAGTGGAGCAATATCAGAAAGGAGTTTGACAGTGTAAAATTGCAGAGAGTTTGAACATATCATCATCTACAGTGCATAATATCATCAAAAGATTCAGAGAATCTGGAAGAATCTCTGTGCGTAAGGGTCAAGGCCGGAAAACCATACTGGGTGCCCGTGATCTCCGGGCCCTTAGACGGCACTGCATCACATACAGGCATGCTTCTGTATTGGAAATCACAAAATGGGCTCAGGAATATTTCCAGAGAACGTTATCTGTGAACGCAATTCACCGTGCCATCGCCAGTTTTTTATTTTTTTATAGATAGGACAGTGTAGAGAGACAGGAAAATGATCGGGAGAGAGAGACGGGGAGGGATTGGGAAATGACCTCGGGTCGGAATCGAACCCGGGTCCCCGGATTTATGGTATGGTGCCTTAGCCATCTGAGCCATCGCACCCCCGTGCCATCGCACCCCCGTGCCATCGCACCCCCGTGCCATCGCACCCCCGTGCCATCGCCAGCTAAAACTCTATAGACCCCTTTCACTGACGTCACCCGAAACCGGAAGTAAACAGACCCTGCGCCATTTTGGAAGACCAACAAACTCGTGATTGGGGGAAATAACGGCAGCGGTATGTGAACCCACGAGAATAAAGTGGAGTGGCAAACGACTTAAACAAACAAATCTGAGCTGTTTTATTTATGATTTATTGGCCCAACAGTAGACTTGAAAGAAACCTGTGTGAGACTTGGCAAAAAACTGTGGATATAATGGATAAGTCTGTGCATGATCTGCGGACACTTTGAGGTAAGCAAACGCAAGAAATTCAGATTTAAAACATGCTAAATTGGCCTCAAGTTGATAACTGTATGAGGAGCAAGCCTCCCAGACTTCTACAATTTAATAATAATAATAATAATAATAATAATAATAATTTAGGATGGTTTGGGGCTTGCTCTCCCTCCTATTATATAAATAAAACATAGTTGTTGTGTAGGCATATATCATAAATACATATGTATAATTTGGATAAATTAACCTAAATTATGGATACCTTAATAGTAACAAAAAGTATTAATTTTTCAACTGAAAAGATATATTATTAAAAGATAAATATCAACAAGATTAACTTGGCCATAACTATGTGTAGGTTATTCTTAATAACAGCTGTAATATCACGAACCAAGCTGCTAACAACATAATTGTAAGCCTGTGGCCCTTTGTAGGCCTTCAAGTCATCAACAGTGTAGGCACTGGGTGTAAACAACAAATAGTTTACAATGTCTGGGTAGCAAACAGATGGCAGAATTGGTGTCCGGTCCTCCTTATGTTTCTGACACGGAGAAATAATATAAATCGTGCTGCCTACCAGATTACAGTCGTCTGTTTTATTGTATCAGTACTAGTATCACTTACTATACTCATCAGTCATAGATTAGTCCAGTACAACATGACCAGCTTGCTTTTTTCCATTTGACTGCCGCAAGTTTTTTCAGGCTGGTACAGTCAAAAATTGAAAAAAGTTTTGGCCTACTAAACTAGTCATCGATTCTACTAGTGTATTAATTGGAGTCGACATGAAAACGTTAGGTAAAAACTTTAAACCAGTACAATCTCTTCTTCAAAGTTTTACCAAATGGTTTTATTTATGCAATTTAAAGCTCATAATACTGTATAACTTTGGTCGAGTAAAAACACGGAGCAAAAACATGGCTGAATCCTGAATGACTCCTATTTGTTTAAATAGGGACTACATAGGCGGCAAAATGTAGTTTCTTTTTCCCTGCCATGGAAGCACACTTGTATACCGAGGAGGAAATCAATTTGCATTACAGCCGTGAGGCGGCTCGGCTCGGTTTTCCCTTTCGGGCGCTCTCGTTTTCTGTTAGAATTTGGTAAAGAAAAAAAAAATTATTTCCCAGCTTACCGGGTCCATTAACATAAATCTGACAGCTGACAAAGTCGGAATATAAACGAACTTTTGCGTTAAACTGTGTGCTTGGATTCACATAATTTTTTCTGAGTCTTATCATATGGGTCAAACTCATCAATCACAGCCAGTTTCTCCACGTACCATGCCCTTTCTGCAGCTGGTAATGTACTCACATAACCAGAATTATCATCCATCGTGTCACTTTACTCTCGCTCGTACTTTGTTTTATATTGTGAGTGCATGTACTTGGTCTTCCAATATGGCGCCTAACAAAATCTCGCGGCGCGGTGATGTCATGCGGTAGCCCTCTATAGTTTAAAGAAGAAGCCGTATCTAAACATGATCCAGAAGCGCAGACGTCTTCTCTGGGCCAAGGCTCATTTAAAATGGACTGTGGCAAAGTGGAAAACTGTTCTGTGGTCAGACGAATCAAAATTTGAAGTTCTTTATGGAAATCAGGGACGCCGTGTCATTTGGACTAAAGAGGAGAAGGACGACCCAAGTTGTTATCAGCGCTCGGTTCAGAAGCCTGCATCTCTGATGGTATGGGGTTGCATTAGTGCGTGTGGCATGGGCAGCTTACACATCTGGAAAGACACCATCAATGCTGAAAGGTATATCCAGGTTCTAGAGCAACATATGCTCCCATCCAGACGACGTCTCTTTCAGGGAAGACCTTGCATTTTCCAACATGACAATGCCAAACCACATACTGCATCAATTACAGCATCATGGCTGCGTAGAAGAAGGGTCCGGGTACTGAACTGGCTAGCCTGCAGCCCAGATCTTTCACCCATAGAAAACATTTGGCACATCATAAAACGGAAGATACGACAAAAAAAACCTAAGACAGTTGAGCAACTAGAATCCTACATTAGACAAGAATGGGTTAACATTCCTATCCCTAAACTTGAGCAACTTGTCTCCTCAGTCCCCAGACGTTTACAGACTGTTGTAAAGAGAAAAGGGGATGTCTCACAGTGGTAAACATGGCCTTGTCCCAACTTTGAGATGTGTTGTTGTCATGAAATTTAAAATCACCTAATTTTTCTCTTTAAATGATACATTTTCTCAGTTTAAACATTTGATATGTCATCTATGTTCTATTCTGAATAAAATATGGAATTTTGAAACTTCCACATATATATAAAATAACAGTATAAACAATAAAATGTTGTCAGCTAGATTGTGATTGTAATGTGAACAGTTAATGCTACCAATCAAACTTTTCATATCCTCAGGCAAACACAACTAATAATCTAATTAGTGTGATTTTCCTGGGTGAACTAGCTGTGCCACTTGTTATACCTGCATGTCTTTCAGTCAGTGAAATGCTTGTTTTGATCACCTCCCCATGATAAAGCTATTCAGTTCAGTGAAACCTCCAATATCATTCATTTAAGGTGTTCTGTCGTAATGATTAGTGAATGTTTCTAGGTTATAACATCCAGCTGGTTGGATGCACTAGGTTTATTTTAAAAAACACACAGAGCCAAGGGTGTTTCTAGCTATTGAAAAGACCAGGGGGTAAGTCAAGTTTTCCTGGGGTTTGTATTTATTTATTATGCAAATGCTAGATGAGTTGTTCCTGTACTAACTGGACTGCTCTGTATGTGGAAAAAACAATCAGGTACTTTTTCTATGGGCTCCAAGAGACGACGCATCGCTTCTCCCTCCAGCAGTGTGAGTGGAGATTTTGATGATGCTTCTTCATCGACTCCAGCCAGTAGCTGGAAAAGGAGAAGAACTTCCCATGCCACTGCTGATCAAGTGAGTTTGCACAGGTTATAACTTCCAGCTGGTTGGATGCACTTGGTTTATTACCAAAAGAAAAACAAAACAAACAGACACGCTCACAGAGCCAAGGGTGTTTCTGGTTATTGAAAAGACCAGGAGGTAAGTCAAGTGCTGTTGATCAAGTGAGTTTGCACAGGTTATAACTTCCAGCTGGTTGGATGCACTAGGTTTATTTAAAAAAAAAAACAACCCACACACACAGAGCCAGGGGTGTTCCTAGCTATTGAAAAGACCAGGGGGTAAGTCAAGTTTTTCTGGGGCTTGTATTTATTTATTTATTTATTTATTTATTTTTTAAGAGAGATTGGCATAGATAGGCTGGGGAGGTTATATCTAACTTCACAAGAAATACAGGGTGTTTTCAAAAAAAATTTGAGATGTAAATATCTCAGAAACTACATAGTCTAGGCAAATGAAACTGAACAGGCAATATAATGATGGGCAATATAGAGTGTTTTCACCGATCTCACCAAAACACGAAAGTTCCAGATGTGCGCCATATCGGAGGCATTGATTTCCGTAAACAAAGAATGCTTGCATTTTACACAGAAAAAAATTGCAATCTTCGTAATGGCATCGGCCAAAGAAACTTGCAATAAGAAGACAGAAGCTACTAGAAAGTAGGTAGAAGGCCAAGAGCTCGCTATCTGGAGAAACTGCAGTTAATCGACAGCCTGGAACCATATGAAATGGCAGAGGAACTGAGTGAAGACAGTGCATTGCTGCCGGCTGTGACATACCCAGACATCATCAGCTACTTAATTTTTTCGGCAAGTTAATACACTGCTGAGGATCTGAAGTGTTTCAGGGGACTAGAAGCCTATAACCAGATGTGCTGTGGCTGGGTCAGGGAACGAAAAGCACGGAAATTTGGTGACAAATGTCTGGTGAAAGCAAAGGTGTGTACTGTGTACATTACATGTACAGTGATATACTGTAGATCATGAGTGCACATCCCCTGTGGGCCGACCTCAGCTGACAGCAGATGGCTGATTTGTGATTTTTAACTTTAGCTTACTCTCAAGAGAACATACAGAAGCACCATCACAGCTAGACGGTAGAAATATAGGGTCATGTTTAATTTTAAGACATTGATCAAAACTTAAAAAAAAAATCTCATACCTGATACAAAGTGAACTGAACACACACTTATGTTGTCTGGATTTTTGTCGGTCAGATCCTGGTTTAGTTTGGCAAGCCAGAGACGACGACGCTCCTCTGACAACTTTCTGCTTTCCTCCCCCGATTTTTGATTATTTTAGGTAATCGGTAGAAATGCAAATGTTTCTCACGATCTGAGCAATTGTGGCGACCCAAAACTGTGCAGTAATTCATTATTTGGTTAGTTTATCGAAAAATTCACGAAGATTGCTTTGCTATCTGTGTCCAATGCCTCTAATATGTCCGACTTCTGGTTTGGTGACGTCACGTGAAAACACACTATAAGATTATTCCTCAAAATTTGAATGAGAAATTCAAAAGTATGTGGATTCCATGAACGATTTCACAAATTTTCAATATTTGCGAACCCTCTCGACCGTCTTTCAATGCTGATGGCCGTCCAGATCCTTTTGCCCTGCACAGACAGCCTTCCTCTTTGAACTTTTTGTGCTGTGTCCAAATCTGCATTGCAGTTGGTGCATTTTTAGAAAATTCTCTCATAAATGCATGCTGCACAGTCTTGTTCGACTGTGTTCGAGCGTAGTCTAACACACACAAAATGCCTTTTCTTTTCCAGTGAATGGCATTTCTATACCTAAAAAGATAAAAACAAAAAACATTAAATATAAAATTTTGACCTGTTTCCACACATGCTGTTAAAATTTGAGGTCAATTGAACGAGAATTGGCAAAGTTATTCGATTGAAATCCAAAGACATGCAGGTTAGGTTAACTGGCCACTCTAAATTGACCGTAGGTGTGAATGTGAGTGTGAATGGTTGTCTGTGTCTATGGCCCTGTCCACACGGCAACCGATTCAGGTGAATCCGATAAAATTTTTTATCGTTTCGGCCTGGCGTCCACACGGCACCAGTGTTTTGGGTGCCCCAAAACGATATTTTTTGAGAACGGTTTCCAGAGTGGAAAAATCTGGCAACGGCGCCGTTGCGAAGTCGTCTGGATGAGTAGAACGTATTTGTTTATGATGACGTCACAACCACATGACTAGAACAAGCAGCACTCTCGCATGCATCATTCGTAACAACAACAGAAGAAGGGGTTTATGCGCATGCATCCTACTTCTTCTATTGTTCTGGTGTCTCCGATGGGACCGTCTTACAGCGCACGTAGAGGTGTGGCATGTGTATTGCATCGTTTTCAGCAAGCGTTGCATTGCCATATGTACCTGATATTTTACTGATCCGTTGCCCATGTGGACGCGATATATATATATTTTTTTTACCCGCTAAAAAAAAAAATCTCGTTGTCGTGTGGATGTAGCCTATGTGTCAGCCCTGTGATGACCTGGCGACTTGTCCAGGGTGTACCCCGCCTTTCGCCCGTAGTCAGCTGGGATAGGCTCCAGCTTGCCTGCGACCCTGTAGAATAGGATAAAGCGGTTACAGATAATGAGATGAGATTCGATTGTGAAATGATATCAGATTTTTTGAAACACCCTGTATTATCACCCACACACACATTTGAAGGTTCTAACATCATTATTACTGATTTTTGCACTGCTCTTTAAGTTCAGGCTTTCGTCTAAACGGGGGAACAGGGGCGCTGCGCCCTCTTACTCTCGGCGTGCGCCCCCTTACCGACTCCGTGAAAACATCCCAGCAACACTACGTGACAATGTGTCTGATCATCAAATACGTTATAATTGCTCCAAAAATATTCCAATCATAGTAGATACACCGCCAGACGGTGCAAAAACAGTCCGAATTGGCGTTTTCCAGACTGAGGCGCCATGTTGTTTAGTTGTTTACTTGTCGCGGCTGCTCCCGCGAGATTTGACATGGGTTACATACAAGGTCAGCTGACTTGTAGAGCGAGATTTCTCGAGACTGAATGACCTTTCACCCACCGGCGCGGGAGCTTTTGACAGAAGTAGTTCGCGAGTTGTTTTTGTTGACACTTGGGCATTTAAAGATGTCATCCCGCGGCACGAAGCGGAAGAAAGCCAAAGACTGTCCGGGGCAGAAGAAGATTACTTCTTTCTTTTTCAATGTTGACAGACAATTTGTTACAATTTCCCTCTCAGATAGCCTCAGAATGTCCCATTGGAGCATTTTTCAAAGGCTTTGCACGGCGGGGGGGGACAACCGGCACCATCTCCCCCCCCCCCCCCCCCCCCTTCGCTCCCTCGCCATGGTGAGCGCCCTCATACTAAATTTTTCTAGAAAAACCCCTGAAGTTTATGTAGTTCACTTCAGTTTCTGTCTCATTATTAAGTTATCAACACCCATAATGTCTCAGGAAGCTGAGGCATGTGTCAATTGACTATCACTAGTCAAATTTATCATCGGTTTAATAAAAATATCATTTCTCGGTCACATATCTCTCCTGTAGGACCACAAAGACACATTCTAAGCTACATTATTATATTACAACATTCAAAATCCCAGATTACATCCCATCTCACAAGACTATGATCATATAAATATGTCTTCCAAGTTTCTCTCACACTCATGCGCGTGCACACATGCCATTTTCTCCAATGTATCTAGGCTCAGTTGCCTGCAGTGGCTCATTTGTAGCATCTGGGAAAAAACACATTTATGTTGACATTAATATTGCGTGGCCAAAACAAAAATATTTTATCCCTATATGTGACTAATATGCCAAAGGCTGGTTATGGTATGGTCAGCTGGCTGGTTCTGCGTAACATATGATTAAATTCTGTCAGGGCAACTATTGGTGTCTACATGAACACACATTGTTGTTGACCTGTAAAATTAACTTAGATGGGGCAAATAGACCATTACTGTAGCTATTCATTAATACCTCCACTCAAACTTTTGAGCTCGCCTGGCACACTAATCATACAGACCCTACGCTGTAAATTCAACATAACCAGGCTACACAGAGTAGTTTTCGTGCATCAACATCATTCAATAGGTTGCATTGTTGATACAGTCTATATATACAGCCACAGTCAATGACTTACCATCTGTTTTCATCTTGAAAAATCCAGCAACAGTGGAATATATATATATATATATATATATATATATATATATATATATATATATATATATATATATATATATATATATATATATAATTTATTTATTTATTTTTTTTTTTATTTGTCTTCCAACCAGTTCTGAATGTTCTTCTGTTGGCGGTTACTGAAATGTTGAATGTGCACTGCTCAATTATGTTGTCTTCGGACACTGCAAGTCAAGTTCCGATCTGTTTCAGTCAGTAGTTTTCTATTAATCTCATACTTTTTTTGAGGGTGAAAGTACCTGGGGCTATAGCCCTGAGTGATGGGGCTTAACAGTGCCACTGCACACAGCCTACTTTATCTTTTTAATCCACCTCCACTGAAAGAACTGTGACAAATCCACAACAATACCTGGACGAGAGCACATACTATTTATTTAAAGGCAGGAGCAATACTTCAAAGGTGCCACTCTATTTTCCTTGCATTCCAGTAGGTTATTTTGATTTTGATTTCCTCAGTGTGTAAAAACTTGTTTCTCGATAGAGTTGACACTGGATCAGTATCAGATTAGATTTGATGACTTTTTCCCCCACTGATATTTTATGTTTTGCAAGTGTAAGTTGACTGATGGGACATGGAATTTTTCAATTATTTAAAGGACACAACTTGTCTTAAACTTTTGCAGCCCTGCTAAGTCTTTGTGAATTTTGTCAGACAGACTGATTTTCTGATCACAGTGACTGAGCACATGCTCAATTTCTTTTAGATTGCTGTTTGCAATGAATTATACAACACTGTCAGGGACTACAAAGATGAGCAAGGGAGGCAGATCTGCGAGCTCTTTGTGCGTGCTCCGAAAAGAAGGTATGAAACAGCTGCCGTCTTTTTTTTTTTTCTTTTGGAGGACTTTAAACATAAAGCTGAGGAATGTTATTTGCAGTTCCAGGGATGAAGGAAATCATACAGTGAAGTGAATAGTTGATTTATGGGCCTTTTCCACTACCCTTTTTCAGCTCACTTCAGCCCAACACGGCTCGTGTTTCGACTACCTCAGAGCAGCACGACTGAACTCACTTCAGCCTTAAGGCCTCTGCATGCTCTTGCGACAAGGCTTTTGCAGATAGCTTTTCGCAGACAGTTGTAATTTATTGTTGAGCGGGGAGTTATAGGCGTGCGCGATGTTATTCACTGGCACAACGCAAGGGGGCGCGAAGTCGCTAGGAGTAGTTGGTGGGTGTGGTTAGTGGAGTGTTTATCCTCCGGTTACTTGTAATGACTAGAACTTTTTTTTTTATAATGACTAGAACTGGAGTCGTATAGATGTACGTACTTCCTCAATCAACCGCTCTTCATGCTGCTCCATCTTCGCTCGTGTTTTTAAAAATGCCGGTCGTGAAAACAAAACAAACCGGGAAAGTAGTGAAGCGGAAGTGCGTGTACAGCAGATGTAGAGTGGACCAATCAGAGCCCTCTTGTCTGTGACGCTGTCTGCGAGGCTTCTGTGGTGGTCACAATTTTTGGGAGCTGCGCGCAGAGCGTCTGCAAAGGTGGGGGGCTATGCAGACACTATCTGCGACACCGTCTGCGAGGACTGGGTTGTCAGCATAAATTGGCCTTTACTCAGCACCCAAAACTCGCACGGTTTTGGAGTGGGGCTGAAGTGAGCCAAACCGAGCCGAGTGGGGCTAGGGGCGTGAGGAGACACTCCCCTGTGCACTGATTGGTGAGGAGGAGTGTCCTCACATGCCCACACACGCCCCGCGAGCACGCTGGGATCTGTAAACACCGTAAACCCGGAAGAAGAAGAATTACGAGCAACACTAACCAGCAGCAGAATTACCAGCAGCAGAATTACCAGCAACACTAACGACTCCATGTCTTCCATGTTTATTGTTTACTATCCGGGTCGTGAAACTACCGCTTAAAAGGTCACTGATGTCACTGTTTGCGCCGCCTAACGACATCACGTGACGTCCACCCACTTTCGCTAACTCCACCCAATGTGTCCACCCACTTCCAGCCAGCACGGTTCAGCGCGGTTGTAGTCGAAATGCAACCCCAACAGCCCCGCTCAGCCCGACTCAGCCCAACTCAGCACTGCACGGCTCAGCCCAACTCAGCCGCGTTGGTAGTGGAAAAGCCCCATTTGGTTGTTGACTTGTTCTCTGCCTATTCTTTCTAATTATTTTGTGTGCCATTTAGGAATCAGCCAGATTATTACGAGGTGGTGAGCCAGCCCATTGACATGATGAAGATCCAGCAGAAGCTCAGGACAGAAGACTACCAAGATGCAGAGCAATTCTCTGAAGATTTCAAGCTACTTATAAACAATGCCAAAGCTTACTATTTGGTAACAGTCACGATATTTATAATTCAGCGATTTTGTTTGTTTGTTTTAGTTTATACTGTAAATCTCTACCAAAATTTAATTTTGAGTTTATTTTTGGTAAATGTGCCTCTAAGCTATGAACAGAGTGACAATTTTTAAAAACTTTGTTTTTTATTCCACATGTATTTAGTTTGTAAAAGCTCCAACATCCTGTTAATGTTACTGATAATGTACAATTTGGCCTGATTGTGTTTTTTATTCCAGGCTGATAGTCCGGAGTACAGGGCTGCCTGTAAGTTGTGGGATGTATTTCTAGCCACAAAAAGTAGCCTTCTTCATGGGGGAGATATTGAGGATGATGACGAAGAAGAGGAAAGTGAAGAGGTTGACAACCCAGGAGTCTCCACAGAGGAGGAGGTAAAGTTTCCTCCATAATCCATTGTCCAGTTCCAATTGAGAAAAGGAGTGTGCATGAAATGCTTCAGTTTTTAGAGCTTAACAGCTGTGTGCAGGTGTGTATGGTGGACACACGACAGCATTTATCACATCTTCTCTCCTCACTTCTATTCAGATGTCACCCAACTATATGAAGAGGGTCCTAGAGCAGCTGTTGGAGGCTCTTGTATCTTATGCTGATTCATCAGGGAGATTAGTGAGTGAACTTTTCCAGAAGCTGCCCTCTAAACTGGTAAGACATTTACATTTGACTCTTCTTTAATTCCAGTATCTTTGTTAGGTAGCAAATTTAGTGTTAACCATTGTGTATGTTTTGTTTTTTGTTTATTTCTTCTACCTGTATGCAGCAATACCCAGACTACTATGCCATAATCAAAGAGCCAATAGATTTGCGAACCATAGCTCAGAGGATACAGGTGTGTTTTTCCCATTATTACTGATCATTACAGTTAACGGATTTCAAACTAAACTTGACAAAAAAAAGTACAACAGGACTAGAATGATGATGTTTCATCACAGATGGGACATTACAAATCCATAAGTGCCATGGCCAAGGACATTGATCTTTTGACCAAAAATGCCAAAGCCTACAATGAACCTGGATCACAAGTTTATAAGGTAATTCTTCTGTTTACGTTCTGGAGTATCCCTCACGTCAGGTTTAATGTCCTGCCTCAAACAGGACAATCCAATTTTGGTTGACTTTCCATGTTTGGAGTAACACTCTTCTATTGTTTGAAGGATGCAAACACAATCAAGAAGGTCTTTATACAGAGGAGGACTGAACTTGAACAGGCAGAACCAACAAAATCTAGCCTCCGCATCAGGTATCTTCATCACGCAGGGTTTTTATTTTGGTGCATTGAGCTTCCTGGTTCCTGAGCTCGGTTAATTGTCCCAAAGAAAGTATATTCTCCTCATTCCGAGGTAGGCATCCTCTGGTTTCCTCTCACTGTACAAAAGCATGTTGGTAGGAGGATTGGTGACTCTAAATTGCCTCTAGTGGGGGGAAAAAAAAAAAATATATATATATATATATATATATATATATATATATATATATATATATATATATTAGTGTGTGTTTGTGCCCAGCGATTGCTCATGTCCCATTCAGGGTACATTCCCATCTTACTCTAAGATGCATCATTCTCCTGATGCAACATGACCCTAACAAGGATAGCCAGCTGTTACTGAACATGACTAAGCTTGTAATTTTGTCTTTGACATCTGCATGTTCTATGGCAGGAATCGGAGGTCTGCTCAGGGTGATCGTGTGCCTGCTATTACCGTGTCTCTGCATCCTGGCTCAGAGAGTGATGAAGACTCCATTCTCTCAGGTATTCCCTCATCCAGGGCTCGACATTAAAGCTTGTCCGACTGGACAACTAAAATGTTTTTGATGTTTGGTCCGGAGAAGCGAAATATGCATCTCCTTATCTGACGGGAAAAGTTGAATTATTCCCAACTCTCCCGCATATTGATAGCGGCTCCCTCAGAGAGAGCACGAGCGCATGCTGACTGCGCTGTCTTGCTAAATAGACCAGTCAGTTTTGTGTGGGCAGGTTTTGCACCTTCTCTCTGAGAGAGTGCGAGAGCATCCTGATTGGTCTACTGAACAAGATAGACCAATCAGTGTTCTTTGTGGGTGGGCTTTATATCTTCTCTTCCGGACCGAGACTCCATCAGTTCAGTGTATCAAGGAACGTCATGGCAGAGTGCCCCCCCCCCCCCCCCCCCCCCAAATAAATACATAAATAACCCATTTCACCTCAGACTACACAAGTGACCCCTTGCCTAATGGGGTAAGATAGTGACAGTGTTGCACGTAGGGATGTTAACCGATGACCGGTTGACCGATGGTTGACCGAATCAACGTCAACCGGTTAATTTTTTTTTTGGTTGTCGGTTAAAAAAAAAATCAATCGTTTTGAAGCTGCCGATTTTGGAGCGAAGAACCTGGAATTCTGTGTTGTAAACGCTTGGGGCATGCCATGCGGTGTAAGGACGACAGCTGACAAATCAGAAACACCCATTCAGTCATGTCCCGCCCTCCCGCCCCAGTTGAAGACAGCTGCCACTCGGCGAAAGAAAAGTGTAGACACAGGCTTTTTAGCTTACAGATTACTATTGTTTTTTTTTTTTTAATTATTATTAGAAGGCACATCGAGTTTAGTCCTGCCTTGGCCAGTGCATTCTGAAAGTATGTTTCGGTCTGTAGCCAACAATGCATGTTATTGCAGATCATATCTCTCCACACAAACTAAAGGCGCAGATGCCGACTTTTTCATGCCTGAATCGTGCAGATCCGATTTTTTTTATTTTTATTTTTTTTGGGGGGGGGCGTTGGAGTGTCTGAATAATTTCATCAGAGTAAATTCTGTATTAAAATTATTAAATAAGCAAATGCCATTACAGTCCATGAAACATAGGAAGTATGAGAAGAAAACAGTAAATCAGAAAGCTGCGCACATTTGCGCAGCTTCCGTGAAAACGTGCGCAGCTTTCTGATTTACTGGGGTTTTTTTTCTCATACTTCCTGTGTTTCATGGACTGTAACGGCATTTGCTTATTTAGTAATTTCAATACAGAATTTACTCTGATGAAATTATTCAGACACTCCAACGCCCTCCCCTAAAAAAAAAAAAAATCGGATCTGCACGATTCAGCCGTGAAAAAGGCGGCATCCGCCAAAAGGCGCGCTGTTTGCATCCCTGTTTAAACTCTTAGGTTAACCGACTTTAACCGGCTAATGAGGCTCGGTGGTCGGTCAAGATTTTTTTTTTTTTTTTAGTTTTCGCCATCCCTAGTTGCACGCTGTACTGTTTGTAACAGTGACTTCAGCATTGCCCATGGTGGGGTAAACGATCATAAAAGACATGTTGAGATGAGTTTAACAGTGTCGTCATGTGTTCATGTTGTTTATACGAGCTGGCTTGCTGCTAAGGCTACATTATAAGGTCAAACTCCCTTGAAAACTTGCTTAAAGCTGCAATAGAATGTGAAATATGAGTTAAATAATAGTAATAAGCAGTCTACACATTTTGTCACATTTTCTACATATAGGCCGATCTAATTTGGTTTACAGACGATAGAAAATTACTCAACAAAGTATTACATATAGGGCGGCATGGTGGTGTAGTGGTTAGCACTGTCGCTTCACAACTGGGTAAGTCCATGCCAAATGACCAGATGGTGGTGCAGCACCAGATTAATTTTCTTTGTGAGAGCTTATGGTAATAGATACTGGTGAAATATGAACTGATGATAAATTTCGGGGCCCTATTCTGTGTATTTAATGAACTAGGTCATTTTGAAAATTACTGAAATTAGACCAGCATGTATCCCCTAAATCCTCACCAGGTATTTTTGGGACTTTAAATGTATTTTTCTCAGCTTCTAGGCTACACAGAGGTTTGAAATTTGGTAAATTAACTCTCTACATGTTGCTAATCTGGAAGGAAAACATAAAGCCTTCTATCTAAAAAATTGCATAAATAAAAAACCTCTGGGTCTAGAAAGCTGAAATTTTGAAAACTAATTTAGATTTACATTATATTTTCATCAGTAACTTCCACCATTAAAATAAAAATATTGCTGCAACCAATTTTTTATATATTGGGTCTTTTTGGCTTGGACTTACCGTGCAAGAAGATTCTGGGTTTGAGCCCAGCAGCTGACGGGGGCCTTTCTGTGTGGAGTTTGCTTATTCTCCCTGTGTCTGCATGGGTTTCCTCCGGGTGCTCTGGTTTCCCCCACAGTCTAAAGACATGCAGGTTAGGTTAACTGGTGACTCTAAATCGACCGTAGGTGTGAATGTGAGTGTGAATGGTTGGTTGTCTCTATGGCTACGTTTACATTAGACTGTATCTGTCTCATTTTCTTCGCGGATGCACTGTCCGTTTACATTAAACCACCTGGAAAAGCCGGGAAACGGGAATCTGCCAGCGTCCACGTATTCAATCTAGATCGTATCTGGTCCGGTGCTGTGTAAACATTGAGATACGCGAATACGCTGTGCTGAGCTCTAGCTGGCGTCTCATTGGACAACGTCACTGTGACATCCACCTTCCTGATTCGCTGGCGTTGGTCATGTGACGCGACTGCTGAAAAACGGCGCGGACTTCCGCCTTGTATCACCTTTCATTAAAGAGTATAAAAGTATGAAAATACTGCAAATACTGATGCAAATACTGCCCATAGTGTAGTGATGATTGTCTTTAGGCTTGCCATCCTTCCACTTGCAAGTAGTAAGTGATAAGCGCTGGGATCACACACACAGCGTCTCAGTCCCGAATCGTGGCTTGTGCACTTCACTCGCGCGCTCTGTGAGCTGCGCAGGGCCGGAGTGCGCACCCTCCAGAGGGCACTCGCTGTTCAGGGCGGAGTGATTTGGAGCGCAGGATGCCTGCGGAGCCGAGCGTATCCGTGTATTGGTGTTGCTGTGTGCACGGCTAACGGTTTTAGTGTAAACGCGAATCGTTTTAAGAACGTTAATCTGATGATCCGCTGATTCGACGTAATGTAAACGTAGCCCAAGTGTCAGCCCTGCGATAACCTGGCGACTTGTCCAGGGTGAACCCCGCCTCTCGCCCCTAGTCAGCTGGGATAGGCTCCAGCTTGCCTGCGACCCTGCACAGGATAAGCGGCTACAGATAATGGATGGATGGAGTATTACATATAACCACCCCAGACAACATAGTAATGATGCCTCATGCTTTTACATCTTTTAGGGATTGTTGAAAGTCACAATTTAATCGTAATTATTCCATAGTTGCATCAATAAAGTTCCAACAAAACTAGTTCAATCCACTCCGTCATCAGCTGCGTTATTATTTACAAAATTCTGGGGAAGCTGAGTACAGCAGGTGTGCGTTTTAAAAATAACCACGTTGTAATATCTAATTATAGATTACTAGACTCTGAATTCATGGAAATCGGGGAAACGGCGATCAAACACCTCAGTAAAATAAATATCTGTGGTGAATCTTCATTTCATTCGGACTTTTTATGGTATTTTTCTTTTGTATGGTTCACGTTCTTCGTCGTCGGCTGTCCATTGCTAGCGATGATGACTGCTTCATTAGGATGCACAGAAACGCAGATGGGCCGCGAGGCTCGAATCAGTGACCGAGTCGCCCAAGAGCGGCGGCACGAATGGCCCAGGCAAGGTGCCATGGAATGCCTGGCCTCGTGAGCACTCGTATACTATTCTCCTCTCTTAATGAAGCACCTTGCACAGTAAGGTAAGACAAATGATGTGCCCCTTCGTGTTGTCTCTTTGGACCTCCAGACCTGATCCCAAGTGGTGCACAAAAGTGCCACAGACCTGATGGGGATGGAAGTTGACCTGCAGTGACAACTGACTTGCTGAGTGACACCATCTGTTGGCCATTTGAGTAGCTCTTTTGCATGCCATCTGGTGGTGCGCCACTGACCCTGTTGGGTTCATCTGCCACATTGCACCGAAAAGCGCCCTGCTGCCAGCACCGTATTGGTGATTGTACTATTTCACCCATAGCTGGAACCCAGGCAGGTGCTACCACTCTGGGTCAGAGTGGACCTGGGAGCAATGGTGATTAAGGGGTAACTCCACTTTCCCCAATACTCAAGTCCTCCCAGACCTGAGACTCACTGCCAGTTGCAGTTTAAAGTCATACCCAGGACTTTATGGTTCACATTAGCACATTATTATAAAATATTTCAGGAGAATTTTACAACCGTGCCGAACACACTTACGGCTTTGTTTTCATTCACGATGTGATTGTCACCTTTATCATGTCCATCTTGTTTTCTTTTGTTTTCATTTCTTTAAATTAATTTATACTTCAAGTTTTACTGGATTAATCAAGATTTAACTTTATTTCCTTTTTGAATTTGGGTGAGTTGAACTCTTAAAACTGCAGATCAGGTAATGGGTTATATTATTAACCGTTATAACAACACGTGCACCATAATGGGGCATTGGATAGTTTTTATTTATTGTTTACAGTTAAAGTTTAAGTCTTATTGAAAAATTATAAATCATTAAAGCGTAATGATGATCATAACTATACCTGCTTTCTGATTAACTTTGTTAACCACTGCCAGTAAGCGCAGATTGATTGGCGAGGAGACGGCTGTATGTGCAGGAAGCGTGTCTTTTTTTAATATAAAAGAAACAAACAGGCATGTAGTCCAAAACAGCATGCTGAATCAATAACGATAAACGGGCAAAAGGGTCGAGCGAGGCACAAACAGGCTAAACTGGGCAGGACAAGATCGGAAACTAAAACACAGAAACAAGAGCCAATAACCAGGAAGACAGTACAATAACAGCGGCTTGGTAATGGTGATAAACGATGCAGTAGTTGGCAGCGTCCTTTTATGCGTGCGCTGATTGCGCTTAATCTAGGGCAGGTGCTTGTTGTTAGAGGCGCGTGAGTGAAAGTCTGTTGCGCAAGTGTGACAACCACTTTCCTTTCATTGAACTAGTAAATACATAGTAATAAAAAGGTTATGGTCAGGACAAGTGAAAAATCTTGCTGCTTGTTCGACTGGACAAGTGGATTAAAAAGTTCATGTCGAGCCCTGTTCATCCTATCCAAGTATGAGCATACAAGGACTTACTAATACATTCATAAAACATATGAAAAAAGGTAGTTTTTCTTTTTTTTTTCCTTTCCCCTTTTTCTGACTGGGCAGTTCTATTTCGTTTCTACTGACCGCCAGAGGCGGTGCTTTCAGCACATGGATATCCATCACACGAACGTGCAGGTCGAGTAATAGTAACAACAAAGTCACGTGTGACCTGGGTGACGTCACCCCGTGACCCCGGCATAAAAGACCGGTAAACCCAGGAAGTGACCTCTTACATCTTCTCGCGTTTGCAGGTTGCGAGTTGGAATTTGGACAAAGCGCTGTGGTAGTTTCGTTACCCGTAGGGTTGGGGCTGTGCTTATGCACCCTCCAAGAAACTGCGCTAAGTCCACCAACTCTTTTCTTCTTGTCGTTATATTGATTTATTACTCCGTAAGCTGAGCGCTCTCGCTCGGTGGAGTTAGCTGATTAGCCCTCCGGGGCGGTGTCCTCACCGCTGGAGGCCGGCTTGTTTTCGCTTCAGGTAAGCGGGTTTCATTATTTAAATTAAAGCGGCGTTCCTCTCGCCGCTGTTTATCAGTTCTGCGGCGCTCGGCGCCTATCCTTGTTAATATTATTAACCACCTTGTTTTGTGTAGCCTCGCCGCCGGCCTGTTCACAGGCCGGCTGTCTTGTGTGTTGTATTCGTATTGATTTATTACTCCGTTAAGCTGAGCGCTCTCGCTCGGTGGAGTTAGCTGATTAATCCTCCGGGGCGGTGTCCTCACCGCTGGAGGCCGGCTTGTCTTCATTCAGCCTTGTCTCCGGCCTGCTCACAGGCCGGCGGTCTTGTGTTGTATTGTTTGTTACTCCGTTAAGCTGAGTGCTCTCGCTCGGTGGAGTTAGCTGATTAGTCCTCCGGGGCGGTGTCCTCGCCGCTGGAGGCTGGCTTGTCCTCATTCAGGTAAGCGGTTTTCATTTATTTAATTTAAAGCGGTGTTCCTCGCCGCTGTTTATCAGTTCTGTGGCGCACTGCGCCTATCTTTGTTAATATTATTAACCGCCTTATTTTGTGTAGCCTTGTCTCCGGCCTGCTCACAGGCCGGCGGTCTTGTGGGTTGTATTCATATTGTTACTCCGTTAAGCTGAGCGCTCTCGCTCGGTGGAGTTAGCTGACTAGCCCTCCGGGGCGGTGTCCTCGCCGCTGGAGGCTGGCTTGTTGTCGCCCAGGTAAGCGGTTTTCATTCATCTAAATTAAAACGGTGTTTCTCGCCGCTGCTTATCAGTGCTGTGGTGCACGGCGCCTATCCTTGTTAATATTCCCGACCACGGGTGTGTTCGCCCGGTCGTTTTTCATTACCGCCTGATTGTTTATTTGGGCTGCTTACTTGGGGTGTTCTCGCCCTATTTAAGTTCCCTTCTGCCAGCCAGGCGTCATGGACCTCTTCTCTCGCTGCGCTGCATGTGCCTGAGCGTGGCTGCGCGGACCGCCAGGCTGGCTCGGCTGGATTCTCCGTCTGACATCCCCCGGGCCTCGGGGGGACAGGACACGGTGTCGGCTGCAGCAGCGGGGCCCAGCAAGCGCCGTGGGTTCCCCCACATGTCTTCGCTTTTAAGGCGAAAAAAGAAGCGCTCGGGCGATTTGGCTCAGAAGGTGGAGGTGATGTCCACCGAGCTGGAGGAGATGAAGGCCCTGCTGGCGAATCTTCAGCCTCCGCCACAGGGGGCAGTGTTCCCGCTGCAGGGCCCTGGCGGCAATGCAGGACACCCCTACCTATGGCCTCCTGCAGATGCCCAACATTGAGAAGCGCGGCCTGCTCACGGGCCGGCTGTCTTGTGTGTTATATTCGTATTGTTTGTTACTCCGTTAAGCTGAGCGCTCTCGCTCGGTGGAGTTACCTGACTAGCCCTCCGAGGCGTGTCCTCGCTGCTGGAGGCCGGTTTGTTGTCGCTCAGGTAGGCGGTCTTCATTCATTTAAAGCGGTGTTTCTCGCCGCTGTTTATCAGTTCTGTAGCGCACGGCGCCATCCTTGTTAATATTCCCGACCACGGGTGTGTTCGCCCGGTCGTTTATTTTTTATTTCCGCCTGATAGTTTATTTTGGGCTACTTACTTGGAGCGTTCTCGCCCTATTTAAGTTCCCTTCTGCCAGCCAGGCGTCATGGACCTCTTCTCTCGCTGCGCCAACTGCCGGTCCCCCTCGAACCGGAGGACGGCCACCGCGAGTGCCCCTCATGCCTGGGTATTGATCACCTGCGGCAGGGGCTGACGGACATGGCCTGCGCAGACTGCATGTGCCTGAGCATCCAGCCAATGCTGAGGGCTGCATTGGCCCGTCTGGGGTTGGACACGCCCCGGTGGCCCAGCATCAGAGCGCTTTCTTCAGAGGTCCCACATAGCCTTCCTCGTTGTCTGTTCCGCCCTCGGCCTCATACATCGAGGAGTTACAGAGGTGTTGGGCGGACCCTAGATGCCTTCCCACCTCCCTAGTGACTGCAGGGCCCTGGCGGCAATGCAGGACACCCCTACCTATGGCCTCCTGCAGATGCCCAACATTGAGAAGCGGCTTTCATTCATTTAAATTAAAGCGGTGTTTCTCACCGCTGTTTATCAGTTCTGTGGCGCACAGTGCCTATCCTTGTTAATATTATCAACCGCTTGTTTTGTGTAGTCTTGTCTCCGGCCTGCTCACGGGCCGGCTGTCTTGTGTGTTATATTCGTATTGGTTGTTACTCCGTTAAGCTGAGCGCTCTCGCTCGGTGGAGTTAGCTGACTAGCCCTCCGGGGCGTGTCCTCGCTGCTGGAGGCCGGTTTGTTGTCGCTCAGGTAAGCGGTCTTCATTCATTTAAATTAAAGCGGTGTTTCTCGCCGCTGTTTATCAGTTCTGTAGCGCACGGCGCCATCCTTGTTAATATTCCCGACCACGGGTGTGTTCGCCCGGTCGTTTATTTCTTATTTCCGCCTGATAGTTTATTTTGGGCTACTTACTCGGAGCGTTCTCGCCCTATTTAAGTTCCCTTCTGCCAGCCAGGTGTCATGGACCCCCAGACGCTGGAGGGGACGAGCGCGGCATCACGGGAGCTGTGTGACGCGGCTCCAGGCCTTTGCCTACTCGTCACGGGAACTGGGCCGGCTGATGTCGTATCTCACCCTCGGCCGCCAGCAGATATGGCGGGCACAGTCCCCTCTGGCCGAGCCCGACCGGCGTGTGCTGCACTCTCTCCCTGTTGTCCCCGGGGAGCCGTTTGGCGAAGCCACTCAGCAAGCCCTGGATCGGAGTGCCCAGGTCATCTAGGCGTAACAGCAGTTCGCTGGCCCCCGCCAGGCCCACCACCATGGCAATGCTGCCCAGTCCTTCAGGGGGCCCACACCGACTCTGTCTCGGCCACGCACCCGCCAGGAGACCAGACGGGTTGATGACTTTCGCCACCCCACCACCTCCCGGACCCGCGGTGCCGCCCCCTACACCCAGTCCACTCCTTGTCGCCCCCATGGTGACCGACGGGGGCGCTCTGGACGGCGCTGACATCAGCGCGCCGGCGGTCGGCCGCTTTTCCAGCGAACAGCTCCAAAGCTGGAGAGCGTTGACCCCTGGGTGCTGGTGACCCTCACCGAGGGTTACCGCATCCAGTTCTGCCGCCGTCCACCACGTTTCATGGGGTCAAACACCACCGTGAGCCATCCGGGGAAGTCCCTCGTCCCCCGGCAGGAAATCGCCACCCTCCTGGAGAAAGGAGCAGTCTCTCCCGTCGACAGGCAGAGACAGCAAGGTGGGTTCTACTCCAGGTATTTTCTGGTTCCGAAGGACGGCGGTATCCGCCCGATCCTCGACCTGAGGTCCCTCAATTCCCACTTGAGGACCATGAGATTCCGCATGCTGCGTACAGTGGATGTCTTACACCACATCCAGGCGGGCGACTGGTTGTCACCTTGGCCTGAAAGACGCCTACTTCCATGTTCCCATTGTGCCACACCACAGGCAGTTCCTGCGGTTTGCCTTCGAGGGCCAGGCTTTCGAGTTCAATGTTCTGCCCTTTGGGATATCGCTGGCACCCCGTGTGTTCACCGGGTGTGTGGCAGCGGCATCGGCACTACTTCAGGCAAGGGGTTTGCGTGTCCTGCCCTACCTGGACGACTGGCTTGTCTGTTCACGGTCAGCAGCTCAGGCCCGCACCAACATCGCGACTGTGCTCTCGCATGTCGTAGAGCTGGGGCTCAGGGTGAATTACAAGAAGAGCTCGCTGGTGCCCAGCCGGGAGACGACTTTCTTGGGCGTGCACCTGGATTCGAGGTCGTTGATGGTAACTCCCTCCCAGACAAGGATCCACAACATCCGCCTACTGCTTGGCCGCTTCGGACGGGGTAGGTCACTCGCCCTGAAGACCTTTCAGCGCCTGCTGGGCATGCTTACGGCAGCCTCCTCTCTGGTCCCGCTGGGACTTCTGGACTTATGCCGCTTCAGAGGTGGTTCAACGGTCTCCACCTCCACCCGGTGCTGCACGGGCGCAGCACATCAACGTGCTGGAGCTACGGGCTGTGTTCCTCGGCCTACAGCACTTCCTCCTAGGCCTGACCGGCAGACACGTTCTGGTGCGGACGGACAACGCTACGGTAGTGTACTACATCAACCACCAGGGAGGCACAAAGTCCCTCCAGTGCTTGGAAGTGGCTGGCCAACTTCTGCGGTGGGCCCATCGACATCTCTTGAGCCTGCGTGCCATGTACTTGCCAGGCACTGCCAACAGGGCAGCAGATCTGCTGTCCCGCCAGGACCCCGATCCCGGGGAATGGAGACTCAACCCAGTGGTGGTTCTCGCCATCTGGGAACATTTTGGCAGGGCAGAGGTGGACCTCTTTGCCTGCCGGGAGTCGACACACTGCCCTCTGTGGTTCAGCCTCCACGGCCCAGTCCCCTGGGCCAGGATGCGCTGGCGCATGCTTGGCCGAGGCAACTGCTGTATGCCTCCCCCCCTCTGCTGCTGATCATGCCAACCCTACACAGGGTTGCGATGGACCACCACGGGCTGCTGCTTGTCGCCCCCCCGGTGGCCGGGCAGAGTGTGGTTCCCAAGTTGCTGCAACTTCTGAACGGCGACCCCTGGTGCCTGCCAGTGAGGACTGACCTGCTATCACAGCTGGGAGGGCAGATCTGGCACCCGGATCCAGCCCGTCTGCAGCTCTGGGTATGGCCGCTGAAGGGCCGGACCCCCTGCGAGGTCCTTGTGAGCCGGCAGTGGTCAATACCATTGCAAGCTCTCGGGCACCCCCCACCAATGCCCTCTATGCCAACAGATGGAGGCTTTTCTCCAACTGGTGCTTAACTCGGGGGGAGGAGCCTACATGCTGCCCCCTGCCGACCATTTGACTGTTCCGCCAGTCTCTGCTTTTGATAAGGGTCTTACCCCTGCCACCATCAAGGTCTATGCAGCTGCCATCTCTGCTCAGCTTGCCAGAGTTGGGGGAAGGACCGTGGGGTCCCACGCCTTGGTGGCACGTTTCTTGAAGGGTGCTCTCCGGTTGAGACCCCCCCCGACGGAGCCGGGTACCCACATGGGACCTTCATTGGTGCTGCAGGCTCTCTGCGACGCACCGTTCTGAGCCCCTGCTCACGGCAGACATTTCATGGCTCTCCCTGAAGACTGCTTTTCTTCTGGCTATTACATCGACGAGGCGCGTCGGGGAACTACACGCGCTGTCAGTCAGTGGGGAGTGCCTGCAGTGGCACTCCGGCGACAGTGGGGTCACCCTGTGGCCTAACCCCTCTTTCCTCCCAAAGACCCTCTCTGCTACCTTCGTCAACCAGCCCCTTAGCCTTGCGGCGTTCGAGGCGGGCCATGGTGAGAGGTCGGAACTTTTGTGCCCAGTTCGCGCCCTCAGGGTGTACGTGTCGCGTACAGAGGGCTTCCGTAGGAGTGACGCCCTGTTTCTGTGCCACACAGGACCGTCGAGGGGTCTGGCGCTCTCTAAGCAGAGGCTATCCAAGTGGATAGTCGAGGCCATATTACATGCCTACAGGCACAGTGGCTTCCCGATTCCTCCGGCTGCCAGGGCGCACTCTGCACGGGGCGTGGTAGCCTCATGGGCATCACTGAAGGGCGTGCCCCTTTCAGACATATGCAGCGCAGCCTCCTGGGCTTCCAGCTGCACCTTCACCAGGTTTTACCGTCTTAATGTCGTCCCACATAATCCTGTGGCGACGGCTGTCATTCCAGGCCCGTCGCAGCAGCACTGGGTACGGGTAGGCACTCCTCATGACCTGGTTGGTATTAGTCATCCATGTGCTGAAAGCACCGCCTCTGGCGGTCAGTAGAAACGAAATAGAACGAGGGTTATGTATATAACCGCGGTTCTATGAGTTTCGGATGACCGCCAGAGCTTGGCAGTCACTCGGAGTGTACACGAGAAGATTTGCCAAGAGGTCACTTCCTGGGTTTACCGGTCTTTTATGCCGGGGTCACGGGGTGACGTCACCCAGGTCACACGTGACTTTGTTGTTACTATTACTCGACCTGCACGTTCGTGTGATGGATATCCATGTGCTGAAAGCACCGCCTCTGGCGGTCATCCGAAACTCATAGAACCGCGGTTATATACATAACCCTCGTTTTATGTAGTTGTGATTTAAATGTATCAATTTTTATGTCTTCAATCAAAGTTTTAACCTCATTAATGGAATTCCTTATTGTCTCTGCATCTGTTACTACAGGCTCTGTGCGGTATGATGCTGGGGAGATGGAGTCTGAAAGTGGGCACACTCGATTAGCTACTGGTGACCCGATCTTCCAGTTGTACCAAGCTGTCCGAGGGGGCCGTAACACTCAGGGTCAGCTCCTGGCTGAGCCGTTCCTCCAGTTACCTTCACGCAGAGAGTACCCTGATTACTACCAGCAAATCAAACACCCCATTTCTCTCCAGCAAATCAGGTACTAGCAGACAAGCTCATTAATTTATATTGACCTACTTTTTATTTCTACTCACTTATAAGTTTCATCAAAGTGACCTTTCACTCTAAAGCATCAGACCTGAAAAATAGATAGCTGTATCTGCATTTTAAATTTATTTTATTTATTTATTTTGGGTGAGGGGGAGTTATTGACTTGTGTTGATACTAACAAAGCTCATCATGTCACACTGATGTGACCCGAATAGTTGAATCTAATCAAGGAAATCATCAATATTTTGATCTCAGATTGGTATTCTGGTTTTCTGGTGAAATATCACTACGATATGCTTTATATAGTCCCTTTTTAAAGTGCATATCACGGGTAAATTCAGGAACAAGTTCAGTGTAATTCTCCTATTTTATATTAAACTTTGGTCAAATATCTGTCACCTCACCTCATCTCATCTCATTATCTCTAGCCGCTTTATCCTGTTCTGCAGGGTCGCAGGCAAGCTGGAGCCTATCCCAGCTGACTACGGGCGAAAGGCGGGGTACACCCTGGACAAGTCGCCAGGTCATCACAGGGCTGACACATAGACACAGACAACCATTCACACTCACATTCACACCTACGGTCAATTTAGAGTCACCAGTTAACCTAACCTGCATGTCTTTGGACTGTGGGGGAAACCGGACCACCCGGAGGAAACCCACGCGGACACGGGGAGAACATGCAAACTCCACACAGAAAGGCCCTCGCCGGCCCCGGGGCTCGAACCCAGGACCTTCTTGCTGTGAGGCGACAGCGCTAACCACTACACCACCGTGCCGCCCCCAAATATCTGTCACATTTTGTGCAATTTTTTTACCTTGCGCAATACTGGAAAAATTCAGTTGAAATCAAGCCATTTGAGGCGAATTGGTCCGCCTCTGAAAAACTTTGCATTTGGATTTCTCGGGAAACATTGATTTTCGTGACGTCGCGTGCGGGACGCCTTTGAATCCTACATCAGCGCTGGTTTGTTTATGAGAAAACGACCTGGTGGTTTTCTGCAAATTTCTTCAACGTTCTCGCGTAATTATTAAAATGGTTAACAGATGTATCGTAGGAGGGTGTAGCAGGGCTTTCCACTAAGGCTCATACTAGCCAGCCATGACAAATAAGTAGCCAGCCGGGGAGGAGGGGTGGTGGGTGGTGGTAGTAGTAAACACAAAATAAACTCCTGTGCACGCAGTTCCCAGGATTAAATGTATTTTCCACAGACCATTTATTTATTCACTTTACTCAAATACAAAGTAAAATGGCAGTAAATCTTTCTTTTCTTGCGTTCAACTGACAAACTGAGGTTGCAGGTCATTATAACCTGTTGAATAACAGTCAGAGCGACAAAAATATAACCTAAAATGTACAAATAAAAATACTCTGAAATAAAAGTTAAATATCATTCAACAAAAGTCCAGAATGCTACCAGCGCTTCAGAATACATTTAAATAGTTTTATCCCCATTTCCGTCTTAATCATCATCACTATCTTCCCATTCAGGATCAGAGTCCATGCCCAGCTCAAAAAGGGCCCTACTGAGATTCTCCCTGGTGCTTGCCACACCTTCTCCCTCAACCTGGACATTTTTGTCCATTAAGCCTTCCTCTTCATCTTCTTTCTCCTCAATGAGGTTGACTTGGATTCCGGTGCTGATGAGTGTTGGCATGCTGACCTCAGCATAATCTTTACCCCCAACTCTAGGAAGAGTTTTGAGAGATGGGAGGTTCCTGGTGTGTTTCTGTCTCCACACTCAAAGCAGGAGAGCATTATTCAAAAACTGTTCATATTATTATTATTATTATTACTACTACAACAACAACATATTGCATCTTTTTTATTCATTAGTGTATGCCAGACGCTAATGCACCAATGAAAACTGTGATTTGCGCACCGAAAATAATCAGTAATGGGCTATACAAGCTCACATATTGCATCATGAGGCATTCCTGGCTTGTAAATCTTTTATTTTCGGTGCATGACACATTCACACAACGGAGCATGCTGTGAATTAACGACAACGGTCTGCAGTGGCGGCTACACAATTAAACACTCAGCGAACATTTCTCCATTTGTCTATGAAAATACACTCCAACCACTCAGTTTGGTTTCATTTACAACCAACGGTGTCTTTTGATGCCAGCGCGTAATTGAACGAGAGAAGACTGGTTTACTGGAGACAAAATAAACGTCATCTCTGCTTCTGTCCCCTCCGACAGCCCCGACACACTACTGCCTCCGCCGAGTGCGCGCGCACACCGCATGTCGGGGCTGCGGATGAGTTACTCTCCCTTGATCAACGTAGTCGGCGGGGAATTTGTGGTTATTATCGGTACAAACAGCGCGAATCACAACTTAAATGAGTGCGGTTCAGTTTGACATTATTGTCAGTCCGTTAGATAAACATTTAATTTTATTAAAATCGAAAATTAATATTTAGAGCCTGTGGGCTACAAAAATAATAGTCATTAAAGTAGCCGGCTGGACTTAATTGTGTAGTCAGCTGTATGGCTGGCAGCCGGCGCTTGTGGAAAGCCCTGGTGTAGCAACACCAATCTTGATGGGATTAGTACTCATCGTTTCCCACATTGCGCTCAGGTGACAATTCCATATTTCAATGCAAAATTGCTAGCTGCTAAACTTGGTCTACACAGGCTGTGCACTGAAACCGTACAAGCTCGCGCAGCCTGCTGGCGCTTCCGCAGGTGATGTCATGAATCTGGCTCCAGGCTCCCTTGGGATTTTTCCAGACGTGTTTTATTTTTTTCTGCTGTAGACAGATGGCCTTGTCTAAAATTACCCTTCTGGATGAGTGTGTAAAGGGACATACTTTCATATAAAAAAAACGAATTTGGTCCAGGATATGCACTTTAACTTGGTATCTGTTTAAACTGTTTTTCACAGAGAAAAAATGCGGAATGGGGAGTATGAGGGAGTCGAGCAGATGGAATCGGACCTTAATACCATGTTTGAGAATGCTAAACGCTACAACGTCCCCAATTCTGCCATTTACAAGCGTGCTCAAAAATTGCAGCAAATAATGCAGGTGAATATATTTCTTATTTTATACATTTCTTATTTTCAGCTGGATGGAGAAGCAGGCTAGAATCGCCCCGAGGCAGATTCTACCGTAACTGGATCCATTAACCACTTGCCCACAAAATAAGAAATTTTTCTTGTCCTTTTTTCAGTGAGGTAATATTTTCAAGATTGAAAATATGGTATTTGGTCTTCTAAAACAGCACATGTCATTTAAAAATACACTGAGTATATCAATAAAAGATTTTTAAAGAATAAACTTCTATTTCTTTGACATATCTGACAGACGTAACTCCCATTTTAAAAATCCCTTTCATTATCCCTGTTGCTATCGTCAGTGAATTTCTGTCAGATGACCTGACGATAGACTCAGCCATTATGGATCTTTGGTAGTTACCGTGTGGAAGCAGGCTTTATAATTTTTGGGTGTCAACAGATAGAGTTGAAATAGATTAACAGTGAAAAAACTATTTCGTTCACGAGAGAAGCCCACAGTTATTTTTAAAAAATGCTATCGTCAGTCAAATGCACCTGACGATAGCAAAATTCAAGCCCTCACCACGCACATGTTGACTGACGCAAAGAGGAAATTCTACTGCGCATGATTTTTGTGACAGCAGACATTTACTTCCGGGCAAGACTTGGAGTTCTGACAGCTAGATTTCATCAAATAAATCAAGGTAAGATTTTCAGTCAGCTATCCTGACGATAGAAATTTTTGACGATAGAAACATTGAGAATATATTTGTGCATTCATATTTAAAATTTTCTGGAGGAAAAATATCGCAAGTTGAGATAAATCGGAGCCACTTGCGACCCTTTCAGCCGACAGGCCATTTCAATGTGTTATTTCCCTGCGAAAGTGACAGTCGTGTCTATCGTCACTGTTCTGACAATTATTGTTGATATTTCAATTTTGAAAATAAATTTTCTCTTTATTTCAATATTTTTTATTATTTGGTTCTAGTGATGAGGTATTTAATATTACTAAATTTGTCGGATTAATAATGTAAGAAACAGTTTTGTTGCTATTGTCATCTAGAGTGTCTGTCAGAATATGATGGTAGACGTTAGTTTGTCTGTCAGATTTTGATGATAGAAACCGATGTGTTTCTATTGTCGTTTAGCATGTCTGTCATGTCAGGCTTTTATTAATTAGTTACCAGGACTACTGTCCTAAAATTTACTGTGAATGTCCAAGACCCCAAATGCTACTAGAAAAACTTAATAGAATGATCAAAATAATCAATTCAGCAATTTAAGGAGATGGGACTTAACTGGCCTCCGTTATGGTAGAATCTGCCCCGATAAAGGTTCTAATCTGGCCCACCTAATGAATTTAGATTTAATGTATCCAATAAAATCATGCTATTGATGTGTATTTCTTCATTAGCAAGGTAAAAATGTGATATAATCTTAATTCAGTCCAATTCATTTCCAGGTTTTAACACAAAATGAAAAGGTTGAAGAAAAGTAGGACTTTGTTTTTGTAATGAATTGAATTCAGTTAATCTGTTTTGTGGGCGCTTTGTACAGCTTATATAAAATGACTGTGTAATTGAGCTGGACTTTTTTCTTTTTTTTTTTGGCGAGACAACTTAACATTAAACTAAATGCAATGTGACCAGTTTTCCTAAAATGAGTTTGACACCCATGATCCAGACCATGTTTGTGTAATCTGCATGATCTTGAACTTGAATTCTAGTGTGTTGCTGTAAAAATGAGCTCCTCTCCTTTCCAGCTAAAAAGAAGAGAACTTCGAGATGATGATGAGGGTGACAGTTTGCTCTCCACCATAACCCCTGACACAGGAAGCAGTAAGAGAAAAGGGTCAGTTCCATTTTGAGCCAACACGGTGAAATTTTCATGTATTGTTGCCATTTGAATACTGTTAGTAATGCTGCTTTTCTTCTGTCCAATAATCAATTCCTAGTCATAAGAAGAACACCAAGAAAAACAGGCTGAAAGCGTTGTGTGCAGCAGTGACAGAGGCACGAGAAGCAGGTACAGGTCGACGCCTGTGTGACCTCTTCATGGTGAAGCCATCAAAGAAGGACTACCCTGATTACTACCAGGTTATATTGGAGCCCATAGACCTGCGCAGCATTGAGAGCAATATACGCGCTGACCGCTATGTCAGCGAGGAGGCTCTCATGAATGACATGAAGCTCATGTTCCGCAACGCTCGCCACTACAACGAGGAAGGCTCTCAGGTATGTCAAAAATTTAGAAACTGTTATTTGTTTGAAGGCCGAACATGGATGAAGATCAGGTCATTTTTACACTGTATATGTTTTCATATGGGCGGCACGGTGGTGTAGTGGTTAGCGCTGTCGCCTCACAGCAGGAAGGTCCGGGTCGAGCCCCGGGGCCGGCGAGGGCCTTTCTGTGTGGAGTTTGCATGTTCTCCCCGTGTCCGCGTGGGTTTCCTCCGGGGGCTCCGGTTTCCCCCACAGTCCAAAGACATGCAGGTTAGGTTAATTGGTGACACTAAATTGACCGTAGGTGTGAATGTGAGTGTGAATGGTTGTCTGTGTCTATGTGTCAGCCCTGTGATGACCTGGCGACTTGTCCAGGGTGTACCCCGCCTTTCGCCCGTAGTCAGCTGGGATAGGCTCCAGCTTGCCTGCGACCCTGTAGAACAGGATAAAGCGGCTACGGATAATGAGATGTTTTCATATAAAACCATATTATGTTCTCATTTTTTTTTTTATTACTGTTATACTGTGAAGTATAATCTGTTTGCATTGTGCTTTGCAAGCAATTTTTATTATCACAGGGTAAATAATATAACAGAAGGTAATGAGTTTTTTTTTTTTGCTTACTTTTTGCTGCTTTGTGCAGGTTTACAATGATGCAGACATTCTAGAAAAGATTGTAAAAGAAAAGCAAAAGGAATTTGGACCTTTACCTGAGGATGATGATGTTGGCTCACCCAAGCTCAAACTACGTGCGTTATGTCACTTCAAAAAATAAATAAATAAATAAAAACCTGTTTCAGTTAGTGTTATAAACCTTAACTGGTGATGGAGCATTCTTTTGTATTATTATTATTATTATTATTATCTGTGCCTATCCAGGGAGGAGTGGTGCTGCATCTCCCAAGAAGTCTCGTTCTCAAACGTCCCTGCAGCAGAAACTGAGCAAGCTCTATGAAGCTGTTCGCAGTTTCACAGACGGGCGTGGACGCCGCCTGAGCACGGTGTTTCTTCGGCTGCCGTCACGCTCCGAGTTACCAGATTACTATGTCGCCATCAAGCGGCCTATTGACATGGAGCGTCTGCGCAGCTACATGATACAGGGCCGCTACCAGGACATAGATTCAATGGCTGATGATTTCATCCTTATGTTCAACAACGCCTGCATGTACAATGAGCCTGAGTCACTCATCTACCGCGATGCACTGCTGCTCCACAGAGCCTTCCTTGATGCACGCCGCAACTTGGAGAAGGAGGAAGAGGAGGGAGAGGAAAGAGCTGGAGCTCAAGTGGCTGTCGCGTCGCTGGTTTGTGAGCTCATTCGGAACCTATTTGTGTCAGTGATGGGCCATCAGGATGACGAGGGCCGCTGCTACAGTGACTCGCTTGCGGAGGTACCCGCTGTGGATCCTGCCAACTCCGAGGAACCACCGCTTAGCTTGGAGATGATTCGCAACAACATAGAGCGCGGTCGTTATCGGAGGCTGGATGTGTTTCAGGAGCATTTCTTTGAAGTGCTGGAGAAAGCCAGACGCCTCAACAGGTTAATAGCAACCATTTAGCTGTCCTTTTCTGTTCACTGCTCATTAGGTTTCACCTGTCAGGTTTCATTTTTATCAATGAAATGAGAAAAACCTGTACACTGTCTGGGCAATAATTTAAATATTGTGTATCATTGCCTCAGTTAAGCAATAGGCCTGATACATGCTTATAGATCGTCATGATTGCAGATTGTTGTGCAAATAACAGGTAGCGTGAAAATAACTGAGACAGCCACCATTTTGTTTCATATTGATAAAGCCCACTTATTTTTAAACTAGAGATGTCCCGATCCAGGTTTTTGCACTTCCGATCCGATACCGATATTTTTTTTCACTTCCGATCCGATACCGATACTGGCCGATACGATACCGGCCTATCCGAGCATGTATTAAAGTTCAAAGTTATTTACCTTCCTTACCTAGTTGTCAGACTCGTGTTGAAAAGGGTTTTAGTACTCTTGAGAACAGCTAGCCAGCTGAATTAGGTGAGTTTGAATAATACACAATGGTTGATAACAAGAAACTGACCTGTTTATTCAGGGATAAACACAAAATAGACAGCATTATAAATAAAAAAACAGAAATGGCATCAGTGGTCAGTAAAAAGTGCAAATAAGACTGTAAACTGTATCAAAAAAGCAAAGCACATAAACAACCTTATCTGTATCTATAATATAGTCTATTAACTCAGCATCAGTACTCTTCTCTTGAACAAGTGTAAACCAAGGCTTTAAAAATCAGTGCAAATAACACTGTAAACTATTTAAAAACAAAAATGCCTTCTACTCCCCAATCTGCTAGTGTTAGTTGTGTAGGACCTTTCTTTTTGTCTGCAGTTTTTTTAAGATACTCTTCGTGTTCAAATGGTGGTATTTTGCTAAATGCTTTATTAAGTTGGTTGTATTAAAACTTCTTACAGCTTTACCACCACGCCTGACTTTATTGTGGCATATGTTGCACTCCACCTCTTCGTCTTTGTCGTCCTTTAGGGTAAAATGATCCCACACAGCTGACATCTTTACCGTGAAACTACTGCTAAATTTACATCGCCGTGATAATGTAGAAGATGCCACTGAGGTAAATTGTAAGACGCTAATGCTGGTGCTGAAGGTGTGCTGGAAAATGCGGACCGGATTTTGGGGAAACCAGAGCAAAAAACTGGAATGGATTATCTAAATCGGTGCGCTGGGAAACCCGGAGCGGACTTTTTTTTAAAAATGGATCGGGAGTCTGGATCGGAATTTTTCCGCGCCTGCCGATCCGATCCCGATGCGCATTTTTTGCTGATATCGGCGGCCGATCCGATCCTAATATCGGATCGGGACAACCCTGTTTTAAACACTATTACTACTTGGTACCAATGAAAATCTCTGTAATGCTTTGCGTTTCTAAAAATATTTTTAAAAATGTTCAGTGGGAATTTTAAGTACAGTAAGGGCGTATTCACACCTACGTTGTTTGGTCCGGACCAAACGAACCAAATTTCCCTTGGTCCGGACCTTTTGGGTTGGTCTGAATACAAACCACCGAACTCTGGTCCGGACCAAACAAGCGGACCGAGACCGAGCTGCAAGGTCGGACTCGGTCCGGACCAAAGGAACCCTGGTGCGGATCTTTTGGAGGTGTGAAAACAGACTGGACCTAATCTGACAGTTTTGCTTTTTTGTACCTCGGGAGCTTCCGTCGTTTGTCGAGCATTATGGGAAACAGAGTCTTGACACTCCACCGCAAAGTGCAAACACTGTTTCGGTTGTCAAGGGTCGTTCAGTCACCAGTGGTAGGCGAGTACAAAAAATGAGTAGGGGGCAAACGTGGGCCGAGGAAGAAACGCGTACCCTTGTGGATATATGGGCAGATGTCCACATATCTGAGCTTTTGGAGAGAACACACAAAAACACCGACGTGTTTGCTGTATTCAGTGAGAAAATGAAGGAGAAGGGGTTCACGCGCTCCCCAGAACAATGTCGGCTAAAAGTGAAGAAACTCCGTCAGACCTACATTAAAATCAGGGACATTCTTTCAAAAAGTGGCAGTACTAGCGACGCAAAAAAGAAATTCATCTATTGCGTGAAGAGCCAGAACTGTCACAACATGATGTGCGCTCATCAGCGCTATCCTCCGTAGCCGCCTTGCCCTTTGTCGTCGTCGTAGATAAATTACTTGTACAAAAGCATAGTAATCGCACAATTGTGAAAACAGTAAAAACTGGAAAAAACATATAGCTTTGATGACATTAAAAAGAATAACAGCACGGAAAGCCTCCATGACTACTTTTGAACTTAACGCTTTGTGCGCGTGTCGTCTCTGACCAATAGCTGAACGACCTCAGGGCGCGTGGCTTTGTTGACAGATTTTGGTCCGCTTACTAAAATGTACAGTGTGAAAGCAAACCGCACCAAAATGAAAAAATAAAAAAAACATTTGGTTCGGACCAAAGCAAGTGAACTATCGAACTATCCTGGTCTGAATACACCCTAAAACTTCTTAAGCCAAAAGATAAATCAAAGACTGAAGGTATAATTTTTAACTTATTAGTATTGGTGAGAGAGGAAGGCCACAAGGGTTTCTCTGGAAATTATTTTTATTTATTTTTTTAAATTAGTACTGTGCACTAAGGAAATTAAGTACTGTGCCTACAGAATGGACTCTGAGATCTTTGAGGACTCCGTCGAGCTCCAGCAGTTCTTTGTGAAGATCCGAGATGAGCTATGCAAGAACGGTGAGCTTCTACTTTCCCCAGCACTGAGCTACACATCCAGACATTTGCATGCAGACGTGGAGCAGGAGAAGAGAGAAAAACTGCCTCAGGAAATGGAGGAAGATCGACTCCAAGTTGAGGAAGACAAGAAAGGTATGTTGAGCTTTGATTGCGTTTCCTTACATTGTGGAATAATACTAATGAGGTTATAGTACACCTAATAGTGTAAAATATTTTATCTTCTTTAATAAAAAATGATGTATCATTTATTTCATTATTGTAAACACACATTTTAAATTGTATATCCTATTTTATTTTTTTAATGTCTTCAGTTGAAAAGTCTACTATAGTGGCAAAAAGTTTGTGTACACCTGATCATCATCATCATGTGCTTTTTGATCATCCCATTTCAGATTTAAATCCCTCACACACCAGGACCCCCCCCCCCCCCCCCAAAGTATTGTTTTTGTCATGATTATTTTCGCACAGACCATGAATATTACACAGCAAAAAAAAGTGATTATATATTGCACCAAGGTTTAATTTTTAACATTTTTTCCTGAGCTTTCGTACTGCGAATAAATGGGTTGGCCAGTCATGTGTGCAACAGAGGTCACATGGTGACGTAGGAGACAGCCAGCAAAACAGCCTCGAATGTAGCAGCGAGCCTCTGTTATGCGCCAGTGTCACTCGCGTCTGGGAGCTGAGCGACTATATTTCTATGGAGTTGTATTCCTATCTTTAATCAAGAATATGGTCTTTCAATTTGAGCGCAGTAGTTATTCATTCACGTTCAGGTTTTGCATCTGTGAGCAGAAGATTCACGAGTGCCCAAAGCAGTCTCAGAGCAAGCAGGGACTATCTGAAAGAGGAAGAGTAGGGTGTGTTTTTTTTTTTTTGTTTTGTTTTGTTTTTTTTGAGCAGGAGCAGAGGAAATTTACACGCAAGTAGGGGCTATTTGAGAGAGGGGGGGAATGAATACTGCTCTCATATTGAAAGACCATGAAGATGGAAATAAAACTCCATATTATTTCACCTGTGAACACAACACCGTGAGCATTGCTTTCTTTCTTGTTATCTAACATCCTGTCTCGCAGCTTCATCTCCTTCATGAGATTATGAACCTCCTCCCTGTTGTCATTTTTTTCCCCAAAACATTCCCTTTCTTGACCGCATGTCTGTAATTACCGTCTTCATCATTGCTAGATGACGCCTTCATTCCCAAAATAGAATGAGGCATATTAAAAAAAATTTGCATCGGGCTCGGTGTGCATATTTTCTTTGTGAAAATTTCACACACGCGTTTTTTTTGCATTTATGCATCACAATTTCGTGTCGTATCCAGTGTGTAAAGGCCATAAGTCTCTCTGCTGTTCTAATAATCTCTACTCTTCTGAGAAGGCTTTCCCCTAGATTTTGGAGTGTGGCTGTGCGGATTTGCTCATTCAGCCACAGGAGCATTTGTGATTATCATGCACTGATGTCAGGAAAGGATTTCTGGTGCAGTGTCAACATTCCAGTTTATCTGGGAAGAGTTCAGTGTGTTTTGAGGTCATGGCTTTCTGCAGGCAAATTGAGTTCTTCCATGGCAGCCTGAGCAAAACATGTCTTCATGGAGCTTGCTTTGTGCACATGGGCATTGTCGTGCTGAATCAGTTGGTGGCCACTTGGGTCCCCTGAAAGGAAATCTTAAAGCGACAGCATACAAAGACATCCTAGACAATTACTGTATGTGCTTTCAACTTTGTGGCAGCGGTTTGGGGAAGACCCACGTATGGGTGTGATGATGGTCAGGTGTCCACGTACTTTTGGCCATATAGTGCATCTGTATGTGATGGGTAATAATTAAGGACACACTAAAGCCTTGACTCAAGGGAAGCTTGTGTGTTAATGAGTGATTGTTCTTCCAGAGGAGGAAAAGGCAGAGGGTGCTCCAGATGGACAGTGGTCATCAGGCCTTCAGAACACCTATATTCAAGACTGCAGCTTTGGGAACAGTACTTACAGTGTAGGAGACTGTGTGTATGTGCAGCCATCTGAAGCCAATCTGCAGCCCCACATTGTATGCATTGAGAAACTGTGGAAGGATGAGGCTGGTGAGCAAGTTTTTACTTTTTGTCTTCTTTGTTCAGGCGAAAACATTTAGCACATTTAAGTCAAGTTAATTCTTTATTTCCAAAACCAACTGCCATAACAGACAAGAACTGAACTTCCAGAATGTACCAGGAATGACCTCAAATTCTTCCTTTCTATCCAAAACCCTCTTAAATACTGTGTTGCTTATTATCAGCAGATCAAAATGATTATTGATTATAGACCAACTTATTCAGATCAGCAAACGTTTCATATTGTTGACTAATGTTAAGGTCAACACAAGCTCATTTAGATGTGAAGTGAAAATCAACAAAAAGAAACCTAATGTTAAATAGGGGTTTAATCTTATTAATACACATGAAAATGTGTTAAATCCAGCTTCTTTCTGGTTGTCTGATGCAGGTGAGCAGTGGCTGTATGGCTGCCGGTTTTACCGTCCAGGCGAGACCCTCCACCTGGCGACACGCAAGATCCTGGAAAAGGAAGTATTCAAGAGTGACTACTACAACAAAGTTCCAGTCAGTAAGATACTGGGGAAATGCATGGTCATATTTGTAAAGGTAAGTGGAACAAAACTTTCCCTTTCCTTAACTTTTAGAAAATCACATTGATTTTAGAATAGATTATATTGCAACAAATTTCAAATATATAAACGTATGGATTCTAAAATCCTTCATGAGCGTTATTAAATGTCTGTTGGTATTTCCTAAGAGCTTTTTTTTAATTATTATTTATTTATTTTTTATTTTTTTACCCCCAGGATTATTTTAAACTTCAGCCTGAGGGCTTCAAGCCTGAGGATGTCTTTGTTTGTGAGTCTCGTTACACAACCCGGACCAAGGCCTTCAAAAAGATCAAAATTTGGTCCATGCCACCAAGCTCTGTGAAATTAATCCCTCGTGATGTGCCATTACCCGTAGTCAGAGTTGCATCCATGTTTGTCAGTGCTGCAAATCATGACCAGGACAAGATGGCAGACACTGCTGATGATTCTGGGAGCTTTATTGAGAAAGTATGTATCTTTAGGAATTGACAGCTTCATTTCAGATTGGGGAAAAATAAATTAGGATTTTTCAAGGGTTTGCCACTTATAATTTTCATACTTGCTACTGACAGGAGAGAGAGGCTGTTCCTATAGAGGTGGCCAATGGTGAACCCGGATGTCAGTACTATGAACAGCTATGCTACAATAACATTTGGCTGAAGGTGGGTGATTGTGTCTTCATTCGATCACGTGGACTGATACGGCCACGAATTGGCAGGCAAGTGAATTACCACATTTTGGTACGTCTTACCTTCAAATCTCATGACTGCTATAAAATAAGTTTTTGTTTTGGTGGTTATGGGAAGGATTGAGAAAATGTGGGAGCAGGATGGAGTTGCTTTCTTCTTTGGGCCCATATTCATCCACCCTGAAGAGACAGAACACGAGCCTACAAAGATGTTCTACAAGCGTGAACTGTTTCTGAGCAACCTGGAGGAGACTTCCCCCATGATGTTCATTTTAGGTACAAAAATGACCTGTTATCTATCTATCTATCCATCCATCCATTATCTATATTGCTTATCTGTCAGGGTCACAGGGAAAGCTGACTTCGGGTGAGAGGCAAAGTACACCCTGGGTAGATTGCCAGTTTATTGCAGGGCTAACACAGAGATAAACAATCATTCGCACTGACATTCACACCTATGGGCAATTTAGAGTAGCCAGCTGACCTAATCTGCACATCTTTGGACTGCGGGAGGAAACCCACAAGACACGGGGAGAACGTGCAAAATCCACACAGAAAGGCTGAGGTTTGAACCCAGAACCTTATGCTGTGAGGTAACAGTGCTAACTACTGTGCCGCCCTGCTATGTCCACTAACCTGTAATATAATCTAGTTTTGTTCTGGTGTGAATAAAGCTCATAACGATATTTAGAAAATGTTTTTTTTTTGTCCATCGCCATTTTGATCTCTAAGACAAACCACATACTATCAAATCTTTTTTTTTTTTTTAAATTATGTTGTATCATTTTTATCTTTGTTCTTCTTTCTTCTCTCGCCATAGGAAAGTGTGTTGTCTCCTCCTTTAAGGACTTTATTTCCTGTAGGCCCACTGAGTTTGCAGAGGAGCACGTATACCTGTGTGAGAGCCGCTACATTGAGAGCGAGAAGCAGATGAAAAAATGTAAAGGCCTCAAACGATTTTCCCTCTCTGGCAAAGTGGTGGATGATGAGATCTACTACTTCAGGTACTTTTAATATTACAGTTCATATTATGCAGTCTGTACAGTGAAAAAGCAACTACACATTTTTGTTCTTGGTCCAGTATTTAAATATTGAAGGAGATATACAGTGGCATGCAAAGGTTTGGGCACCCTTACTGAAAATGTCTGTTACTGTGAATAGTTAAGTGAGCAGGAGATGGACTGATCACCAAAAGGCATAAAGGTAAAGACGGCATTTTCTTTTCAGCGTTTTCTGCAAGATTTGTGTATTCTTTTTTTGTACAATTGGAGAGTGAAAAAAGAAAAGGAACACCATGCGAAAGTTTGGGCACCCCAATACATTTGAGTTCTCAGGTAACTTTTACCAAGGTTCCAGACCTTAATTAGCTTATTGAGCTGTGGCTTGTTCAAATTCTTCGTTAGGAAAGGTCAGATGATGCAGATTTCAAAGCTGTATAAATTCTCTGACTCCTCAAACTTGTCCATAAAATCAACAGCCATGGGCTCCTCTAAGCAACTCCCTCACATTCTGAATAATAAAATAATTGATGCTCACAAAGCAGGAGAAGGCTACAAGAACGTAGCAAAGTGTTTTCAGGTAGCTGTTTCCTCAGATTGTAATGTTATTAAGAAATGGCAGTTAATAGAAACAGTGGAGATCAAGGTGAGGTCTGGAAGATGAAGAAAACTTTCTGAAAGAACTGCCTGTTTGATTGCTAGAAAGGCAAATAAAAACCCCTGTTTGACTGCAAAAGGCCTTCAGAAAGATTTAGCAGACCCTGGAGTGGTGGTGCACTGTTCTACTATGCAGCGACACCTGAACAAATATGATCTTCATGGGAGAGTCATCAGAAGAAAACCTTTCCTGCATCCTAGCCACAAAATTCAGCGTCTGAAGTTTGCAAATGAACATCTAAATAAGCCTGATGCATTTTGGAAACAAGTCCTGTGGACTGATGAAATCAAAATAGAACTTTTTGGCCACAATGTGCAAAGGTATGTTTGGAGAAAAAAGGGTGCCAAATTCCAGGAAAAGAACACCTCTCCAACTCTGAAGCATGTGTGTGGATCGATCATGCTTTGGGGTTGTGTTGCAGCCAGTGGCACAGGGCACATTTCACTGGTCGAGGGAAACATGGATTCGAATAAATACCAGCAAATTCTGGAAGCAAACATCATACCATCTGTAAAAAAGTTGAAGTTAAAAAGAGGATGGGTCCTACAATAAGACGATGATCCAAAACACACCTCAAAATCTACAATGGAATACCTCGAGGCACAAGCTGAAGGTTTTGCCATGGCCCTCACAGTCCCCTGACCTAAACATCATTTGAAAATCTGTGGCTAGATCTCAAAAAAGCTGTGCATGCAAGACAGCCCAAGAAACTTGTAGAACTGGAAGCCTTTTGCAAGGACGAATGTGTGAAAATCCCCCAGGTAAGAACTGAAAGATTATTAGCTGGCTACAAAAAGTGCTTACAAGCTGTGATACTTGCCAAAGAGGGTGTTACTAAGTACTAACCATGCAGGGTGCCCAAACTTCTGCTTTGGGCCCTTTTCCTTTTTTGTCATTTTGAAAATGTAGAAGATGAAAATAAACTTGTTTTTGCTTAAAATATAAAGGGAATGAGTCATCTTTAACTTTATGCCTTTTGGAGATCATTTCATCTTCAACTTGCTTAACTGTTCACAGTAACAGCAATTTTGACCAGGGGTGCCCAAACGTTTGCATATCACTGTAACTAGAGGCTATGATTTTTAAAATTCTTCCTTTTCTAGAAAGCCACTTGTGCCTGCCAAGGAACCATCTCCCCTGCTGGATAAAAAGATTGAAGAGCTAGAGGCCAAATTTGCAGATATTGAGGACCCGGATGATGATATGGATGAGATGGAGGATGAGGATGACGAAGCATCACCGACACCATCCATGTCCCAGCATCAGACTTCACTGACTAGTGATATGGACCTTCCTAACCTACAACTACAGGTCTCACCCTCATAAAGATGTATACACACTAAACCTTCTCATAAACACAACTGTCAAGGCATCAATTTTGATGCATCCTTTAGTTTATGGTCTTTCTGCATTTCGTTTATTAATCAGTGTAAAAAGGTTAAAATCACATTTTATTTCACTGTCTGCACCTAAATATTGTATGCGCTTCAGCTGAATATTGATGATAATCTCTTCTAACGGGTGGCACGGTGGTGCAGTGGTTAGCACTGTCGCCTCACAGCAAGAAGGTCTGGGTTCGAGCCCCGTGGCCGGCGAGGGCCTTTCTGTGCGGAGTTTGCATGTTCTCCCCGTGTCCGCGTGGGTTTCCTCCGGGTGCTCCGGTTTCCCCCACAGTCCAAAGACATGCAGGTTAGGTTAACTGGTGACTCTAAATTGAGCGTAGGTGTGAATGTGAGTGTGAATGGTTGTCTGTGTCTATGTGTCAGCCCTGTGATGACCTGGCGACTTGTCCAGGGTGTACCCTGCCTTTCGCCCGTAGTCACCTGGGATAGGCTCCAGCTTGCCTGCGACCCTGTAGAACAGGATAAAGCGGCTACAGATGATGAGATGAGATCTCTTCTAATGCGATTTGCACATTCCCTATGATTTATTCTACACAGTCCACACCCAAGACGTTAAAAGGTCTATCCAAGAAAGAAGGAGCTAAGCGCAAGATCAACATGAGTGGCTACATTCTGTTTAGCAGTGAGATGCGAGCTGTCATCAAGGCTCAGCACCCAGATTTCTCCTTTGGAGAGCTAAGTCGTCTTGTGGGCACGGAGTGGAGGAACCTGGAATCTACTAAGAAGTCAGAGTATGAAGGTAAATTCACATGAAAACGATGTCACGCTATAAACCATTTTGTCTTTACTGACTTATGTGGCGTAACTTATCTTGGTTCTCTATAAGAACATCAGGTTCTTACAGATGAGTATCTTTTAATAAACTAAACTTACGGGGACCAAAGATTGCTTGCCGTATCAGTTAAGGTTTTTAGTACTATGTATAATGCTGTCTTTCAGAGCGGGCAGCTAAACTCGTAGAACAGCAGGAACGAGAGAGGGCCCTCCAGCAGCAGCAACAACAGCAGCAGCAGGCAGCAGCTTCCCCAAGAGCAGGTACCCCAACTGGGTCTCTGATGGGGTTGGTGCCTTCCCCAAGCTCTATGGGGATGCTAAACCAAGCAATGCCACCTATGCCAGGTAATGCCAAATCCCCCTTATACCCTCTCCCCGAGACAATCAAGATGCAGCATCCGGGCACCCTCCATCACCTAGTGACCCCATCCATACCTCAGCTCATTCTCATCAATCACTGTACTTTTACCCACCTCAGGACCCCATATGATACCCAACTGTAGCTTCTTGGTTGAGTGTGTAATAGATAATGCTTGTTCTGTTGTTTTATTTGCATGGTTTGCTATTTTTATTAACCTCCATGTATGGAAGTACTACTGCTGTCATCATTCACAACTTTATTGACACTTGTGCGTTTGCTACTCTCTCTAATTTACTCCTCTTGAGATTCCAGTGCCATTTATTTTGTAGTGCATGACCAAATACTTTTGCATGTCACATATGCATGGATTCTTTTGTGTTGTTTCTCCCTTTTCACCCAAGGCATGATGGGAAATTATGGCCCACCGTTCATGCAAATGCAGGGTCCTCCTGATGGCATGATGGGTATGGGTGGCACACCTCCTCACTCCATGGGGGTGCCCGCGCTGCCACCTCAGCACTACTTTACATCAGGCATGGCTGGGTATCCTGGTATGCCCCCTCCTGGTAAGAAGCATCCACATGTGTGCAACTTCACCAGCCAACCAGAGACAAATATGATCTGCCAAGAAAAATTCATAATTAGATCTACAGTTAATTTGCATTTGTGGCTGGTGTGGTAATGGTAGTTCCATTAAGTCCTGCTTTTTCTACTGCATTTGCTGTTAAGTTCCTAGTTTTAAATTGAGGCATTTGTGAAAATGCTCACTACTAATGACAGTGATCTTTTTACTATGAGAGAGGAGAAAGGTTAGGCATTCTTGCACGGATGGCTGCTGGTTTTCCATATGACAGTGAATGAATGTATGGCTATTTGCTAAATTAGTGTGTTTAAGATTTGGGTATCAGTTAATTAAACACTACTTATTCAGATGCTATACTTCCAAAGAATAATTACAATTAATGCACCACGGCTGTTAATTATACTGGATCATGTACAACATGTACTTCTCTTCATTCAGTACTTTTACGGTAGAGTTAAAATCCTGTTAAATGTTGTTTATATGATGAGCCTCCCTATGAGTCAACTACATGATATTTTATTATTTCAGATGTCATTTCCTTCTCTCTACAGGTGGAATGGGACCTGGTATTAATGGTATGGCTGGAAGTCCTGGTCCAGGCAACCCTTATGGGCTTCAGGTGAAAAATCATCTTTATTTACATTTCAGCTCTACATCTGATCCAAACTGTGCTGTGAGCTCTAGTTTTAAGACTGTATTTCCTCTTTAGATGGGTGCATATGGTCCTGGGCAGGTGGCTCCGCCACCATACCCAGGCCAGAATCCGCTAGGTCAGTCTACCCACCAACCAGCAGGTGGACTCATGTTCATAGCACCGCCTCCCAGGTCACAGCGCCTCCTTCATTCAGAAGCCTACCTGAAATACATAGAAGGGCTCAGTGCAGATTGTCCCACTGTCAGCAAATGGGACCAGAGCCTTAAGGGTGAGATGGGTGGAAGAAAAAACCCTGCATCTCCAAAATGGTTATTCTGTTTTCTAACGTCTCTGATTTTCTTTTTATAGCTCAAAGGAAAGACTCTCGCCTCACTAGAGAGCAGGAGAGCCATCTTCCTTCTCATTGGCTGAAGAGCAAAGGCGCTCACACCACAATGGCTGATGCATTGTGGCGACTGAGAGATTTAATGATGAGAGACACACTCAGCATCCGACAAGCTTACAACCTTTAACCTTTACACTTTAAACCCTGACACTCAGGACCCCTATTTATGCAAGACGATATTTCAGCCAAATCTAATATTGCAAAGCAGCTGATTGTTCAGTATGTTCCACAGCAATAAAAATGTCAACTTTTTGTATAAATAAGATTTTAATCATTTACATGGTTTCATATCGATGCACTGGAATTATCACAAATGCATTAGCTAACTTATAACTACTGATACGACGGACGATCGTGTTCCTGATGACAGTTTGAAGTTTTAGAATTGTTTAGATGAAATTTGGTAATGCAGAAGCGCTTAACTAACCACATGTAATTTTTTTTTTTATCTGTTACAATTTTCCCAGTTTAATGGATGTATAGAGGAATCACCTCAAACACTGATTGGATGGAGAAATGGGTCTGGCTTTAACCACTTTTAGGTCTTATTTATGGTACAAAATTACATCGTGGACAAGCTGTAACAAAGTTGTATGTTACCAATATTTTTTACATGTGTCAGAATAAGCTTGGTATCTTTATTTTATTGACAATTAAATATTTTTGCATTTTGTTTGGTTAAAAAAAGTGTTACTTTGTATTTGTCTTTTTGATTATCCCATAAATTTTGTCATTCAATTCACAATGTGTCCTTTTGATTTTACTCAAATGGAAGACACAGAAGGGGGAGGCATGGTGGTGCAGTGGTTAACACTGTCGCCTCACAGCAAGAAGGTCCTGGGTTCGAGCCCAGTGGCCGACAAAGTCCTTTCTGTGTGGAGTTTGCATGTTCTCCCTGCATCTGTGTGGGTTTCCTCTGGGTGCTTTGGTTCCCCCACAGGTTAGGTTAGGTGGCTCTAAATTGACCGTAGGTGTGAATGGTTCTGTGTGTCAGCCCTGCGATAACCTGGCGACTTGTCCAGGGTGTACCCTGCCTCTCACCCATAGTCAGCTGGGATAGGCTCCAGCTTGCCTGCGACCCTGTAGAACAGGATAAGTGGCTACAGATGATGGATGGGTGGATGGAAGACAAAGAAGACTTTCTCACACATCCACTTAAGCACAGTGAAATATCTCCTCTGCATTTAACCTATCTGAAGCAGTGGTGCAATGAGCACATATACATACCCAGAGTAGTGGGCAGCTATGCTACAGCGCCCGGGGAGCCTGGGGTTAGGTGCCTTGCTCAAGGGCTCTTCAGGCCATGGCTGCTTCATGTTAACCTAACCACATGTCTTTGGGCTGTAGGGGAAACCCATGCAAAGTCGCTGGGCTCGAACCCAGAACTTTCTTGCTGTGAGGTGACAGTGCAAACCATTATTGTTACTGGGATGATCTAAATAATGTCAGGGAAATTCTTATTAAAAAAAAAAAAAAAAACAGCCATATATGAATGGTGGTTTGAGAGTCTGTGTTATATTTATTTTTAATTGTTAAAGGTCTGGAAATTGAACATTTTATTAATATATTCGCCTTTTTTTATTATTATTCATCAAAGTAAACTAGTCTGTGAATACATAGCCAAAACCTTATTCTACACGTTTACATAGCCTTTGGATAATTTGATCATGTTCACAGGAGGTCCATGAATATTATTTGAAAGGGGGTTTGAAGAGTTAAAATGATTTCTGGGGGCAAAAGGTGTGAGAACCCTGATTTCAGGATTTGTAATAGAATTAATTCCAAATAAATAACCTAAACACAGCAGCTTTCTGAGACCACACCCGGAAGTGATGTAACTTCCGGGAGTGGCTGGACCATTAGGCGATTCTCTTTAGTGTTTGCCCTGTCTACTTTCTCTGCTCTACCTCACCTGTGTTTTAATTCAAAACCCCTGTTATATCACTACTCTAAAATCGGACTCTAATGTTTACGCGCTTTCTCATGGAATAACTTGTTACCGGATCTAAATAAATCGAGGTGAGGACTGAACGAGGCTTTGCTCTGCTCTGCTGTACAGAGTTGACGCGAGCCAGCTAGCTGTTACCATTAGCTTCATCTTCTGGATCTTTTCTGGCCCTGACGATAAAATGTCACATTCTGCATTTACTATAAACCGTGTTAGTTCTGTGTGGTTTTAGATTCTGGCACTCAGTTGCGTTTGTTTTTCATTTTTCCTATCAGTAAACCCGTGTAGGTGTAACAATGACGACCTGTATTGATTCTGGGTAAACGCTAACGTTAGCTAGCGGCGGCTACACGTCATTTTAGCCGTGTTTATTGTTGCACTGCTGTCACTTTTCACGTTAGCCAGAAGAAATAACGTCGAGAGTTTAGATAATTATCTGTTCTATATAACTGCAGCTTATCCTACAGAAACGATTCAAAAGCTTCAACATTAAGCATTAGCCCCAGACATGAAGCTGTCATTGTAGAGGAATTTTGATTTACATTACCGTTCAAAAGTTTGGGGTCACTCTGAAATGTCCTTATTTTTGAAAGAAAAGCACTGTTCTTTTCAATGAAGATCACTTTAAACTAATCAGAAATCCACTCTATACATTGCTAATGTGGTAAATGACTATTCTAGCTGCAAATGTCTGGTTTTTGGTGCAATATCTCCATAGGTGTATAGAGGCCCATTTCCAGCAACTCTCTCTCCAGTGTTCTAATGGTACAATGTGTTTGCTCATTGCCTCAGAAGGCTAATGGATGATTAGAAAACCCTTGTACAATCATGTTAGCACAGCTGAAAACAGTTGAGCTCTTTAGAGAAGCTATAAAACTGACCTTCCTTTGAGCAGATTGAGTTTCTGGAGCATCACATTTGTCTCATCTCATCTCATTATTTCTAGCCGCTTTATCCTGTTCTACAGGGTCGCAGGCAAGCTGGAGCCTATCCCAGCTGACTACGGGCGAAAGGCGGGGTACACCCTGGACAAGTCGCCAGGTCATCACAGGGCTGACACATAGACACAGACAACCATTCACACTCACATTCACACCTACGGTCAATTTAGAGTCACCAGTTAACCTAACCTGCATGTCTTTGGACTGTGGGGGAAACCGGAGCACCCAGAGGAAACCCACGCGGACACGGGGAGAACATGCAAACTCCGCACAGAAAGGCCCTCGCCGGCCACGAGGCTCGAACCCGGATCTTCTTGCTGTGAGGCGACAGCGCTAACCACTACACCACCGTGCTGCCCCATCACATTTGTGGGGTCGATTAAATGCTCAAAATGGCCAGAAAAATGTCTTTGACTATATTTTCTATTCATTTTACAACTTGTGGTGGTAAATAAAAGTGTGACTTTTAATGGAAAACACAAAATTGTCTGGGTGACCCCAAACTTTTGAATGGTAGTGTAGATCCATTAGCCTTTCAGTCAAATAATGTGCTATGTTTTTATTTCTTTCCTTGCTGTATGAATTTGAATTATTAGATATTTTACCTGGGTTTAAAATTTCAGTGAAAAAATGTGAGCATGAAGGGTTGTTCTGTTAAAAAAACAATCCTAATTTTTAATTCAGTTGTCCTTTTCTTTCCAGGCAGAGCTTTGCAGTCTTCTACTTTTGACTAAAAAACACACTGTTCTGTTACCAACGCTCATCTCATCACTGTCCTGTGAGAATCCTGTCCCAGACTGCAAAGCATCTTCCTGATCATCAGCTATAATGTCCCAGCTTCAGTTCCAGTCTCCTGGCAGCCCTGTACCCAGTTCTACTCCTTTACAGCTAGTACAGCCCCAACCTGTCTTCAGCATTCCTTCTGCTACTGGCTCCTTACCTTCAGAAAGTGCCAGTCACCCGCTACGAAGCTCCGCGTTGCCGTCCGCCTCCGCTACACCCTTCTGTAACCCTACAGGTAGGTGAAAGTTTGTTAGGACTTTGCATATACTGTGTATCCTTTCATTTTCCCCTCATTTGGTTACCCTACAGCCTTGCGCTAGAATGGATCAGGTTAATTAACTTCTGTTCAAGATGCAAAAATCTCATGTTTGCCCAAGTATTCAAACCACAAACCTTTGCAGCCTTAAATCTTCTTGGATAAGCTTGACACAGCTGGATTTTGCAGTTATTTTCCATTACCTCTCAAGCCTTGTCAGGCTGGAAGATGTTGATTGTATAGTTATTTTTAGGTCTCTTTAGAGATGTTCAATTAAATGGTAATAAAGTGGTATCATACCGTGAGTTTGGCCTAGTGGTTAGTGTGTCCACCTCTCTTCAGGAGATCATGAGTTCTACTCACTATCGGGTCATACCAAAGACCATCATAAATGGTACCTACTGCCGTCTGGAAAGGCACGCTGCAATACAGATGCGAGTGGGGAGTCAAACTCTTGCAGTTACCAGAGGACTAGCCCCCCGTAACCCTATCTATGCGAGAGGCCGAGGGCTATGGAAACGGAGATTGGCGCTGCCCTATACGCCACATGGCATGGGAAGGACTTTGATTTTGAAAGTAGTATCATATAGTATGGTTCAAGAGGTACCTTAAAAAAAAAACCTGACGTTTAGTTAGTGACCTCAAAATATGCACATAAAAGTAACTTTTTTTTTTTCCGAAGTGGTGAGTGTTTTGGTCATTATATTTACCACTTTTGATGAACATTAACAAATCTGAGTTGCAAGTCAGTTGCACATTCATGGCATAGGAACCTTGGTATTTATGTAACTAAATTAACTGTCTGCTGGCACTTTACATGCAACAAGAATGCAGACAGATATTGACGTTGGAAAGCCAATGACTGCGTGGAAGTCCTATTTCATATGCGTGCATTGGTGTAGGAGGACGGGATGAAGTTCTGGCTAAGAGAAATTATTGCATCCAAGAATGTGGGCACAGCCCTCCTCAGTGATTGGGGGAAATACCTGTTTTATTCCCAGTTTGTCCCTGAAATGTGCTTGTTGCCAAACATGTTAATTTTATGGTTGAAAGGACTTGCACAGATGTAATGTTTGTGCACCTTGTTTCCATCTGCAACTTCCAAACCCAGCTGATGGCACAGGTTTATTTATCAGTATTGGTTTGGGGACTCGGTGTCTGCTGATATATTTCTCAATTAAGCAAATCAGAAGTTAATGTAATATCAGTCCAGGCTTCATGATTTAACAAGCCCTTACCTGAGTGAACATGTTAGAAGTTCAACACTTTGTGTGCGTGTGATGAAAGCTGTGTGTAACTACACGCACAAACCTAAGCAAAAGTTCATTTTGGTACGTTTCAGAGTTTCCATTAAAAAGTTTGTGTACACAGATTCCCATTGTTAATAACTAAGGGCCCTGGTTTCCATCTTAGCCACTTGAAACCATTCACTGACCTGTAACCCCCCTGCATTATGCTGCCACCATGCTTCACCATAGGAAAGGGATGGGAAAAGTGAAGAGGGATTCCTGGTCCTTTCCACTTGGAATTCAGACCAAAGCATTCAGTGTTGGACTTTTAGCAAACTCCAAGCTTGCTGCCTTGTTTGCGAAGATTGGCTGCATGAACAGCTCTAGGAAGAGTCTTGTTGGTTCTAAACTTTCATTTAAAAATTAATGGAAGCCACTGTGTTTTTCAGGACTTTCAAAGCTGCAGATATTTTCATTTTCTCAGGTCTGTTTTTTTAACACCATTGTGTTTTGGAGGTGTGTGCACAATTCTTTTGACTTCATGTTGTTTTTTTTTTTGTTTTTTTGTGCTGGCATGCACCGTCAGCTGTGGGGCAGGCTTGTAGTACTTGAGTCTGACGCGTGCCCTAATTTTAAGGACTCGTGACTCGCCTTGGACTTGAGCACTGATGACTCGGACTTGTGCATTACCTGCATTCGGACTTGTAAATTGGAGATGAGGACTCCGGTTTTTTTCTTTATTTTTTTTTGTAACATGCCATAATAATTTGCCATAAGATATTTATATCTACATTACTTTTTGTACTAATTTTCGTGTAAGAGTGTCACACTTGTGCACCTTGGCGCGTGCATCAGATAGACTCTCTTGCGTGCTTCGGACAGCATGCGTACGAAGCAGACTCTCGCGCATGCTGTAAACAACTCAATCCTGTCCAGGTGCAAGGTGCAGTCAGTGCTCCTTTATAAAAACGGTGAAAACATACTTACTTTGCGAAGTATTGAGTTGTGTTGCTGACACATTACCAAGCCTTGTTTCCCGATTTCCTGTTTCTCGTCTTTGATTCTGCCGAGTCTACGATAGCATGTTTGTGCCTCGCTCGACCTATTGCCTGTTTTCAGTATTTTTAATGATTTTGCCTGCCATTCTGGATTGTTTCTGTTTTCACTTGTATTAATAAACAGACCTTCTGCACTTGCATCCATCTCTGACAGAATACGTCGCACTCCCTGACAAAGAGAATGTGCATTCACCTGTTCATACGTCATGTTCAAGAACAAACTAATGTTAATGGCGCTAAAACAGCCACCGTCAAATGGTGCATTTGGAGTCTTGTTCCTGGACTTGACTCGGCTCAATAGTGGACTCAATTTAATTTTTTAATGACTCGGACTTGAACACTGGGAACTCAAGACTGGACTTGGACTTAAGGTTTAGTGACTTGACTACAATAGTGCTGTGGGGCTTTATACAGGTAGAGATGTGCCTTTCCAAACCATGTCCGATAAACTGAATTTACCACAGACGAGCTTTCATCAAGTTCTAGAAATATCTCATGGACAATAGACACTGAATGTATCAGAACTGAATTTTGAGTACTGTAATATAGGGTCTGAATACATGTGAATGTAATTTAAGATTTAATTGGATTAAACTTACAAAACTTTGTACTTAACTGTGAGTTGCTGAGAATTTTTTAATATAGGTGGAACAACTATTACATTGACATTTAATATTTTGTTGTAGCTTCTAACATGGCAAACCCTAAAGAGAAGACCCCCATGTGTTTGGTGAATGAGTTAGCCCGTTACAACAAGATCCAGCCGGAGTACAAGTTACTCAGTGAGCAAGGCCCAGCCCATTCCAAGGTACACTTCTAACGCTCCCCCCCCCCCCCCCCCCCCGACTTGCTGTACACCATTTCTCCTTGCCCCTGTTATATTATCATATTCTTTCTCTCTATTTATTTATACATACTTGTATATACACAGAGTCTACCTGTAATGTGCAATTTTTCCAAGCCTCTCAATAAGGCAATATTTCTATACTTTTTCACGGTAGATAATGCAAATAGCTCTCTGTATTTAATCTTTCATTTGTCTAATTTTTATTTCAGTTTTGTTATCTGTATGACATTTTCTTGCTACTGTAACACACAAATTTCCCCGATGTGGGATGAATAAAGTGCATCTAATCTAATCTATCTTTCTCTGTCTAGATATTTACCGTGCAGTTGACTCTGGGGGAGCAGCACTGGGATGCAGAGGGCACCAGTATAAAGAAAGCTCAGCACTCTGCAGCAGCCTGTGCTCTCGCCCAGACCACACTGCCCAAACCCAGTAACAGAATCCCGCGACACCAAGGCAGGAACCCAGGTGGGTTCTACAGAGGCCCAGAGTGTATGTTCCTATACTTACAATTCCTTTTTATTCTATTGTGAATATGGATTTTAAATTAAAGACCATTTAAATGAAGCAATAATACCCTGCTGCTTTCATTTGATATTGACTTGTACTTGGTTCTCACCTTAGTGTCTGAGCTTTTCATTGGTCAGTATTCTGCACATAAAACACTTTTTATATAATTTATTATTATTATTATTATTATTATTATTTGGTACAGTTACTTGAAGATTGGAGGCTGTTATCAGCTCTTTGACTAGTTTTTCTCTTAGCAGACAGCATGACTCACATTGTGGAGCTGAATGCACTTTGTATGAAGTTGGGGAAGAAGCCAATCTATAAACTTATAGATCCATACCAAGGCATGAGACCCACATTCAACTACAATATCAGAGCACCGGGGCCTTATGCTCGCTCCATGCAGCAGTATGTACACCTTGTGCTATCACTGTATACATATTTAACATAAGGACATAAGGTGAAGACTTACTGAGAGAATAAAGTTTAGAAATGAATAATCAAGTCTCAAAAGGCTTAACCATCTTGTTAACCTGAGAATATGGAACTGTGCTGATACTGTGTGCAAAATGCACACAAGGAATGAACTGCACTTGAGTAATTTTTCATAAACGAATACATCTGAGCACAGGCACTCTGCCACATATTTGACCTTTGGCTTATACCTGACCAGGTATTACTATCCGTTTCCTCCGGTGGCGCCAGTGCTGTATCATATGGAGCTATCCATTGGAGGGCAGCAGTTCCATGGAAAGGGCCGCACACGCCAGGCGGCTAAACATGACGCTGCTGCTAAAGCTATCAAATTACTGCAGAAAGAGCCACTGTTACAGCAGCTAGCTGAGGTAGGTCCTGAAGGCCATTAAGTACTGAATTTGGTTGCCTTCCTCTTTTGCCCAGGTACTGTGTGTGGAGCTGGAAGTAGTGTCACTGATTGATTGGACAAACACCATTATAAGTGTCACAGAATCATGTATAATAGTTTTGTGCATCTCCCTCCCCCTTTAAAAGGGAGTTTCTCTTTTAATTATATTTGCACACAGTAATATGGCTTATATCTTATCCATATATTATAAGCGATATCTTTTAATGGATATTTAGGATATTTATTGTGGACATTTCTTACCTATGCAGCCCTGTCAATAACTGTCAGCGATTTTGCTGCCGAGAAACACTCCCCTGCCTGCTACTCGCAGTGGGATGGGGGTTTATTTGCCCCCCTTTTTCCTTGTATTTTTACGCAACTGGCTTTGTTTGTTCTTATTCACTGAGAAAAGTGATCTTTTTAGACAGCAATAATCGCGTTTGTGCTACGACAGCGGCCCTTGTTTACGAGTATCTGTGTCAGTTCTGCGCCCATGTTATCTAGCCGAGTTGGATTTGCACTTCATGAAAGTGAAGTCTGTTGATTTTCATCTTTTGTTGCCAGTAAAACTCATGGTTTGATTGAAATCTTTGTCATTAATGAAGTACAAAGTTAATAGACAAGTAAAAAGTGCAGTGTGCCTGCTTTTGTTGAGATTAATAGAATTAAAGTTGAACAGAAGCTTCAGTAATGTTTTTGCATTATGTTTAATAGTAGTGTAAATTAAGAAAAATTTGCATTGACTCAAGTTTTAACTGAAGTTTCTCATTTAAAATATTTTGTCTCTAGTTCTGATAGTTAAAGTTTTTGCTAAATATTTCAGTTTCACAAAATCTCTTCATTTTCTTTGTTCTAATCTTGAAGCAGCTCTTCGGGTTGCCATTTTTCTGTTGAAACCTCGACCCCTGCAGAATTTTGAAGATGGTCTTGACCGTCACAGTAATAATTGAATATTCTAGAATTTGCTACATATGTTGACCCATAATTGACCTATAAAACATAACTGGGTCAAATTGGCATTAAATTATCAGAGGGGCTTTACTTTCATTTTCGCCAATTTTATATTTTTCACATGATTGAGTGAGCGGTCTCCAAAAGACAGATCTCGCCTTTGGGAAAATGGTTAATTTACTTGTGTGTCAACCCACCTAAATCATGAGATTAAGAAGAACATTTTATTGACTCTGAGATGCAAAACGTTGCATTCTGGATCACTCAGAATGCACTTTACGTCTATATTTTTAAAAAAAATTCTGGAGGAGGACCACCGGACCCCTGTGTTTTCTCTCCTCATGCTTTGGGTCTGCCTACTACTCTTTTCCAAATGACCCCGACTCCAAAAGTTATTCACAGGTCTGCCTGTGATCCATGTAAATACTGCAATCATTGGACTGAATGTCTTTGTTTCCTACTGTTTGCCAATTGTCCAAAAAACTGAAATGTACTATATTATATAATGTTAGTTCGGATTAAAAGTCTCCCATTAGATGTACACTTTTCTGTAATGATTTAACTGTTTTCTTCTATACATTGTTTACTTCTTTTTATGTATAGATGAAAAAAGAACCAGAAGAAGAAAACCTCAACAAATCTGAGATCAGCCAAGTGTTTGAGATTGCGCTGAAGCGGAACATGCCTGTGAACTTTGAGGTATACCACAACTTTCAATTTGCCCATAAATGTTTAAAAACGGACCGTTTCTAGTCTCACTCAGTTAAATCCAGATCAAGATTTTTGCCTGGCGCAGTAATGAACCAGACTTTATGATCAGGTGCTGAAAGAGGCAGGACCCCCTCATATGAAGAGCTTTGTGGTGAAAGTGACTGTGGGAGAGTTCACCGGAGAAGGGGAAGGCAAGAGCAAGAAGATCGCCAAGAAACTAGCTGCCATTGCTGTTCTGGGAGAGCTGCGGAAGTTGCCACAACTACCAGTCACGGACAAGATGCCACCTCGTATTAAAAAGAAAACCAAATCCATTATAAAGGTGTTGTACATTTGTTACAAAAAATATGCATCCACATCGGTTTCAGTGTACCGTTATTTATAATACATGTACAAAACAGAATTCTATGCTCATTAATGGTATTTTTCTATCGAAAACATCACCTAAATGTTACCTGAAGTGAATCAACAGATATTTTTATGAGCAAGGTCAAAGCTTTGCCTCTTTATTGAACATTAAATGAACCTTAAAATAAACGTATACAGTGTCTAATGACACTGCATTGCTTTCATTTTTAAGTCTTATTTAGGCCTTGAGCGTTTCAGATTCAGACTCTCCAGCTGTTAACTGTGAGCAGTCAGGGTAAGAGTTGAAGGGGGATGCGGTCTAAAATGGGTAATATTGATATAATGTCTAAACTGTAAACCGTTATGCATGAGAGGCAGTTTTTTGGGGGAGGTCCAAATTTATATCGTGTTCAGAAATGTAGTATTGGCTGTTTCACTAATAATATCTTGATGTACACTGACCACTTTTGTTATTAGTAATAATGCAAACGCATCTGTAACATGCAAAATTCCCAAGTAGCTGAGTAGCAAAACTACTATAGATTGTGAGACTGCTGTGAATAATCTTTTATGATTGTGTTCTGTGTTTTTTTTTGTTTGTTTTGTTTTTGTTCCCCCCCCCCCCCCCCCCAGTCTTGAAGTAAATTCCAGCATAAAACAGATAAATTAATCATTTTAATACATAAATGATTTTGTATTAATAAACTTAGCTAGTGTGAATGTACAGGCTATTCTCAGTGGTTGGTGAGCTACAAAGTTCATTTCAAATCTTTTATATTTTTTGTATAGGTGTTAGCACTTTTTTTTGTGTGTGTGTGTTCTAGATGGAAGAAGTTAAATAAAACTACTCTTGTTTTTAGCTGCAGACCAGTCCAGAATATGGGCAAGGAATAAACCCAATTAGCAGGCTGGCTCAGATCCAGCAGGCTAAGAAAGAGAAAGAGCCTGAGTACATCCTAGTGACCGAAAGAGGACTGCCACGACGTAGGGAGTTTGTCATGCAGGTTTGTCCTGGATCCTTTTTTTTTTGTTTTGTTTTTTAAATTTTATTTTTTGGGTCATTTAGTAGCTTCATTTGTGTTAGAATTTATCCAGCTGTCTCTGTTAGGTGTCGGTCACTGGTCAGACTGCCGAAGGTATGGGTCCGAGTAAAAAGGTGGCCAAGAGGAATGCAGCAGAGAAGATGCTGGAGCTCTTGGGATTTAAAGTGCCTCAACCTCAGCCTCCCAAACCAGCACTGAAAACAGAAGAGAAGGTTCGCTCATGAACTTTTGTGTGATTTTAGCGTGTCAGGTTCCTTCCTACATCTAATACAGTGTGACATGGAGTTGGGGAATGCTGTCAAGGCAGAAGAATGGGGCAGATATTACACTGGACTGAGACAGATTTTAGTCAGCTTTGTTTCCTGGTAGCTAGTTTCAGCTGCTGCTTTGTAGTGTGTTTTTAGTTGAGGTCTTCTTAGGCCCTGTCCACACGGCAACGGATTCAGGTGACTCCGATACAATTGCTTATCGTTTAGGCCTGGCGTCCACACGGCACCGGCGTTTTGGGTGCCCAAAACGCAATCTTTTTGAGAACGGGTTCCAGAGTGGAAAGATCTGGCAATGTTGCCGTTGTGAAGTCGTCTGGATGAGTAGAACGGATTTGTTTACGATGACGTCACAACCACATGACTGTGAGTGCTTCACGCCGGGTAGAAGTGTAACGAATATCACCAGGATATCACCAGGAAAAAGCCTTACAGAGCACTAGTGAGAGTGAAACACGAGCTTGGATATTATTATTATTATTATTATTATTATTATGTTCAGTGTTGGCGGCACGGTGGTGTAGTGGTTAGCGCTGTCGCCTCACAGCAAGAAGGTCCTGGGTTCGAGCCCCGGGGCCGGCGAGGGCCTTTCTGTGTGGAGTTTGCATGTTCTCCCCGTGTCTGCGTGGGTTTCCTCCGGGTGCTCCGGTTTCCCCCACAATCCAAAGACATGCAGGTTAGGTTAACTGGTGACTCTAAATTGACCGTAGGTGTGAATGGTTGTCTGTGTCTATGTGTCAGCCCTGTGATGACCTGGCGACTTGTCCAGGGTGTACCCCGCCTTTCGCCCGTAGTCAGCTGGGATAGGCTCCAGCTTGCCTGCGACCCTGTAGAAGGATAAAGCGGCTAGAGATAATGAGATGAGATGAGATGTTCAGTGTTAGTTCACAGTAGTAATGCAAGAAGCAGAATAGTGACAGTAATAGTGAAGCAAAAACATGCAATTGTACAAACACTGCAGCTCTACAGCAAAATATTCATTTATGAAATGGTCTGATTCTTAACACCAGTAGTGCCAATGATCTTCTCATTGCGATGCGATGCGAGTTGTCAACAAATCCTATAACTTGGTTCATGAAACGCGCTTACAAAATATTTTCACTGTGAATATTTATTGTGTAATGGTGCAAAGTGAAAGAGAGAGAGAGAGAGTCTGCCCTTAGGGCAGAGTCAATCCCGCCAGCAAAAATAGGGAAAAAAAGGAGCGATCTCACCTTCAGATGTTGGTTTAAGTCCGACAATAAATTCCTCAAAAAGGGCGTAGAGGAGCAAATTAATCCATTAACGTGTAGCATTCAATTTATTCCGGACCATTAAAGACGCCGCCTTCCGCGTAGAATCATACGTCATCCTCGCCGCCATATTGGATAGGTCAAAGCGGAGAATAAAGATTAGCTGCGTTTAACTGTACCAACAGGTTTGCCGTCCAAACGAGATCACATGGGATTACCTTTCACAGGTGAGACTGGAAAAATACTTTTCATTGTATTTGGTCATTATAACGTAATTTTACGAACAGATTTTCCTGACTTTGTGGCTAATATGAAGTCTCGCGCATAATAGTTTATGCGCATGTGTCCTTACTTCTTCTATTGTTCTGGTGTCTCCGAAGGGACCGTCTTACAGCGCCCCTAGAGGTGTGGCATGTGTATTGCATCGTTTTCAGCAAGCGTTGCGTTGCCATATGGACCTGATATTTTACTGATCGTTGCCCATTTGGACGCGATATATTTTTAAATAACATCTCGTTGCCGTTGTTGTGTGGATGTAGCCTTAGTCTTTTGTACCTTGTACAAAAACCAAACCTGCTTTTCTTTTGTACCTATTGTAAAGCCTCCTCTGAAAAAACCTGGAGATGGACGTAAAGTGACCTTTTTTGAGCCAGGCTCTGTGGAGGAGGGGGGACTGGGTAAGTGTCGTAGAATAAAGTGCAGAGATGTACTGTAAAGTTTTAAAATGCTTCTACATATGCTGTAACCATCCAGTTTTCTTTTGCTAAATTCAGTGCTACTGTAGGGAGTCTGATTTGTTGTTCTGCACTAAAAGCTTTATGAAGTATCCTCATAAATATTTTTAAAATTCTTTGGGGTGCTCTCTTTGTAGTCCCAAAAGAGGAGGATTTTCGTGTGCCCTTCCTCAGCCATCAGCAGCTTCCTGCTGGTATTTTACCCATGGTACCTGAGGTGGCACAAGCAGTGGGTGCCAGTCAGGGACCCCATGCCAAGGACTACGGACGTCCCAACCAGGCCAAGGCCTCATTGACGGCAACAATTGCCAACGAGCTGCTGTATGCTGGTACTTCCCCCACAGCTGAAGGCATACTGAAGGGGAATAAAAACCTAGCAATGAGACCCCACGGCCCCTTCACTAAACCATCTGAACAGCTTGGATACCTGGCCACTGTACAAGGCCTACAGGTACTCGGTTAACAGTAACATACAGACCTGTTTAAAAAAAAAAAGACTCAGACAGAGTAAGAAAATGAAGATATTCATTGCTGTACTCCACTCACCTCAGGTAGAATACAAGGACTTTCCAAAAAACAACAAGAACGAGTTTGTCTCTCTCATCAACTGCTCTTCTCAGCCGCCTCTTATAAGCCATGGTATCGGGAAGGATGTGGAGTCCTGTCACGACATGGTGAGTATGACCTCGATGTTGGACTTGCAGGACTTCAGTTTTTTTTTTTTTTCCTTTTAACATCTGTTCTAATGATTTTATTTAAAGAAAGTGACATTTGCATGTGATGACTTACGGCACCTATCTCATTATATGATTCATAGTATTAACTTTAATTACATCTTAAATAAAATTCTCATCAGCAGCAAATATTGTTTTATCCACTTAAACATTTTAAAGCCTTGTAGTCATTTAACAGCTTTGTTTCTAGTCCTCAAGCTGTTTCCCTGTATTGGAGTTCAGAGACACATGCTATAGTCCATCTGGAACCATGTTATTAGAGGGGCAAATCCACTCAAATGAAAAGCTGTGTGTTTTTTAAATAACTTGAATGCTTGACTTTCTTCTACAGGCTGCGTTCAACATATTGAAGCTGCTCTCAGAGTTTGACCAACAATCCAGTGAGCGGCCAACCAATGGACCAATTTCTGGGTCAGTCTGTTAAGTTGTAAGGTTTTGAGTAAGAAAAAGATTCCATGCATCACTTTGTTCATTTCTGATTCGCATATGTTCAAGAAAAAGATCCTTTAAAATCATCTGTTTACTCTGCTTAACAGTTTAGATGTAGTAGTACAGACTGTCATAAAGGGGAAATTGTTCTTGTAAGCTGCAGTTGAATAAATGTATTGTTTTTTCTTTTAAAATAATTTAACTAAATTTCCACCCTTGTTTTTCAATGTAGGTGCGGAAAACAAGATCTTGAAGGTGACTCAATGCTCAAACCGGCTAACTCAAGCACCATGGGAAAAACTCTGGACGGCGCTGTCTAGAATATCTGATTACTGGTGCCATTTAGGAAACACTAGAGAAAAGACAGAGGCAGAGTTCTTATTGGCGGTGTTCAAAAGCCTTGTTCTCACTGAATTTTAACCTTTCTAAAGTTTCACAGTTAAACAAGATTAACTGAGAGATTTCTCCTACTTGATGTTTAATTGTAATCATAGTTGTTTTGGTTCATCATATCCAGTGTTGTTTTTTTTGGGGGGGGTGTTGCAAAAATGATGTGAACTGTAACTTGAATAGACAGGTTTGTGGGTTTTTTTTTGTTTGTTTGTTTTGTTTGTTTTTGTTACATATTAAGCCATTCTAATGTCATTTATTTTTTTTAATGCTTCATTACGAGTACGTCTAGAGGCCGTGCAGCTATTGTGACGAGCGGTATGAAACGCGCTTAGGAGGATATGATGAAGCTAAGGCAAGAGCTCTCTGTCATTGGATTTTCTCCAGTGCTTTTAAGGTGGTAACCATAAAAAGCATTAATTTGCATTTCCATGTAGGACTGGAAAAGTATTTTCTTAACCCCTGTTTGTTGTATGGTGGTTGTTGTTGTGTGCGTGCGTGCGCACGAATACAAGGGTTATTGATGTCTAGTTATTGTGGTTAAAGCACGGCTCATAACCCTTTCCTACAGTCAAAATCGTGCACCCTCTCCGTCAGTGTAAACCTGTTATTCTGACAGTTGGTTTCCATTTGTCCCTTCATGGAATGCAAGTAAAATTCTGTTCTAAAATTGGTCTCTTAGTGTGTTAATGTGTAAATTGTGAATGAATGTTCTGGTTAAATCACAGCTGGTGTCAAAGGGATGTTTTTTTTATTTAGTCAGTAACTTGCTATTTGTCGTCTCAGTCTGTTTGATAATCTGTTGGTTTCCAGAGTAGCACCTGGGTTACTCTACACTTCTCTCCAGTTCAACATACTCATTTAGGATACACATAATACTAGAGGTTAAATAGAGCAACGTACTATTTGAAGTTTCATGATGTTCAGCCACTGCTAAACCTGTAAATACCTGATGAAAACTGATTGTCCAAATGAGGCCATGGTTTTCAACCAATCAAATGAGCCATAGCAAGCCTATTACAGACTAGCAGGTGGAAGTAGTATTTAAAAAAAAAAATGAACTTGGGAAAGCAGTTCCAGGCAACCAGTTACAGTGCTACTAGAAAGTTTGTGAACCCTTTACAGTTTTCTGTATTTTTGCATACATTTGACTTGAAACGTGATCAGATCTATGTCCTAAAACTAGATAAAGAGATCCCAATTAAACAAATGTAAAAACATGAGGCTTTTTTTTTTACATTTTGAGCAAAATTATTCAAAATTAAATATCTTTGTCAAAGAAAGTGTGTGAACCTCTAGGTGTATGCCTTAATTTACAGGCGGAGTTGAAGTCAGGTGTTTGAATCAAGGGGATGGCAATCAGGTATGAGTTTAGTAGGCCCTTCCATGTTTTAAAAACATAAACTTGGGTTTCACTATCAAAGCCTGGTCTTCACTGCACAGGTTAAGTGTGCTATGCATCAATCAAAGGAGGTTACTGAGGACCTCAGAAAAAAAAGATATTGATGGTCACTAAGCTGGAGAAGGTTACATAACCATTTCTAAATAGTTTGGCCTCCATCAATCCAATGAAAGGCAGATGATATGCAAATGGAGGAAATTCAATACCACTGTTACTCTTCCAAGAATTGGTCATCCAGCAAAAAGCACTTCAGTAGCACAGTGATTAACATTACAGGAAGTCAAAAAGAACCTCAGGGAAACATCTAAGGACATACAGGCCACTCTTGCACTGAGTAATGTCAAAATTCACAAGGCCACCATCAGATAAGCACTGAACAAGAACAGTGTGTGTGGCAGGATATCAAGAAGGAAGCCACTACTTTTCAAAAAGAATACTGCTGCCTGCTTGAAGTTTGCTTTAGACCACAGGGATAAGCCAGAATCCTATTGGAAGAATGTTCTGTGGGCAGATTAATCCAAAATAGAACTTTTTTGTTTAAATTAAAAGAATTTTGTCAAAAACCAAATACTACATTCCAGCCATGAAGTATAGTAGTGGCAGTATCATGGTTTAGTGCCACTTTGCTGCCTTGTGTCCAGGACGGCTTGCCATTATTGCTGGAGCTATGAATTCTGGATTGTACCAGCAAATTCAACAGGAGAATTTTCGGGTATCTGTCTATAAACTGAAGTTTAACTGTGATGGGTCATGCAGCAAGACAACAACCCGAAGCACACAAGATCATCTACAAAGAAATGGTTAAAGCAGAAGAAATTTAATATTTTGGCATGACCAAGTCAATGTCGAGACCTTAAGCCTATAGAAATGTAGAGTGCATGCGAGGAAACCCATGAACATTACAAATATGCTTCAAGTAAGTAAAGAGGAATGGGCCAAAATTCCTCCAACTCATTGTGCAGGATTGATCACCAGTTAGAAACATTTGGTTTAAATTATTGCTGCTTGGGGGTTATGCTGGGAACAAGCTACATGAATTCAGCCTGATTTTGATATGATTTTATTGTGCCTGGGAGAATTGCAACATCGAGCCTGAGTATGAATGTCTGGAACGAAGAAGGGCATTACAGTGTGACATAATTGAAGAACACCAAAGTGGCATCTGGATTGCCCCACGACAACCTCATCTCATTCTCTCTAGCCGCTTTATCCTGTTCGACAGGGTCGCAGGCAAGCTGGAGCCTATCCCAGCTGACTATGGGCGAAAGACAGGGTACACCCTGGACAAGTCGCCAGGTCTTCACAGGGCTGACACACAGACAACCATTCACACCTACGGTCAATTTAGAGTCACCAGTTAACCTAACCTGCATGTCTTTGGACTGTGGGGGAAACCGGAGCACCCGGAGGAAACCCACGCGGACACGGGGAGAACATGCAAACTCCGCACAGAAAGGCCCTCGCCGGCCACGGGGCTCGAACCCAGACCTTCTTGCTGTGAGGTGACAGCACTAACCACTACACCACCTTGCCACCCCATGGCAACCTGACAAAAAAATCTAACATAAGTTATCAGAACTTCTATTTTCTCACCTAGTCTGACAACTCCTATGATGTGTTCCTAATAGCCATTATTGACAATTTCTTGACCCTAGTCTCCAATGACACACAAGGATGTAAACAATTTCCTTAGAGTCAAACTTGTAGTGTTCATCATTGTCATCTTTTGGCCTCGGCCAAGATAAATTGTCCAATGTTCTTCCACACATTCCTGTCATCCATTGCAAATCTCAGGTCCTGTACTCCAATTCCAGTGTCTCTTGACATTAGGTAGGGGAAGGTTAACTTTCTAGTGATTTCATCTTTTCGATAGCTAAAAGTATACAATAGGTGTGTCGCCGCTACTACCTAAGGTTGCATGATGGCCGTTGACTTGCCAGGAGCTCATCCACCATTTGACAGGTCTTGTTTTTTGTCCTGTAGAGTGACATGCTGCCCTCCTCACCAGCATACACTGGTGGGGGAGCTGGTTTAGATGCTGACAGCCCATCCATGTGGCAGGTGGTGCTGGGTTACAATGTTACCAGTAGCAGAGATGGCAATCCCTGACTTGTAGTGTTAGTCTCCCAATTAAGACACGGCAAGAATTTATGGTACTATGATTGCCTAATCTGACATGGTGACCATTGGGAAAGACAAAAATATCATGTAGTCTGAGCCTGTCATTCCTGAAAGCAAAGGTTTACATACATTTTCTGACAAAGATATTTTATCTTAGAAAATAAATGTAAAAACTATAATGTTTTGTGTAATTTGTTTAAGTGGATTATCTATCTAGTTTTAGGACTTAAGACATGTAAATCTGATCACATTTCAGATCAAATTTATGCAGAAATACTGAAAATTGTAAAGGGTTTACAAACCTTCTGTCCACACTATTCTTAAATGTTGTAGTACCTGCTGTTAAGATATGTGCATCAAAATTGATGGACTACGTAGATTTATCTGATTGCAGAGAGCAAATGGAAACTGTATCAGAAGAAATAGTTGTATTTAAAGCTGTATTTGTACATGCACCATCCACTTTTAGTAAGAACACTTGCATCTTGGCTGATAGGAGTGGAACCTGATCCAGTCTTCTGCTGTTGGATCCCATTCACCGCAAGGTTTGTTCATTTGCATTACTGTTGAAGTCCTCTCAGTTCCAACCAGTCTGGTCATTCTCCTGTGATATCTCTCTCACCAACATAATGTTTCAGCCTGCAGACCTTTCACGTGTAGGATGATGATGTTTTTTTTTTAAATTATTTTTCACACCATTCTGTGTAAACTCCAGAGACTGTTATGTGTGAAATTCCCAGAGATCAGCAGTTTCTGAAATACTCAAACCAGCCCATCTGGCACCAACGCCCATGCCACTGTTAAAGTCACAGAGATCACACTTTTTCTTCATTCTTATATTTGATGTGAACATTAAAGACGCTGACTCACCCTTCTCAGAATCCTCTGCACCAAGTAGGGTGATGCCATTTTCAATGGTAGCAATATTTAAAAAAATAAAATAAAAATGTTGCAACAATTCAGTAACATCATAGGCCATAAATCTTAAATATTTGATGAACTTGAAGATATTTTGTCAAAGTAACTATATTTTTTGACCTAGCCATTCTGCTTTTGCATGTTTATTCATTTGTAATGGACCCAAATTGGTCTGATCTTTGTCTCATGGTCAGCCATGAAGGAAAGAAAAAAACAAGCCATATTTTGTCCAAAGCTTCCACATATGACGCAACGATGGAGAAAAAGTTTGAGATGGGTTTTGAATGGATCACTAACTGAATTTGCTGAGGTTTTGCTGCAAAGAGTGCTAACAGATAGCGGTCACATGCTTTCAAAACAAAAGCAACAAATGGGATTCTGGTAAGGGTGAGCCAGTCCCTTTAACTGAAGTGCTTGAGCTGTATCTGCATGATTTTTTGCATTGTGCTATAGTGACATGATCGGCTGATTCGATAACTGCATGAATAAGCAGGAGAACAGGTATTCCTATTAAAGTGATTAATTTCACTTTTCCTGGCATGTATAGTGTCCAACCATCCATTATCTATTCCACTTATCTGTCAGGGTCTTAGGGGAAGCTGGAGTCAATCCCAGCTGACTTCAGGTGAGAGGTGAGGTACATCTTGGGTAGGTCGCCAATCTATCACAGGGCTAACACAGAAATGAATTAACATTCACAGGCAATTTAGAGTGGCCAGTTGACTTAATCCACTTGTCTTTGGACTGTAGGAGGAAACTGGAGCACCCAGAGGAAACCCGCACAAGCACGAAGAGAATATGCAAACTCCACACAAAAAAGCCCCAGTCAACTATGATGTTTGAACCCAGAAACGTCTTGCTGTGAGGCGACAGTGCTAATCACTGTGCTGCCCATGCATAGTGTAATTGAAACAAATAAAGCTTTTAATTATTTAGTAGATGAAACATTTTAAGCCATCTATGTTTGAATGAATGAATGAATGAATGAATGAAACCTTTATTGCCCCAAGGGGAATTTGTCTTGCACTTAGGAGCCATAAATTACATAAAACAAAACAACACTTAAACATGCAGACTTACACAATAATACATAGAATAACAAACAAATTAAAAAAAACAATATATAAATAAAAGGTGCATACTTTAAAATGGTGTCAACCTGTCTGAATTCAGCCTGTTTAGCAGCTGAATGCTCCTTGGCACAAAAGATGTTATAGCTCTGTTTGTTTTTACATGTGGCATTCTATAACGGAGTCCTGAGGGGAGAGGGGAGTACTCAGGGAAGAGGGGGTGGGATGGATCATCCAGTATCTTCAAGGCCAAATTAATGGTGTATTCATCAGAAATCTGCATGATACTTTTCACTTCTGATCCAGTTATTTTCCTACCAAGTTTTGTAATCCCGATTTAAGTTTAGATTTAATTTTTGTCAGATTTAAGCTATAATACATGAGCAAGATTGATTTTAAACTGAATATCAGCATTGCTTGTGGTCAAATAACAGCCATGCTGATATTCAGTACAACAGCATAGCTGCAGTTATGGTATTGCTTTTCTGTTCTATGAGCATGAAATTAATACTGAGTAACTGATAGTTCAGACATGATATGGCCAAATATTTTTGTTTATTTTTGTTTCAACAAGGAAAATAGTTTGCAAAGAAGCCACAGCTGGAGAGGGCATTGCTTGTTGTAATACCAATGCACAGACTAACTGACAGCCCATGGTAAGTGTAGTAATGGTGTCAGTGTAATGAGCTATTGCTAGAACTGCGATTTTATGTCAAATCAACATGGCTTCTCATACAGTGAACAGTGTAAAATACCACTTCTCTACTTTTAAATTAGTTTGTAGTGGTATTGGCTTGGCAGCACAGTGGTGTAGTGGTTAGCACTGTTGCCTCACAGCAAGAAGGTCCCGGGTTTGAGCCCAGCGGCCGGCGAGGGCCTTTCTGTGCGGAGTTTGCATGTTCTCCCCGTGTCCGCGTGGGTTTCCTCCAGGTGCTCCGGTTTCCCCCACAGTCCAAAGACATGCAAGTTAGGATAATCGGTGGCTCTAAATTGACCGTAGGTGTGAATGTGAGTGTGAATGGTTGTTTGTCTCTATGTGTCAGCCCTGTGATGACCTGGTGACTTGTCCAGGGTGTACCCCACCTCTCACCCGTAGTTAGCTGGGATAGGCTCCAGCTTGCCTGCGACCCTGTACAGGATAAGCGGCTATGGATAATGGATGGTTGGATGGTATTGGCTTTAGATCAGTTAATAGAGGGATTTGGTTAAATCTATAGCACTGATCATACTAATTGCTATTTTGAGAAAGTAATCATTAATGTTAGAGTTATCATCATATTTAGACTCATTTTAGAGAGGCTCATGCACCACTAAAATATGAGTATCATAACCTGGGCTATATTTTTATGTTATTATTTACAATTAAGCTGGAGCTTATCCCAGCTGACTATAGGCGAGAGGCAGGGTACACCCTAGACAAGTCGCCAGGTCATCGGAGGGCTAACATATAGACACAAACAATCATTCACACCTACGGTCAATTTAGAGCCACCAATTAGCCTAATCTCAAGTCAAGTCAAGTCAAGTTTATTTGTATAGCGCTTTTAACAATAAACATTGTCACAAAGCAGCTTTACAGAATTTGAATGACTTAAAACATGAGCTAATTTTATCCCTAATCTATCCCCAGTGAGCAAGCCTGTGGCGACGGTGGCAAGGAAAACTCCGTCAGACGACATGAGGAAGAAACCTCGAGAGGAACCAGACTCAAAAGGGAACCCATCCTCATTTGGGCAACAACAGACAGCATGACTATAACATTAACAGCTTTAACATGAAGACAGTTTCGCTGATGTTGTAACTCTTCATTGATGGAAACTTGAGTGCAAAACTGTTCATGACAACTGCAGTCCTAAAGTTAGCAAGTCAACTGTAGTCCTCAGCCATAAAAGCATTACTGTAAGAGTCCTAATCTGCATGCCTTTGGACTGTGGGGGAAACCGGAGCACCCAGAGGAAACCCACACAAACGCAGGGAGAACATGCAAACTCCACACAGAAAGGCCCTCATCAGGACCTTCTTGCTGTGAGGCGACAGTGCTAACCACTACACCACCGTGCCACCTATTTAGAATAATGTTCCTGTAAATTAAACTATGTTATTAAATATTTGATTAAACGTTTGGAAGAACAATGTTTCCAAGTACGCACCTCTCTGCAAACCTCTCTGATGAACAAAGAACAGCACTGGACTGCGTGCTAATGGATCTCTGCATGCCATATTGATCTCCCTGGCTGTAATGCAAATACGTAAATATGTGTTAATACAGAAGTATCCATTTTATTTTCAGCATTCAGATGAACTGTGTGTGTTCAGGTTTTTTTGTGTGTGTGTGTGTGTGTAAGACTTCTGGTTGACGATATGCAACTATTTTAGCTGGCTAGCTTGTACGGTATTTATCATTGCTTGGATCGACACTGCCATATAACATCTCATTAACATTAACAGTTATGGATTTTTTGGAAAACTGGTATTGTACGTGCAGTAAGGGGTTGCCATAACAACTGGCACAAACAACAATTTTCTTAGATGAGGCATGTTTTACCATAAACTATGCTCAGGCTCAAACTAGAGACCATGGAGGTGTGAGACAGCAACGTTTCCTACTCCATCATATGCTGCCCTATATATATATATATATATATATATATATATATATATATATATATATATATATATACAGTGGTGCTTGAAAGTTTGTGAACCCTTTAGAATTTTCTATATTTCTGCATAAATATGACCTAAAACATCATCATCAGATTTTCACACAAGTCCTAAAAGTAGATAAAGAGAACCCAGTTAAACAAAGGAGACAAAAATATTATACTTGGTCATTTATTTATTGAGGAAAATGATCCAATATTACATATCTGTGAGTGGCAAAAGTATGTGAACCTCTAGGATTAGCAGTTAATTTGAAGGTGAAATTAGAGTTAGGTGTTTCCAATCAATGGGATGACAATCGGGTGTGACTGGGCACCCTGTTTTATTTAAAGAACAGGGATCTATCAAAGTCTGATCTTCACAACACATGTTTGTGGAAGTGTATCATGGCACGAACAAAGGAGATTTCTGAGGACCTCAGAAAAGGCATTGCTGTTGCTCATCAGGCTGGAAAAGGTTACAGAACCATCTCTAAAGAGTTTGGACTCCACCAATCCACAGTCAGACAGATTGTGTACAAATGGAGGAAAGTCAACACCATTGTTACCCTCCCCAGGAGTGGTCGACCAACAAAGATCACTCCAAGAGCAAGCCGTGTAATAGTCGGCAAGGTCACTAAGGACCCCAGGGTAACTTCTAAGCAACTGAAGGCCTCTCTCACATTGGCTAATGTTAATGTTCATGAGTCTACCATCAGGAGAACACTGAACAACAATGGTGTGCATGGCAGGGTTGCAAGGAGAAAGCCACTGCTCTCCAAAAAGAACACTGCTGCTCGTCTGCAGTTTGCTAAAGATCACGTGGACAAGCCAGAAGGCTATTGGAAAAATGTTTTGTGGATGGATGAGACCAAAATAGAACTTTTTGGTTTAAATGAGAAGCGTTATGTTTGGAGAAGGAAAAGACTGCATTCCAGCATAAGAAGCTTATCTCAACTGTGAAACATGGTGGTGGTAGTATCATGGTTTGGACCTGTTTTGCTGCATCTGGGCCAGGACGGCTTGCCATCATTGATGGAACAATGAATTCTGAATTATACCAGCCAATTCTAAAGGAAAATGTCAGGACATCTGTCCATGAACTGAATCTCAAGAGAAGGTGGGTCATGCAGCAAAACAATGACCCTAAGCACACAAGTCATTCTACCAAAGAATGGTTAAAGAAGAATAAAGTTAATGTTTTGGAATGGCCAAGTTAAAGTCCTGACCTTAATCCAATTGAAATGTTGTGGAAGGACCTGAAGCGAGCAGTTCATGTGAGGAAACCCACCAACATCCCAGAGTTGAAGCTGTTCTGTATGGAGGAATGGGCTAAAATTCCTCCAAGCCGGTGTGCAGGACTGATCAACAGTTACCAGAAATGTTTACTTGCAGTCATTGCTGCACAAGGGGGTCACACCAGATACTGAAAGCAAAGGTTCACATACTTTTGCCACTCACAGATATGGAATATTGGATCATTTTCCTCAATAAATAAATGACCAAGTATAATATTTTTGTCTCATTTGTTTAACTGGGTTCTCTTTATCTACTTTTAGGACTTGTGTGAAAATCTGATGATGTTTTAGGTCATATTTATGCAGAAATATAGAAAATTCTAAAGGGTTCACAAACTTTCAAGCACCACTGTATATATATGTGTGTGTGTGTGTGTGTGTGTGTGTGTGTGTGTGTGTGTGTGTGTGTAAAATGGAGCAGAGAACTGGTAAGTATTTTGCTAAGCAATTTTTAAAATTCCAGATTTAGAATATAGGACCACTGTAATGTCTGAACATTTTATGTTGGTAATATACATGGAATGGTTCGAAACAAACAAACAAACAAACAAACAAACAAACAAAAACAGTGACATTGAGTGAGCAACAGTTTTGTGGGTAGAAATGCCTTGTTGATGAGAGGTCAAAGTAAAATGGCCAGTGCTGAATTTCCCAAGAGCATCATAGCACAAAGATCATTGTTAAATAGTAGAATGAGCAGCACAATGAACACACTCTCTCCTAGTTAAGCTGCTGAAGAGGCTTTTGGGAAACCCACCGCAGATTGGTTTGAGCTGCCTGGAAGGACATAGTAAATCAAAATAATCATGCTTTACAACTGTGTTGAGCAGAAAAAGCATCTCAGCATGCACAAAACAGCAAACCTTGAGGTGTATGGGCTACAGTAGCAGAAGAACAGATTGAGTTCCACTCCTGTGAGTCAAAAACAGGAATCTGAGGCTATCATGGGCACAGACTCACCAAAACTGGCCAGTGGAAGATTAAAAAAATAAATAAAATCTCCTGGTGTTTTTCCAGTCTTCAGCTGCCTATTTTCAGTGAATCTGTGCTGATGATAGCCTCGGATTCTTGTTCTTGGTTGACAGGAGTGGAACCTGATGTGGTCTTCTGCTGTTGTAGCCCATTCACCTCAAGGTTTGATGTGTTGTGCAGTTTGAGATGCCTTTCTGTTCACCACGGTTGTAAAGAATGATTATTTGATTTACTGTAGACTTCCTGTCAGCTCAGACCAGTCTGGTCATTCTCTTCTGATCTCTCTCATCAACAAAGTGTTTCAGCCTGCAGACCATCTGCTCACAGGATGTTTTATGTTTTTCACACCATTTTGTGTAAACATTCGAGACTGTTGTGTGTGAAAATCCCAGGAGATCAGCAGTTTCTGAAATACTCAAACCAGTCCATCTGGTACCAAAAACCATGCCATGGTGAAAGTCACAGAGATCACACTTTTTCTCCTATTCTGATATTTGATGTGAACATTGACTGAAGCTCATGACCTGGATTTGCATAATTGTATGCATTGCACTGATGCCACATGATTGGCATGATTGATTAGATAACTGCATGAATGTGCAGATGTACAGGGGTTGTTAATAAAGTGGACGGTAACCTACAGTCATTGTACGATGTTACGTAATTGTTCAAGGGGGAAAAATAACAGTGTCCAACTAGAGGGAACAGTGAGACAATTCTCTCACATGTAGGGCATTTATTATACCACACTCCATAAAATGGTTTAAATCCAAACTTTCATTGAAGAATGTTAGGATAATTTTGAAAAATTGTGGTTGCTGGATTTTAATACTCATTTGACCATCACTCCACACTCAAGGCTTGTGAATGAAAAAGTGAAACTGTTTAATCAAAACCAAATTAAACATCAAAATGAAGCACTAGGGAGTCCTTTCAAATATTTATTTTCTTTCTCTTCAGTGACTGATGAAATGACAAAAATTATAATGAAAAACTTGTGCCCATTTTTTTCTTTCTTTTTTTAACAGAACGTTTTTAGGGCAGCATGGTGATGTACCGGTAGTGGTTAGAACTGTCACCTCACAGCAAGAAGGTTCTGGGTTTGAGCCCAGTGGCCGATAGGGGCCTTTCTGTGTGGGGTTTGCATGCTCTCCCTGTGTCTGCATGGGTTTCCTCTGGGCGCTCCAGTTTCCCCCCACAATCCAAAAACATGCAGGTTAGGCTAATTGGTGGCTCTAAATTGACCATAGATGTGAATGGTTGTGTGTCTCTCTGTGTCAGCCTCGCAATGACCTGGCGACTTGTCCAGGGTGTACCCCGCCTCTCACCCATAGTCAGCTGGGATGGGCTCCAGCTTGCCCACAACCATGCACAGGATAAGCTGATAATGTCACCTCACAGCAAGAAGGTTCTGGGTTTGAGCCCAGTGGCCAGCGAGGGCCTTTCTGTGTGGAGTTTGCATGTTCTCCCCGTGTCTGCGTGGGTTTCCTCCGGGTGCTCCGGTTTCCCCCACAATCCAAAGACATGCAGTTAGGTTGATGTGGGGTGGCCTTGGGCTGAGGTGCCCTTGAGCAAGGTACCGAACCCCTGACTGCTCCCCGGGCGCTCTGGGCTGCCCACTGCTCTGTGTGTGTGCACGCGTGTGTTCACTGCTTCAGATGGGTTAAATGCAGAGGATGAATTTCACTGTGCTTGAAGTGTGCATGTGACAAATAAAGGTTTCTTCTTTTCTTCTTAATGGATGGATGGAGAACATTTTTTATTTTTTTACCTTCAGACTGTAGCATAATTTTTTGAACATTTTGAGAAGTTAGAAGAAAGGTGCTTTGAAATAAGGAAAAGGTTGCAGAACTGCTTTGAGGAAGGTTTCATATTTTCATAACAGTGCTCCTGAGAATTTAAAAGACATTAAATGTGTTCCCTCTTTCTCTCAGAAGATTCTCTCTGCTGTGGTGCGATGTCAGTAACCCGCAGTGCGGGGGGGGGGGGGGGATTACCTCTTTTTTTTAATTCAGAAACACTAAGGTGGGACTTGGTCTGAATGCCAAAAAGACCGAGGTGATGGCTTACAACATTGAGCACCATGACCCAAAACAACACTATTATCAGGTAGTGCACACAAAGAGGCGTCAGATTTCAAGTACCTGGAGTCCTGGGTGGAGTCGACTGAAGTAAATGTTAAATGTAGGAAAGCTCAAGCCTGGAGAGTGTTAAACAGGATGACGAGGATATGGAAGTAAAGAATGTCAAGGGAGTCCTTATCAAAAAGAAGTATACTTCAAGTTCATTTTATTAAGAGTACTTAAGTAAAGTATATTTCCTTAAGTATACTTTTGTGTACCAAGTATACTGATATCAATGTACTTACAGTATACTTGTAAGTAAACTAATCTAATGCTTCTTGGGACTAAATTGGCCCACTTTTAGTTTATAAAAAGTATACTTTAAGTCTAAGAGAAGGAAACTTTGAGTATACAACTAGTATTTGTACTGCAAGTATACCACAAGTAAACTTATATCCTAATAGTTTACTAGTTCTATACTTGTAGTCCACTCTTTAGTTTACAAAAGTATACTTCATAGTATACTGGAAATACAGTGGTGCTTGAAAGTTTGTGAACCCTTTAGAATTTTCTGTATTTCTGCATAAATATGACCTAAAACATCTTTAGATTTTCACACAAGTCCTAAAAGTAGATAAAGAGAACCCAGTTAAACAAATGTGACAAAAAAATTATACTTGGTCATTTATTTATTGAGGAAAATGATCCAATATTACATATCTGTGAGTGGAAAAAGTATGTGAACATTTGCTTTCAATAAATGGTGTGACCCCCTTGTACAGCAATAACTGCAACTAAACATTTCTGGTAACTGTTGATCAGTCCTGCATACCAGCTTGGAGGAATTTAAGCCCATTCCTCCGTACAGACCAGCTTCAACTCTGGGATGTTGGTGGGTTTCCTCACATGAACTACTCTCTTCAGGTTCTTCCACAACATTTGGATTGGATTAAGGTCAGGACTTTGACTTGGCCATTCCAAAACATTAACTTTATTCTTCTTTAACCATTCTTTGATAGAACGACTTGTGTGCTTAGGGTCGTTGTCTTGCTGCATGACCCACCTTCTCTTGAGATTCAGTTCATGGACAGATGTCCTGACATTTTCCTTTAGAATTCGCTGGAAAAATTCAGAATTCATTGTTCCATCAATGATGGCAAGCCGTCCTGTCCCAGATGCAGCAAAACAGGCCCAAACCATGATACTACCACCACCATGTTTCACAGATGGGATAAGGTTCTTATGCTGGAATGCAGTGTTTTCCTTTCTCCAAACATAATGCTTCTCATTTAAACCAAAAAGTTCTATTTTGGTCTCATCCATCCACAAAACATTTTTCCAGTAGCCTTCTGGCTTGTCCACATGATCTTTAGCAAACTGCAGATGAGCATCAATGTTCTTTTTGGAGAGCAGTGGCTTTCTCCTTGCAACCCTGCCATGCACAGCATTGTTGTTCAATGTTCTCCTGATGGTGGCCTCATGAACATTAACATTAGCCAATGTGAGAGAGGCCTTCAGTTGCTTAGAAGTTACCCTGGGGTCCTTAGTGACCTTGCCGACTATTACACGCCTTGCTCTTGGAGTGATCTTTGTTGGTTGACCACTTCTGGGGAGGGTAACAATTGTCTTGAATTTCCTCCATTTGTACACAATCCGTCTGACTGTGGATTGGTGGAGTCCAAACTCTTTAGAGATGGTTTTGTAACCTTTTCCAGCCTGATGAGCATCAACAATGCTTTTTCTGAGGTCCTCAGAAATCTCCTTTGTTCATGCCATGATACACTTCCACAAACATGTGTTGCGAAGATCAGACTTTCATAGATCCCTGTTCTTTAAATAAAACAGGGTGCCTACTCACAGCTGATTGTCATCCTATTGATTAAAAACACCTGAATCTATTTTCACCTTCAAATGGACTGCTAATCCTGGAGATTCACATACTTTTGCCACTCACAGATATGTAATATTGGATCATTTTCTTCAATAAATAAATGACCAAGTATAATATTTTTGTCTCATTTGTTTAACTGGGTTCTCTTTATCTACTTTTAGGACTTGTGTGAGAATCTGATGATGTTTTAGGTCATATTTATGCAGAAATATAGAAAATTCTAAAGGGTTCACAAACTTTCAAGCACCACTGTATACTATGAGTTTACTTGTTTTATACTTCTAGTCCACTTTTTAGTTTTGAAGTATACTGCAATTACCCTTCTAGGTATACTGTTAGTTTTCTAGCCCTAACCCTTACCTCATGCACACTACCAGTAGACAACTTAAGTGTTTTGTACCTCAAGTTACAATGAAGTTATAAAGGTTAGAATTCACAAAATAACAACAGGTACTCAGGATTAAGAACATATTCATTTTCTTTAAAAATCAAAATTTAAAGTAACATTGTGTTAAATGCCAAAGTATAAAAACATGGCAATGACAACTGAAATTGACATCCAAGCTCTAAAGAAAAATAAATTAATAATAGTAATAATAATAATAATAATAATCCCGGGTGGCACGGTGGTGTAGTGGTTAGCGCTGTCGCCTCACAGCAAGAAGGTCCGGGTTCGAGCCCCGTGGCCAGCGAGGGCCTTTCTGTGTGGAGTTTGCATGTTCTCCCCGTGTCCGCGTGGGTTTCCTCCGGGCGCTCTGGTTTCCCCCACAGTCCAAAGACATGCAGGTTAGGTTAACTGGTGACTCTAAATTGACCGTAGGTGTGAATGTGAGTGTGAATGGTTGTCTGTGTGTCAGCCCTGTGATGACCTGGCGACTTGTCCAGGGTGTACCCCGCCTTTCGCCCGCAATGCAAGTTTATTTATATAGCACATTTCATACACAATGGCAGTTCAATGTGCTTTACAGAAGTAAAAACAAAAACAGTAAACAATAGAGAAATAAAATTACATAAAATAATTTTATTTTTATTCTAAAACAACTAATTAAAAGAATTAAAAGAATTAAAAGAAAATAATAAGAATTAAACAATAGTAGAAATAAAATAATAAAATGAAGTAGAAGTTCAAATAGGAGGAGAAAAAAAGAAACCAGCAGAATAGAATAAAGAATAAAATAAAGTTAAAATTAAAGTAAATTTAAAACATGCAGAGAAAGTAAAGATTATAAAAAATGTAAAGAAGACAATATTAATTATTTAACAGAAAGCATCTGAAAACAGCTTGGTCTTTAACCTAGATTTGAAACTGCCAACAGCAGGAGCATTTTTAATGTCCTCTGGCAGTTGGTTCCATAGCTGTACTGCATAGTAGCTAAAAGCTGCTTCACCATACTTTGTTTTAACAACAGGTTTTAACAGTAAATTTTTCTGTTTTGATCTGGTAGATCTGATCGGGTTAGGCCGCTGCAACATATCAGAGAGGTAATTGGGCCCTGTACCATTTAGAGATTTGGATACCAGCAGCAATACTTTAAAGTCAATTCTGTAGCTTACTGGAAGCCAGTGAAGGGACCTTAGAATTGGAGTAATGTGCTCTGTTCTTTTTGTTCGTGTGAGAACCCTAGCCGCTGCATTTTGAACCAGCTGAAGTCGTTTGATGGTCTTTTTTGGCAGGCCTGTGAAAAGGCCATTGCAGTAATCAACCCTACTAGAGATGAAGGCATGTATTAGTTTTTCCAGATCATTTTTTGACATAAAGTCCTCTTAGTTTGGAAATGTTTTTTAGGTGACAAAATGCCGTTTTAGTGATTGCTTTCATGTGACTGTCGTAGTCAGTTGGGATAGGCTCCAGCTTGCCTGCGACCCTGTAGAACAGGATAAAGCGGCTACAGATAATGAGATGAGAGAGATAATAATCCCACTCAGGAGCAATTAAAAAAAAAACCTTATATGGAACCACAGATATACCTCAGAGTCAAAAATGCTGAAGCACAACTACAGGGCAAATACACTTAAACATCTCATCTCATTATCTCTAGCTGCTTTATCCTGTTCTACAGGGTCGCAGGCAAGCTGGAGCCTATCCCAGCGGATTACGGGCGAAAGGCAGGGTACACCCTGGACAAGTCGCCAGGTCATCACATTGCTGACACACAGACACAGACAACCATTCACACCCACATTCACACCTACGGTCAATTTAGAGTCACCAGTTAACCTAACCTGCATGTCTTTGGATTGTGGGGGAAACCAGAGCCCCCGGAGGAAACCCACACGGACACGGGGAGAACATGCAAACTCCGCACAGAAAGGCCCTCGCTGGCCACGGGGCTCAAACCCGGACCTTCTTGCTGTGAGGCGACAGCGCTAACCACTACACCACCATGCCGCCCCACACTTAAACATAAGGCACAAATATTTTAATACTTTATTACACTTTTGTTACGTATATCTTGATCAAAAGTTTAAGTATAAGCTTAATATACTTAGACTTTTCTATATACTCTTCAGTATAAGTCAAGTATACTTATGTATAACTTTATTAAGTATATCTCTGATAAGTAAATAAAAAGTAAACTGAAATCATACTCTCTTATTTTTAGTTTCAAAGAAGTATACTAGAAGCACACTTGAATAAACTTCTTTTTTGTAAGGGAGGTCAAGTTGAGCTACTTCTTGGCCACAGTAAAGTCTGTTCTCCTGTATGGTTATGAGGCTTGGACCCAAACACCAGGGCTTGAAAGATCTGTTGATGGTTGCTGCACACACATGCTGCACGCAGTACTTAATGTTAGCTGGAGACAGCATATCAAAAGTGAAGTGGTATATGGATAGCTACTAAGATTAGTGACAAGGTAGCGGCTAGGAGCATGCAGCTGGCTGGACACTTCTTTAGATATCTAGAGCTGGCATCTTGTCAGTTCATCAATTAGGAATAGGTGCATGGGCAAAAAAGATGGGGAAGATCATGAGCGAGTTTCACTGATGTATTGAAGAGGGACACAGGAGCTGGGAACTCACATGAACTGGAATCATGTTTAAGGGATTGCAGAGACTGGAAGATTCATACTAGGGCCTGGTCCTAGTATCAAGAAGCACTAGCTAGAAGTTACATGCATGTATACACATACAACCCCAATGCCAAAAAAGTTGGGACACTGTGTAAATTGTAAATAAAAACAGAATGCGATAATTTGCAAATCATGGAAACCCTGTATTTCATTGAAAATAGTACAAAGACAACATATCAAATGTTGAAACTGAGAATTTTTTTTTTGAAAAATATATGCTCATTTTGAATTTGATGTCAGTAACATGTTTCAAAAAAGTTGGGACATGTTTACCATTGTGTTGCATCACCTCTACTTTTCAACAACACTCTGTAAACATTTGGGAACTGAGGAGACCAATTGCTGTAGTTTTGAAAGAGAAATGTTGTTCCATTCTTGGCTGAGATACAATTTCAGTTGCTCAACAGTTCGGGGTCTTGTTGTATTTTGAGCTTCATAATGTGCTAAATGTTTTATATGGGAGAGAGGTCTGGACTGCAGGCAGGCCAGTTTAGCACCCAGACTCTTTTACTACAGAGCCATGCAGTTTTAATATGTGCAGAAAGCAGTTTGGCATTGTCTTGCTAAAAGAAGGAAGGCCTTCCCTGCAAAAAGATTTTGTCTGGATGGCAGCATATTGCTCTGAAACGTGTATATATCATTCAGCATTAATGATGCCTTCCCAGATGTACAAGCTACCCATGTCATGTGCACCAATGCACTCTCATACCATCACAGATGCTGGCTTTTGAACTGTGCACTGATTACAAGCCGGATGGTCCCTCTCCTCTTTAGCCTGGAGGACATGGTGTCCATGATTTCTAAAAAGAATTTCTACTTTTGATTTGTCAGACCTCGGGACAATTTTCCACTTTGCCTCAGTCCATCGTAAAAGAGCTCTGGCCCAGAGAAGGTGGCAGTGTTTCTGGATATTGTTTTTATATGGTTTTAACTTGCATTTGTGGATGCAGTAATGAACTGTTTTCACAGACGATGGTTTTCTGAAGTGTTCCTGAGCCCATACAATGATTTCCACTACAGACATATGTCTGCTTTTAATGCAGTGTCGCCTGAGGGCCTGAAGATCACAGGCATCCAATGCCAGTTTTCAGCCTTGTCTCTTGTATACAGAGATTTCTCCAGATTCTCTGAATCTTTTAATGATGTTATGTACCATAGATGATGTGATCCCCAAATTCTTTGCAATTTTACATTGAGGAATGTTATTCTTAAATTGTTGCACTGTT